>NC_142463.1:88979-423979 GCF_049115385.1 Moschus berezovskii | reverse complement strand
GCCATCCAGAAGGGGGTGCCCACAAACGTGTTCCTCTTGATCTGTGTGTCCGTGAGCTGCCCCGCCACCCCAAAGTCGGCCAGCTTCACGTCGCCCTGCTCCGAGAGCAGCACGTTGGCGGCTGTGACACAGACCGCGGGCGTCACCCTCCACACCGCCCAAGGAAGCGCCCCCAGCCTCTGCCGGCCTCCCACAGAGGGCTGCCCTCAGCCCCGAGGCTGCAGCACACTGCCCGTGGGCCCACGCATGTGCACCCTCAGCCGGCCCCAGTGACTCCCGTCAACACCACTGAAGATGCGCACACAGGAACCGCCCTCCCTGCCAAATCGCTCAACAGGCGGGGGGACCCTGACGTCCCTCGCTCTGCCAGTCACGACCCTGCAGGCTGGCCTGGCCACTCACGTCCACCAGCATGGCTGCTCTCACACCTCACGTTCACAGACTAAGCAGGGCCCCCCCCGCCACGTGCAGGGACACAGTGCTGAGCCGGCCCCATCTGTTACTGGAAACAGCGGGACTGCCAGGTCTCCGGGGCCGCAGCGAGCACTGGGTACCACTGACCCCGCGCCCACGCCACCCGCCACCGCGTGCCCCGAGGCACCTTTGATGTCCCGGTGGATCTTGCGCTCTGAGTGCAGGTAATCCAGGCCCTTCAGGATCTCTCGCAGGATGGTGGCAATGTAGGTCTCCTCCAGGGGGCCCGGTTTCAGCTGCAAACGAGGGGCCAGCAGGGCCTCAGGTGTCCCCGTGAAGCCCACCTGCCCCCTCCCCACCACCCCAGACCCAGCACTGACCCTGAGCTCGCCCGCCTCAGAGCTGGGGGTGGGGGGACCCTCTGCATGGGGGAGCCTCCTATTTCTTTAGCCACTGTGTTTTGACTGCACGGGTCTCGGTTACACCATATGAACTCTTAGTTGCAAAACGTGGGATATAGTTCCCTGACCAGGGATTGAACCCAGGCCATTAGAAGCATGAAATCCTAGCCACTGGACCACAAGGGAAACCCTCTTCAGCCACTTTTCTAATTAAAGTTTCAGATGGCTGTGGGGGACGTAACAGCTGAGAACAGGGACCTGGCCACACTCCTGAGCCTGTCTGCTAGGGGACTAACCTCCTAGCCCACAGGCCAGCAGAGGACCTGGACCCCTCAGCACCAGCTGGGTCCTGAGGAACAGCCAGTTGCCGAGACAGTGAAGGAGGGGAAGCCACAGGAACCCAGGATTCAAAGACAACCCCCAGACAACTTCTTCAGTCTGGCCCAGCCCCCGGGCCCCTGCAGCTCACCGGGCCCCCAGCTCACCAGGTCCAAGGCGGAGCCGCCACCCAGGTACTCCATGATGATCCACAGCTTTGTGCTCTGGGGAAGAGAAGCTTGTCAGCAGGTGGCAGCAGGCAGCATGGGGCCCCAACACATGCCCAGCTGAGCTGACTCAGCCAGGATACCCACCGGGAGCGGGAGCGGCAGCCGGCCTGGCTCCCCTCGCCACACCCCTGTGCAGATGCTGCAGACGAGCCGTGCACTCGTGACGGCAGCGGAGCTCACTGTCCAAAGCCCTGGGAAGGGCTCCGGCTCCAGGGGGCCCACCCTGCCCCGGGAGGGGCACAGGCGGGCCACTCTAGAGCCAGCCACTCCCTGCTCACGCCCTGCCACCCCTGGGCTCCCCTCAGGACAAGGCCAGGGGCCCTGGGAGCCCAGTGCATACTTCCTCCTGTGGGGATCGCTGCCCTGCAGACCAGGCCCACGGGGGGCAGACCCAGCCAGGTCTCCAAAGCAGACCGGGCCTGCCAGCCCCGTCCCCACTCTGGCCACAGGGACCTGGCAGCCCCCTGTGACGGCGGGGCACCTGTCTCGGGGGGTTGGAGCCAGCCCCGCCCGCAGTACCTTCAGGTAGGAGCCGAAATAGCGCGTGATGTAGGGGCTATCGCACTGGCTGAGCACGGTGATCTCCTGCTGGATGTCCTCGATCTCGTCCTCCGCCTCCTCCAGGTCGATGATCTTGATGGCCACCACCTCCTTGGTGCGGTTGTCAATGCCCTTGTACACCTCCCCGAAAGAGCCCTTGCCGATGCGGTCGAGCTTGGTGAAAAGCTCCTCGGGGTCCACTCGCGAGTGCTGGGGACATGGGTGAGCGGCCTGGTCAAGGGCGGATGGCCAGGGAGCCCCCCTAGATTCTTTCCTCACTTCTCATATCCCTTTTCATTAAAAAAACCTAAAGATACCTCCACACAGGGGCAAACGTCCCCAGAGAGCACTGAGAGGCTGGGGCTCTTGGCAAGAAACCAGGGCCACAGGGAAGGCAGAGTGGCCATGCAGGTCACCCCTTTGTGCCCACAGCCCAGGCGTGGGGAGGACCCAGGGAGGCGAGTCATGGGTTAGGAGAGACAAGAGGGTGGAGCACAGGGAGCTGGGGGCAGCTGGACAACGGTGCTGGGCGCTGTGGGCACACAGGGCCAGCTTCACAGGCCGCTGGCTTCGTGGGCAACAGCCTGACCATGCTGGGCCACCAACCATAACCACCTCCAGGGAAGGGGTGACAGGTGCAAAGGACCCGCTCACTCAGCTTCCCAAACCGGAAACTGCTCTAAACAGTAAAGCCTATTCATCAAGGAAAAAAACGTCACAGGTTCTCCCTGCACACCTGGAAGCCACACACCTTACAGAGAGTCCTCAAGACAGTGATGCCCTCACCCCAGCACGGAGCTGGAAACCCACACTTTCCTAGACGTTCAAATGGACAAAAAACCACCCTCCCCACCTGGGTCTCAGGCTGGAGCACAGACTCGCCCGACAAGGCACGGAGCCTCAGGCAGGCTGAGCACCAGGACACGGCAGCACAGGAGTGCCCATGGAGCAATCTGGCTTTCGACCTTGACTCTCAGTGTCCAGGCCTGAGACAGCTCAGCATGGGGCTGCGTGGAGGACAGCAGGGCATCCTTCATCCCCACCTGCATGGCCCCCTGGGTGCTGAGATCACCTTGCACCCCCACTGCAGGCGCTGGAGGCCCAGGACCCCAGTGGCGCTGGTAGGCTGGCAGGGAGCCTGCATTTGGTCCACACAGGGGCAGAGAGGGTCTCCCGAGCGTGTTGGGCCGCAAGTCCACTGGACACAGCTCCCTCCAGACTGCAGCGCTGCCCCAAAGGCACCTGGATGCCCCACTAAGGCGGTACCATACCCACCTGTCCGTGCGAGTGCCCTGGCGCTTGGGGGGTCGGGCCAGGGCAGCCGCTCACAGGCTCTGAGCAGAGTCCGGGGGCATAGGGCTCTCCCCAGGGCAGGGCATGGTTCGGGGCCCACTGGTTCCAGACTAAGAAGACATGTCAACCCGAAACGGCCAAGAGCAGCCTTCCCGGGGCTGTCACCAGCAGGGAAGAGCTCACCCAACCTCAGAGTGCCAGGCGAGTGGGAGAGGGTGCAAGCGGCAGCCTTGGGAGAGACCCGGCCAGGGAGCCAGGAAGCCGCCTCCTGCCACCCCCTCAGCCCCGCCCAAGCCCATGCTGTCTCGGCCCGAGCACACCTCTGGTCCAGCCCGGGCTCCAAAGACAAGCTCCTCTCCCTCCAAGGTGGCCTCAGGGCAGATGCCAGCCTGGCAGCACTAACAGGCACCACCCGTCCCCCCGGCGCTCCCTCGGCCGCCCCTTCCCACCATCGGGCCTCTGCCAGTGACACCCCTGCCCACAGGCCAGGCCACAGGCCAGTCTGGTCCCTCAATATCCTGACCAGAAACGCCCCATGTGGGGCGCCCAGCCCTCCACAGCCTCAGAGCAGAGCACAGGACAGAACCCTAACCAGAGGCCAGGCCTAGTAGGGGAGCGGGGAACCTGGCCCAGCTCTCGGTCTCTTTGGGTCCCCATGGCTGCAGGCTGGGCACCTGAGTGGACAGAGGGCCCCCAAGGTGCATCCCGGGACAGCCTGCTTGCAGCCCGGTGGGGTAGAGGAGAAACAGTGCCCGGGGCCGGGTCGCAGCAGCCCTTCTGAGACCCGAGTCTGGACAGCCATGCAAGCTGCTCGCTCGGCCCAGACCTCCATGCTCTGAACCTGCCCTGGGGCGGCCCGGTCTGCAGTCACCGCTCAGCCGTCTGCACGTCCACTTAGCATCATCCCCCAAGTGAGGGCTGGCCAGTGGACCCCATGCACCCACGACGGGGGGCAGTCACCTGCACAGGGTGCTTCCACAGCCGCTCAGACCTGGGCAGGAATCACAGCCAGGCAGGGGCCCAATGCACAAGGCTCCCCTGCGGGGAGCAGGCCACTGCCCCACGCACACAAGAACTGCCTTGCAGGGCCATGGTGACGACCATCTCAAGGAAAACAACGTCCTGTCAGGCTTCCTGTCACCGACAAAGACCAAGCATCTCCACCCCTGAAAGGACAAAAGGGGCTTCCTTCCTTCGGGGTCCCTTCCTCAGCTCCTCTGAGTTCCGCTCCGTCCCCAGGCAAGAGGCAGCCACCCAGGCCCCACTGCAAGCACCACCAGCACCCAGGTGAGGGGCCGCTCACAGCGCTATGTCTTACGGCCCGTTCCTACAGCCCTTGACCTCGAGCCAGACTGCTCACCCAACATCTTAGTCAAGGGACTTGGAAGACGCACGTGTCCTAGGGGAGCACGAGCCCATCGCCCGTCAGCGGCCCACCTGCAACAACGGCGTGGCGCCCCGGGGGTTCTCTGAAGAGCCCAGGTGTCTAGAACCAACCGGACTCCAGCTCCTCCTCCCCCGCGAGGACACACACTTCCTGTTCCACCCAGGCTCCCAGTCCTCCCAAACTGGGCTGACCAGAGTGAGCCTGAGGGCTCAATTCTCTTCGAGAGGCACTCCCACCACCTCACAGCCATCAGCCTAGACTGCACCCGAGCTGACCAGTTAAGAAAAGCAAAGGCCCACAGCTAGGGTGAAGGACCACCGCACCAGCTGGGGCATTTACTTCCCAGCAGCTTCCACTCACAACTGCCTCGCAGTAACAGAAAAGCAGGGGGAAGTGTGGACCACAAGCCCTGACGGCGGCTGCCCCAACCCTCCTAACTGCAGCCATCAACCCCAGGGCATGCTGTGGAGGGGCCCCTGGACTCAGGCAGTTAATGCACAGAGCCAGACCCCTCAAAGTGCTGTGGTGTTAGTAATTTTGAGAACCTACCAGCCAAAAAACAGTGGACATCTCCCAGGCAGGCCCCCCCAGCCCAGTGGCAGCCCTCTCCACCCCTCGAAAGAAATGCACAGGCGTGTCCTCTGCCTTCCCTGCACATGGACACTCCCAGCCCCCCTCGTCCCCCTCAGCCCCTGCCAGGGCTGACAAGGCCCCTGTCCCCCCAGCCGAGGTGCTCGTGGACCCTGACCTGCCGCGGCCGTACAGGTGCAGAGAGCCAGTTTCTGCGGCCCAGCCCTGTGCCAGCGTCGGTCTCTGCACACCTCCAGCTGACCCCGCACTGAGGCTACACTTTGACAGGCTGATGGGCTCCTGCCCCACAGGACGCTGCCAACGGGCGGACCCCAGTCAGCCCTGCGCCCACCCAGTCTGAGCACCTGGCGACTGCTCCCGCTTTGCCCAGGGCTGCGCATCACGGGGCTCCCACCTCTCCTCCCACACGCGCCCTAACAGGGGCTGCTCTTCTGAGACCTCCGGACCACTTTTCAAAAGACAGTCCTTGGGGAAACGGCCTTTCTCGAACCCTGCAGCCGGCGCTCCCTCCCAGGCGAGCGGGCACACCCGCGCACCGCCCAGACGCCCACCCTTACCTGGTTGGCAAATCCCCTGAGGTGAGCCATGTCTGCGCGGCCCTCACACCATTCGCCGCGCCCCCGGGAGGCCACGAGATCCCGCCGGGAGGCTCCGGAACCCGCTTCAGGCCGCTTCAGTCAACTGGAGGGAGAGCAGACCGGCTCGGGGCCCTTTTCCGGTACGCGGGGCTCCCCGTCCCCCGGGGCCCGGCGGCACCCGCTCCTCCAACCATCTGGGGACCAGGTGGAGTCAGAAGGGTCCCCCGAAGGGCTCCCGCCGCACGCCCTCCGCGCCCGACCCTGCCTCAGGCCTCCCCGGGGAGCCCCCGACACCCGGCGCCCCGAAGCCGCGCACACGGCCCCGGCCCCCACGCTTCCTCGGGCCCCGGCCCCAGGCCCCGGACCCCGCTGCCCGCCCCGGGGCCCCTCGCCCCCGGCCCCGCCCCGCGGCCGCGCCGCCCGGCCCCCTCCCCAACCGGCCCGGGCGCGGGCCAGCCCGGCGGCGCGCCCACCTCCGGGGGCTCCATCCCGGCCTCCCCCGGCCCGCTCCGCAGGGCCCGCGAGGGCTCCCACCCGCAGCCTCCACTCGCCCGCGGACGCCGAGGCCCTCAGCTCGCGAGACAGCGGCAGTAGCGGCGGCGGCCGGAGAAAGCCCGACGGCGGCGGCGGGGGCGGCGGCGAGGGCACGCGGCGTCGCGGCTCAGCGCGGGGCTTTCTGGGACAGCGAGTCCGTCGCTCGCCCCGCGCTGGGGCGTCCGCTGGCGCTGGACTACAAATCCCGGAAGGCCACGGGCTAGAGCGCAGTGGAGACCCGCAGGGGCGCCGCCGGGAACGCTGGGACTCCGAGTCCGGCTTCCTGACGGGCGCGGGCCTACGTCTCCCGGCAGGCCGCGGGGCGGGGCGGGGCCAGGCGGTGCCGGGGCGGGGCGGGGCGGCCGCGGGAGGGTCCGCTCCACCCTCACGCCGCTAGTCCGCACCTGAGCGGACCTGGCCCCGGGCTCCCGCCGCGTCCTACCGGCCCCGCCACTTGCGGCCTCCGGGCTTGGGAGGACTGACCGGCCTAGAAGTGTCTTGGAATGTTCAGTTCAGTTCAGTCGCTCAGTCGTGTCCGACTCTCCGCGACCCCATGAAGCACAGCACGCCAGGCCTCCCTGTCCATCACCAACTCCCGGAGTTCACTCAAACTCATGTCCACAAAGTCGGTGATGCCATCCATCCATCTCATTCTCTGTCGTCCCCATTCTCCTCCCGCCCCAACCTTTCCCAGCATCAGAGTCTTTTCCAGTGAGTCAACTCGTCGCATGAGGCGGCCAAAGTATTGCAGTTTCAGCTTTAGCATCAGTCCTTCCAATGAACACCCGGGATTGATCTCCTTTAGAATGGACTGGTTGGATCTCCTTGCGGTACAAGGGACTCTCAAGGATCTTCTCCAGCACCACAGCTCAAAAGCATCGATTCCTCAGTGATCAACTTTCTTCACAGTCCAACTCTCACATCCATACATGACCACGGGGTAAACCATAGCCTTGACTAGTCGATCTGATCACATGGACCACAGCCGAATGTGGTCCACTGGAGAAGGGAAAGGCAAACCACTTCAGTATACTTGCCTTGAGAACCCCATGAACAGTATCAAAGGGCAAAATGATAGGCTACCGAATGAGGAATTCCCCAGGTCGGTAGGTGCCCAGTATGCTACTGGAGCTCAGTGGAGAAATAACTCTAGAAGGAATGAAGGGATGGAGCAAACGCCAAACCAATACCCAGTTGTGGATGTGACCGGTGATAGAAGCAAGGTCCGGTGCTGTAAAGAGCAGTATTGCATAGGAACCTGGAATGTTAGGTCCATGAATCAAGGCAAATTGGAAGTGGTCAAACAGGAGATGGCAAGAGTGAACATAGACATTCTAGGAATCAGTGAATTAAAATGGACTGGAATGGGTGAATTTAACTCGGATGACCATTATATCTACTACTGTGGGCAGGAATCCCTTAGAAGAAATGGAGTAGCCATCATGGTCAACAAAAGAGTCTGAAATGCAGTACTTGGATGCAATCTTAAAAATGACAGAATGATTTCTGTTCGTTTCCAAGGCAAACCATTCAATATTACAGTAATCCAGGCCTATGCCCCAACCAGTAACGCTGAAGAAGCTGAAGTTGAACGGTTCTATGAAGACCTACAAGACCTTTTAGAACTAACACCCAAAAAAATCTCCTTTTCATTATAGGAGACTGGAATACAAAAGTATGAAGTCAAGAAACACCTGGAGTAACAGGCAAATTTGGCCTTGGAGTACGGAATGAAACAGGGCAAAGGCTAATACAGTTTTCTCAAGAGAATGCACTGGTCATAGCAAACACCCTCTTCCAACAACACAAGAGAAGACTCTACACATGGACATCACCAGATGGTAAACACCAAAATCAGATTGATTATTATATTCTTTGCAGCCAAAGATGGCGAAGCTGTATACAGTTAGCAAAAACAAGACCAGGAGCTGACTGTGGCTCAGATCATGAACTCCTTATTGCCAAATTCAGACTTAAATTGAAGAAAGTGGGGAAAACCACTAGACCATTCAGATATGACCTAAATCAAATCCCTTATGATTATACAGTGGAAGTGAGGAATAGATTTAAGGGACTAGATCTGATAGATAGAGTGCCTGATGAACTCTGGACGGAGGTTCATGACATTGTACAGGAGACAGGGACCAAGACCATCCTCATGGAAAAGAAATGCAAAAAAGCAAAATGGCTGTCTGAGGAGGCCTTACAAATAGCTGTGAAAAGAAGAGAAGCAAAAAGCAAAGGAGAAAAGGAAAGATATAAGCATCTGAATGCAGAGTTCCAAAGAAGAGCAAGGAGAGATAAGAAAGCCTTCCTCAGTGATCAATGCAAAGAAATAGAGGAAAACAACAGAATAGGAAAGACAAGAGATCTCTTCAAGAAAATTAGAGATTCCAAGGGAACATTTCATGCAAAGATGGGCTCGATAAAGGACAGAAATGGTATGGACCTAACAGAAGCAGAAGATATTAAGAAGAGGTGGCAAGGATACACAGAAGAACTGTACAAAAAAGATCTTCACGACCAAAATAGTCACGATAACGTGATCACTGACCTAGAGCCAGACATCTTGGAGTGTGAAGTCAAGTGGGCCTTAGAAAGCATCACTACGAACAAAGCTAGTGGAGGTGATGGAATTCCAGTTGAGCTATTTCAAATCTTGAAAGATGATGCTGTGAAAGTGCTGCACTCAATATGCCAGCAAATGTGGAAGACTCAGCAGTGGCCACAGGATTGGAAAAGGTCAGTCTTCATTCCAATCCCAAAGAAAGGCAATGCCAAAGAATGCTCAACCTACCGCACAATTGCACTCATCTCACACGCTAGTAAAGTCATGCTCAAAATTCTCCAAGCCAGGCTCCAGCAATATGTGAACCGTGAACTCCCAGATGTTCAAGCAGGTTTTAGAAAAGGCAGAGGCACCAGAGATCAAATTGCCAACATCCGCTGGATCATGGAGAAAGCAAGAGAGTTCCAGAAAACCATCTATTTCTGCTTCATTGACTATGCCAAAGCCTTTGACTGTGTGGATCACAATAAACTGTGGAACATTCTGAAAGAGATGGGAATCCCAGACCACCTGACCTGCCTCTTGAGAAACCTGTATGCAGGTCAGGAAGCAACAGTCAGAACTGTACATGGAACAACAGACTGGTTCCAGATAGGTAAAGGAGTACGTCAAGGCTGTATATTGTCACCTTGCTTATTTAACTTATATGCAGAGTATATCATGAGGAACGCTGGGCTGGAAGAAGCACAAGCTGGAATCAAGATTGCTGGGAGAAATATCAATAACCTCAGATATGCAGATGACACTACGCTTATGGCAGAAAGTGAAGAGGAACTCAAAAGCCTCTTGATGAAAGTGAAAGAGGAGAGTGAAAAAGTTGGCTTGAAGCTCAACATTCAGAAAACAAAGATCATGGCATCTGGTCCCATCACTGCATGGGAAATAGATGGAAAAACAGTGGAAACAGTGTCAGACTTTATTTTTTGGGGCTCCAGAATCACTGTGGATGCTGATTGCAGCCAGGAAATTAAAAGACGCTTACTCCTTGGAAGGAAAGTTATGACCAACCTTGATAGTATATTAAAAAGCAGAGACGTTACTTTGCCAACCAAGGTCCATCTAGTCAGTTCAGTTCAGTTCAGTCGCTCAGTCGTGTCCGACTCTCTGCGACCCCATGAATCACAGCACGCCAGGCCTCCCTGTCCATCACCAACTCCCGGAGTTCACTCAAACTCATGTCCACAGAGTCGGTGATGCCATCCAGCCATCTCATTCTTGTTCGTCCCCTTCTCCTCCCGCCCCCAACCTTTCCCAGCATCAGAGTCTTTTCCAGTGAGTCAACTCGTCACATGAGGTGGCCAAAGTATTGCAGTTTCAGCTTTAGCATCAGTCCCTCCAATGAACACCCAGTATTGATCTCCTTTAGAATGGACTGGTTGGATCTCAAGAGTCTTCTCCAACACCACAATTCAAAAGCATCAATTCTTCGGCACTCAGCTTTCTTCACAGTCCAGCTCTCACATCCATACATGACCACAGGAAAAATCATAGCCTTGACTAGACGGACCTTTGTTGGCAAAGTAATGTCTCTGCTTTTCAATATACTATCAAGGTTGGTCATAACTTTCCTTCCAAGGAGTAAGCATCTTTTAATTTCCTGGCTGCAATCAGCATCCACAGTGATTCTGGAGCCCCAAAAAATAAAGTCTGACACTGTTTCCACTGTTTTTCCATCTATTTCCCATGCAGTGATGGGACCAGATGCCATGATCTTTGTTTTCTGAATGTTGAGCTTCAAGCCAACTTTTTCACTCTCCTCTTTCACTTTCATCAAGAGGCTTTTGAGTTCCTCTTCACTTTCTGCCATAAGCGTAGTGTCATCTGCATATCTGAGGTTATTGATATTTCTCCCAGCAATCTTGATTCCAGCTTGTGCTTCTTCCAGCCCAGCGTTCCTCATGATATACTCTGCATATAAGTTAAATAAGCAAGGTGACAATATACAGCCTTGACGTACTCCTTTACCTATCTGGAACCAGTCTGTTGTTCCATGTACAGTTCTGACTGTTGCTTCCTGACCTGCATACAGGTTTCTCAAGAGGCAGGTCAGGTGGTCTGGGATTCCCATCTCTTTCAGAATGTTCCACAGTTTATTGTGATCCACACAGTCAAAGGCTTTGGCATAGTCAATGAAGCAGAAATAGATGGTTTTCTGGAACTCTCTTGCTTTCTCCATGATCCAGCGGATGTTGGCAATTTGATCTCTGGTGCCTCTGCCTTTTCTAAAACCTGCTTGAACATCTGGGAGTTCACGGTTCACATATTGCTGGAGCCTGGCTTGGAGAATTTTGAGCATGACTTTACTAGCGTGTGAGATGAGTGCAATTGTGCGGTAGGTTGAGCATTCTTTGGCATTGCCTTTCTTTGGGATTGGAATGAAGACTGACCTTTTCCAATCCTGTGGCCACTGCTGAGTCTTCCACATTTGCTGGCATATTGAGTGCAGCACTTTCACAGCATCATCTTTCAAGATTTGAAATAGCTCAACTGGAATTCCATCACCTCCACTAGCTTTGTTCGTAGTGATGCTTTCTAAGGCCCACTTGACTTCACACTCCAAGATGTCTGGCTCTAGGTCAGTGATCACGTTATCGTGACTATTTTGGTCGTGAAGATCTTTTTTGTACAGTTCTTCTGTGTATCCTTGCCACCTCTTCTTAATATCTTCTGCTTCTGTTAGGTCCATACCATTTCTGTCCTTTATCGAGCCCATCTTTGCATGAAATGTTCCCTTGGAATCTCTAATTCTTGAAGACATCTCTAATAAGTTAAATATACTGGGTGATGATATACAGCCTTGATGTACTCCTTTCCCAATTTGGAACCAGTCTGTTGTTCCATGACCAGTTCTAACTTGCTTCTCTGACCTGCATACAGATTTCTCAGGAGGTATTTGATCTGTATTTTACCACAAGTAAAAACGAAATGAAAAGCAAATTCAGTTCTGACGTATGCTACAACAAGGATGAACCTTGAAAATGTCATGTTAAAGGAAATAAGCCCATTACAAAGGAACAAATGCTGTATGATTCCATTTAGGTGCGTGCCCTCAGTTGTTCCCGACTCTTTTGCAATCCCATGGACTCTATCCCACCAGCCTCCTCTATCCATGGGATTATTCCGGCAAGAATACTGGAATGTGTTGCCATTTCCTAATCCATCCACTTAGGTGAGGTATCAAGAACAGACCAGGAGACAGAAAGTAGAATTGAGTTTCCAGGGGCTAGGGGATGCGGAAATGGGGAGACACTGCCTAGTGGGTACAGAGTTTGTTTGGAGTGATGACACAATTCTGGAAATAGATAATGATCATGGTTATACAACATGGTGAATTTACTTAATGTCAGTGAATTGTACACTTAAAAACGGTTATAACAACAAATCTTTTGTCATATATATTTTACCACAAATTTGTAAAAAGCAATGATGTGCTGGATTTCATCAAAAACTTAAATTTTCCTTTCAGAAAAACATTTTAAGAGAACGTGAAGACAAGCTATAGAGTGGGACAAAAATTGCAAATCATATCCAACTATATGTACTGAAAATATATAAAGAGCTCTCAAAAATCAACAGTTAAAACGGGACTTCCCTCATGGTCCAGTGGCTAAGAATCCACCGTGCAGTACAGGGGACAAGGGTTTGATCCCTGGTCAGGGAACTAAGACCCCACATGCTGTGGAGCTCCCAAGCTGGTGCTGCTCAGCTCCTGAGCCTGCATGCCACAGCTAGAGATAGTCCACGCCCCCCGCAAACGTGCAACGTGCTGCAAGTAAGGCCCAAGGCAGTCAAATAAAGAAACACTTTTTTAAACCCAGTAAGAAAAAATTGAGAGTAGTTGAGCAGACACTTCACCAGGGAGATGCAAGGATGGCAAATAGCGTGTGAACAGATGCTCAGATCATAGCTCTCAGGGAAATGCCAGTTAAGTCCATAATGAGATACTAAGTACTCACATATTAGAAGGGATAAAATAAAAATCAATCTGATTTTAGTACTGACCATCTGGTAATGTCCATGTGTAGAGTCATCTCTTGTGCTGTTGGAAGAGGGTGTTTGCTATGACCAGTGCGTTCTCTTGAGAAAACTCTGTGAGCCTTTGCCCTGCTTCGTTTTGTAGTCCAACACCAAACTTGCCTGTTATTCCAGGTAACTCTTGACCTTCAACTTTTGCATCCCAATCCATTATGATGAAAAGGACGTCTTTTTTTGTTGTTATTGCCAGTTCTAGAAGGTGTTGTAAGTCTTCATAGAACCGTTCAGCTTCAGGTTATTCAACATTAATGGCTGGGGCATAAACCTGGAGAATTGTGATGTTGCATGATTAGCCTTGGAAATCATTTGCCGAGTTCATTCTGTCCTTTTAGAGACTGCATCCAGGTACTTCATTTCAGAACCTTTTGTTGACTATGAGGGGTACTCCATTTCTTTTAAGGGATTCTTGCCCACAATAGTAGAAATAATAGTCGCCTGAATTAAATTCGTCCATTCCCATCCATTTTAGTTCACTGATTCCTAAGATGTTGATGTTCACTCTTGCCATCTCCTACTTGACCGTGTCCAATTTAACTTAATTTGTGGACCTAATCAGGGCTTCCAGGTGGCACTAGTGGTAAAGAACCTGCCTGCCAATGCAGGAGATGCAAGAGACACAGGTTCGATCTTTGGGTCAGGAAGATCCCCTGGAGGAGGAAGTGGCAACCCACTCCTGAATCCTTATCTGGAGAGTCCCATGGACAGAGGAGCCTGGTGGGCCACAGCCCATGGGGCTGCAGAGTCTGACCTGACTGAGCAAGCATGCACACGCATAAGCAGGGACCTAGCATCCCAGCTTCCTAAGCAGACCTGGAACTGACTATGGCTCAGATCATGAGCCCCTCTGAAAAATTCAGGCTTAAATTGAAAACAGTAGGGGAAACTATTAGCCATTCAGGTATGACCTAAATCAAACCCCTTATGGTTGTACAGTAGTAGTGAAAAGTGAAGTCGCTCATCTGTGTCCCACTCTCTGGGACCGCATGGACTGTAGCCCGCCAGGCTCCTCTGTCCGGGGGATTCTGCAGGCAAGAATACTGGAGTGGATTGCATTCCCTTCTCCAGAGGATCTTCCCGACCCAGGGATTGAACCGGGGTCTCCCGCATTGCAGGCAGATTCTTTACCATCTGAGCCATAGGGATTATCCAGTGGAGGTGACAAGTAGATTCAAGGGATTAGATCTGGTAGACAGAGTGCCTGAAGAACGATGTGTACAGGAAGCAATGACCAAAATCATCCCAGTGGAAAAGAAATGCGAGAAGGCAAGGTGGTTGTCTGAGGAAGCTCTACAAGCAGCTGAGGAGAGGAGAGAAGTGAAAGACAAGGAGAAAGGAAAGATGCACCCAGCTGAGCCCAGAGCCCCAGAGAACAGCAAGCGGAGATGAGAAGGCCTTCTCAAACGGGCAAAGCAAAGAAAGAAGACAGCAATACAACGGAAAAGACTAGGGGTCTCTTCAAAACCACTAGAGCTACCAAGGGAACATTTCATGCAAGGATGAGCATGGTAAAGAACAGAAACAGTAAGGACTCAACAGAAGCAGAAGAGGAAGAAGAGGTGGCAAGAATACACAGGAGAACTGTAAAAGAAAAAGACTCTCAGGAGTCTTCTCCAACACCACAGTTCGAAAGCATCAATTCTTCGGCACTCAGCCTCCTTTAAGGTCCAATCCTCATACCTGTGCATGACCACTGGAAAAAGCATAGCCTTGACTAGATGGACCTTTATCGGCAAAGTGATGTCTCTGCTTTTTAATATGCTGTCTCGGTTGGTCATAGTTTCCCTTCCAAGAAGCCAGCATCTTTTCATTTCATGGCTGCAGTCACTGACCACAGTGATTTTGGAGCCCAGGAAAATAAAGTCTGTCACTGTTTTCATTTTTTCCACATCTATTTGCCATGAAATGATGGGACTGGATGCCATGTTCTTGGTTTTTTCAATGTTCACTTTTAAGGCAGCTTTTTCACTCTCCTCTTTCACCCGCATCAAGAGGCTCTTTAGATCCTCTTCACTTCTCTGTCATTAAGGTGGTATCATCTGCATATCTAACTTTGTTGATATTCTTTCCAGCGATCTTCTGCTTCATCCCGCCCAGCATTTCACACGATGTACTCTGCATATAAGTTAAATAAGCAGGGTGACAATATACAGTCTTGAAGTATTCCTTTCCCAACTTTGAACCAGTCCACTGTTCCATGTCCGGTTCTAACTGTTGCTTCTTGACCTGCATACAGATTTCTCAGGAGGCATGTCAGGTGGTCTGGTATTCCCATCTCTTGAATAATTTTCCAGTTTGTTGTAATCCACACAGTCAAAGGCTGTAGTGTAGTCAATAAAACAGAAGTAGGTATTTTTCTGGAATTCTCTTGCTTTTTCTGTGATTCTGTGTTGGCAATTTAATCTCTGGCTCCTCTGCCTTTTCTAAATTCAGCTTGTGCATCTGGAAGTTAGCAGGTTCTGAACGGGTGTGTGGGGAAATGCTGGTGAGTCTTCCTGAACTCCACAGAAGGCTGGGACAGCACCCGGGCCTCCGCACAAGGCCACGCTCATCAGGGAGGAGTCCCGGGGCAGACCCAGTGCTGGCCCTCTTGGCGGGGGCTTCTCTGCCACCAGAGCTCGTGTTGTCTTTGGCGAGGCCCAGCCTGGTGGTGCCCAGGAGGCCCCGTACTTCCCGTTGCTGCCGCCCCTTCCTGGACTGTCTGGGCTTCCGTGGCCTGCGTGACTCCAACGGCCGGGTGAACCTGGTGCTGGTGTCAGGATTCTGCAGGGACCCCGGGTCTGGGGCCTCAGGGCGGGGTCGGTGCCCTGCCTCTGCTCCATAGGGTGCCCTCTTCCAGACACACTGGGGTCCGCCCAGCTCACCTCAGGGTGGGAGCAATGCATCCCGAGCGGGGACAGTTGGCCAGTGGGGCCTCCCAGCCCCAGGAGCGGGTCCCTGAGGGAAACCACCAGGCCTAGGGCTGAGCCTGGAGGTGAGCCCTGTGGAGAGGGGGCAGTGAGGGTGCAGAGGCCGTGCTGGGCGGGCAGCGGTGGGACCGGCCTGGCCTCCTCTCCCAGGGCTGAACCTGCCCCCCTGGCCTCTTCCAAGGACATGTGCAGCCGTGGGAGGGGGTGTAGAGGGCTGGGCCATGTCCGGGGTCCCCCCAGCACCACCCCCTGGATGCAGGGACACAGGAGGGGCGCTGCAGGAGCAGAGGATAATGTGTGTGGGGAGCGGTGATGCCGATGGCTGGCGCCATGGGGTCCGCAAGGCCGTCCGTCCTGGGGTGTCCGGGGATGGTCTGGGTGACAGGGCAGCAGGGGGCACCGGGTGGAGCGGCCTCTGGGTGGGTACAGGGTGGAGCCAGGTAGTGGGCACCTCAGGGCAGAGGGCTGCTGGGACCCCGGCCGGCCAGCACGTAGGCCTGCAGGCACCGCGGGCCCCTGGAGTTGCTGCCCACCTGCAGACTCCAACCCTGCTGCCCACACACACCCGTGCTGAGCCTCAGCTTCTCCTCGCTTCAGCGGGGATGGTGAGAGGGCCCCCGGCCGAGAGAAGAGGTCTCTCTGCCACACGCACCCCGATGGGTCCCCGGAACCGGAAAGCTCTCTTTGGAGTCCAAGTTCCCTGTCCCTGCAGCAGGTTCAAGTCCAGAGCCCGGGCAGACCTGGCTTTGCCAGACCTGGGGGGGCACTGCCTGCCAAGGCAGGGGTCTCCCAGGGAGGCTCGCTTCGTGGGTGCGGCAGGAGACTCTGGTTATGGTGTGGGAAGCCCACAGCCTCCAGGCACTAAAGGGGCACCAGGGGAGCTGGCGCCCTGGCGGACGAGCAGGGTTGCAGAGCCCTTGGCGCGTGTGTGCTGCTCAGAACCAAGGGCGACCCTGACCTCTAGCAGCAGCGCAGACCGGAACCTTCCTTTCTCTGCACTTTCCTCGTTTTCCGAGTATGCTTACTGACCAGGATTTACAGTCACAGTCAGAAAAGTATGTTGTCTTTGGCTGCTGGCCGTGACTTTGAAATCTCAGAACAACGCAGAGTGCTTCAAAATAGCATATTTGTGCATAAAGAGGGCCTCCAGACCTCAGGAAGGGGGAAAAAACGGAAGAAAAAGAACTTCTGTCGGGAAAAGGGATTGTCCCAAGAAGAGGAAGAGGGCCCAGTGGCCGTCCGGCCTCTGACGCCTGCCCCTGTCGCCGGGGCCGCCAGAGGACCCGGCTGCTTTCCGTGCTGCGGGGGCTGCGGGCCGGGGGCCCCTGGCTGCCCCCGGGCCCACGGGGGTAGGCTTCACACGCGGGCTACCCCCAACCCATCCACCCTGCTGGCGCCCAGTGGGCAGGTCCACACCTGTGGTTGATTTGTTTATTGCAGACAAGGGGAAAATCATCCACAGTTTATGGCCTTGGTGGAGCGGTTGTGAGGCTGGCTGCAGGGTCAAGGTCAGGATGGGGGGAGGGGGTGCCCTGGTCTCCACCTCCACAAGGAGATTGGGCAGCTGGGAGGGGGGCCCCCGGCATGCCCTGCTGCCCCTGGAGCTGGGGGTGAGGGGGTCAGGGCCCCCTCTTCACTGGATCCTCCCAAATGTGGAAACTGAAAGCGAGGAAGCAGCCCATGCCCCTGCCCCCCGCAGAGCCTTGCCTGGGGCCTGCCCTCCGCCCACTCTGCAGGCGCCCCACCTCCTCCCACCTCTAACCCTCCCTGAGGAGGTGCAGGGGTCACCAGCTGCCCCCTGTCCACCTCCCAGAGCCCCTCCTCACCCTAGCTGGCCCCTGGGCAGGCGGGCACAGTTGGGACCTGACCCTTGGGACGCCCCGAAGGCCGCCAGCCTGTTTCTCTCTCTGGAGCTCGGCCTGGGCCCAGCCTAGCTGCAGCCTGGGGTCATCGTTCTGAGACCGGGGCCGGGAGGGGTCCTGAGGGCAGGTCTTCCCTCCCCCACCGGCCTCAGCTAACCTCTCCTAGGAGCCGTTCAACCAGGAGTGTCCACTCTGGCCAAAGGTCAGCCAGGCTGTGTGGGACCTCAGCACCCGGCCTGCAGGGCCCAGGGTGGCCCTGGGTGAACATCCAGAACAAGCTGGATGACGGGTGGGGTGTAGGGGGACAATCTGGCCTCCTGGTGACTGGGACTGACCCGAGCCACGCTCCTCTCTGCCCACATGGGCGCTGTGTCTGGAGCGTTGGGGGCATGCGGTGTTTCCTGAGTCTGCACCCCAGGGAGCCCTGACCTGGGCAGGCAGCCTGCAGACCTGTCAGGGCAGGCGGCCCCAACGGCCACTTCCACAGGCGTCCCCGGGGCCTGGGCCGCCTTCTCCAGCCTCAGGCGGCCAGCTTCACCTTCCAACGCTGAAGAACGTTGCTGTTCAGTCGCTCAGTCGTGTCGGACTCTCGGTGGCACCATGGACTGCAGCACGCAAGGCTTCCCTGTCCTTCTCCATCTCCCAGAGTTTGCTCAGATTCATGTCTATTAAGGCGGTGACACCATCCTACCGTCTCATCCTCTGTCGTCCCCTTCTCCTCCTGCCCTCAATCTTTCCCAGCATCAGAGTCTTTTCCAGTGAGTCGGCTCTTCGCATCAGGTGGCCAAAATATTGAAGGGTGTTTGGAGATGGTCAAACCCAGTTTGGTGAAGACGGTGCCTTCTGACTGGCACCAACCTCTGCCTCCTGAACGCTGCCAGCACCACTCTGTGGAGAGAAATGGTCTGGCTCCAGCCTGAGGGCCCGCTGTCCCTTGCCCACTGGACAGAGCCCCACCTGCTGGCCCTGTTTGGGCTCAGATCCTGGTACAGGCCTCCCAGGGGGGCCCACAGCACGGCCCAGAGGTGGAGCTTTCAAATCGCCCCTTCCTGCTGGCACAGGGACGCTGCGTCTGGACATCAAGGCCAAGAAAATGACTAGAGACACACGATTTAGCTCAACCGTGAAAAAATGCGAACTTCAAAACCGTGACATGACTCAGGGAGTAAAAGGCCCGTCCAGTGGAACATGGTGCAGACGCCAAGCTGCTGCTGGGACGGTACAGTGAGGCTCAGGCTGAGTGCCTGCGGGGGAAACAGACAGAACCCCTCCCCATGGCCCCTCCCCATGGCCCCTCTCCCCTCCCCCTCCCGTGGCTGCCCTTAAGCCAGAGCGTGAGTCTTCAGTGCAAATTTTTAATATTTTTTCTATATTTTCCAGAATGTATCAAATGAATCAGTGTAAGTTTTATGACTAAGCTGCTGGGGCCGGCAGCCGGCCGTGCAGGGCTCTAAGCCCCCTCCCCTGGCAGGCTGAGAAACCTGAACAGACTGACAGCATCTAAACACCAAGATGAGACCACAAAGGGCGTGTGTTTCCTGCACGTTCTGGGGCCGCAAATCACCACAAACGGAGCTCAAGACCAAGACAAGCCAGCTTATGGGACAGCTGTCCATGGCGGGGGGGGGTGAGGGCCTGGGGGCTTTAAAACTGTCAGCAGCCAGTCCTGCTGGAGATTCCGGGGAGAGGCTAACTACCTCTTCCAGCTTCTAGAAGTGCCAGTGTCCCCTGGTTTGTGCCCTCCGCCCGCCTGTGACAGGGTCTCCATCACGCATCCCCCGCCCTCTGAGCCGACCCCTTCTCCCTGTCACAGGACCCTCGCGACGGCCTCGGGCCCACCTGACCATCAAGATGCTCTCCCACTCAAGACCCTCATGCAATCCCACCTGCTCAGGGCTGTGACGGGGGAGATGTTGCATCTCAGGGATCGGCACAAGGCCACCCTCGGGGGTGTCATTCTCTGGCACACGGAGCCCTGGAGTGAGGCCAGGACAGCAGGAAACACCCGCTCCCCAAGCCTGGGAAACCCAACTGACAGAGCAGCCAGGGGAGACCCTGCGAGGTGGGGAGCCCAGCGGAAGGAACTGTGACTCTGCAGTGAACACACCGGGGCTGCAGGAGGCGGAACCCAGAAAAGCACAGTCACGGGCCGCGGAGGAGGGGTGCCTGTCCTTCCAGGAGGAGACCAGGTGCAAGGACGGGGCAGGGAGGCCCCCCAACACACTGGGGGACGTTCCCCCAAACTGAAGGAAATGTGGGCCTTCAGGTTAGAAACTCTGGACCTGACACACAATAGAAAAATGTCACAGCTCCAAAGATAAAGACAAATCTTAGAAATGGAGGAGGCAGCTTCCCTGGTGGCCCAGGGGTTAGGACTCTGCCCTTCCAGTGCAGCGGCACGGCTTTGATCTGGGGTCAGAGAACTAAGATCCCACACGACAGGCAAAGGAAGCTGCAGCCCTAACTCCCCAACACCAGTGGGCCTGATTTCATTTGGAAGTGGAAACTTAGCGGATGTGACCAAGTTAGGATGGGGTCGCCCTGATGTTCTAAATACGGTGACCAGCGTGCTAGTGAGGAGGACGCTGAGGGGCCACGGGACGAGCCAGGCAGACAGGGCAGTGATTCGGTGCCAGGCCGTGGATGCGGGCACAGCATACCCCCGCCCCACCGCCTGCAGGGGCACGTCCCTGCCACGCCTGGGTGTTCGGACGTCCGGTCTCCAGACCTGGGGGAGGACTGGTGTCTGCCGTTCTCGGCCAGCAGGGTCGGCTCTGCGAGACTGAGGCAGGGGTGCAGGGCGCGGCAGGGCGGGGGTGGGTATGGGGGGAGGGCACACAAACCAGGATGGCGGGCACACCTGGAGTGCGAAGCCAGCGGAGGACGCTCCGGATTGCACTCCAGCCACAAGCTATCGAGCTGCCCAGGAAGAGGACCCCCTTCAGGGACCCCAAGACAGAGGCCGCCAGTCCCAGGCCCCGCTCAGACCCCATGGGGGGCTGCTGCACCCTACTGTTCTCATGGAAGGACAGCCAAGGATGCCACCCCAGCCCCGAAGGGAGGAGCCAGATCACACAGAAGAGCTGGAGAAACGGGGCCAAAGCGGGAGACCCGGGATGCCAGCCACAAACAAGCCCCTGAAATCCCAGTCCCCAGAGACTGACACGGTGTCCCCCAAACGGAGCCCAGGGTCCTCTGCTGAGAAGGCAGTCAAGGAGTAGGAGGAGGCGTCAGAAGCCAGGGGAAAGGCTGGGACTGGGGCGAAGGCACTCTCCTGATCTGGGGACCGGCGAACTGGCAGGAAGGCCCGGGGGAAGCCTCCAGGAGGTGACGCTGCCCGACCATCTGGAAAAGTGGCTGATACGTTTCTGCGGGGCCATGATGTGCCGTGGACGCAGCGGGTAGGCGGCGACTATACCCCCGGGCGGGAAGCGTGTCTAATCCGCTCAGCGGCCAACAGTACAGACACGGCTGCAGCCAAGGCTGATGGGGACGTGGTCACTCCGGGAGGACAGGGGACGTGGGGTGGGTGGGGAGACTCCATCCTCGCCCACTGTGGGGGCTGTCACCTTCAGTTTGGTTCAGTCGCTCAGGCGTGTCCCAGTCTTTGCGGCCCCATGGACTGCAGCACGCCAGGCCTCCCTGTCCATCACCAACTCCCGGAGTTCACTCAGACCCATGTCCATCGAGTCGGTGATGCCATCCAACCGTCTCATCCTCTGTCGTCCCCGTCTCCTCCTGCCCTCAATCTTTCCCAGCATCAGGGGCTTTTCCAATGAGTCAGCTCTTCCCATCAAGGAGCCAAAGGATTGGAGCTTCAGCTTCAGCATCAGTCCTTCCAGTGAATATTCAGGACTGGTCTCCTTTAGGACGGACTGGTTGGATCCCCTTGCAGTCCAAGGGACACCTTCGGTCTGGATGATTAAAGGGCACCGTTGCACATGCTTGCTCCGTGTTGCCCTGTCTTTCACTGGACAGGATAAGGGGCTTCCCTGGTGTCCAGTGGCTAAGCATCTGCCTTACAAGGCAGGGTCACCAGTCTGACCCCTGCTCTGGGAGGGCCCCACAGGCTGTGCTCTAGGCCTGGAAGCCCCGTGCCCCACCGGAGAAGCTGCTGTACCGAGAGGCCTCCTCAGGATGAGGAAGAGCAGCCCTCCCCTCCCCATAGAGAGCCTGTGCATCAGCGAAGACCACAGGAGATTCACGCATAAATAAATCTTAGGGGAAAAGCACGGTGGGGTAACTGCAGCCCACAGTACTGTGGTCCTGGGGGAATCCTGCGGGAGTGAGGGGACCGTGGGATGAGGGCCCACGAACGCTGGGTGTCGCCATCTGCGGGGGACACCTGAGTCCTGGGAAGCCTGGGTGCTCGGACGCGCCTGTGGGACTGTGGGGTGTGTGGAAGGCCCCTAGACAATCAGCACTGTGAGCATGACTCCAAATCTCTTACACAGAGCAGAACGTTCCAGCAGCCGACTGGAAAGAAGAACCTGGAAATTTTCAAAAGAAAGAGAGACCAACCAGAAATAAACCCACACACCTACAGACAATTAGCCCTTCTCAAACAGGCAAGAATATACAAGGGGAAAAGAGCTTCTCTTCAGCAAGCGGTGCTGGGAAAGCTGGCCAGCTGCATGTAAAGGGCTGACTCCCTCCCACCTTACACAAAAATAAACTCAAAATGGGTCAAAGGCTTAACTATAAGACAGGACACCATAAGACCCCAGAGGAGCTCACAGGCAAAACAGGCTCTGACACAAATCCACCAAATGCTGACATCTGTCTGAGAGATAAAAGCGAAAGGGAATAAACGAGGGAAAGTGATCAACCTCACCAGCTTCTGCACAAGAAAAGGGAGCCATGAGCAGAGCAAAAGGACGAGCTATAGACCGGGAGAAAATGACATGACCAGCAAGGCCTGAACTCCCAAACTACAGGCAGCTCACATGACTCAGCGGCAGAAAAACAAGCGGAAGCCCCGACCAGACTTTCTCCAAAGAAGGCATCCAGGTGGCCAATAGGATGCCCATGAAAAGATGCTCAACATTGGGAACGATTAAAGAAATGCAAATCAAAACCACAGTGAGCTATCCCCTCACACCGGTCAGAATGGCCACCATTAAAACGTCTATAAACAGTGAACGCTGGAGAGGGTGTGAGACAAGGGAACCGCTGTCAGTGGGATATAAACTGGTACCCACTGTGGAGCACAGTTCCTCAGAAAAACCGAACCTACAGTTCGTGATCCAGCAGCTCCATTCCTGGGCGTGTGTTGCTGTTGTCTGTTAGTCACCCCACCGTGTCCGACTCTTGTGACCCCAGGGACTTCAGCGCGCCAGGCTCCTCCGTCCGTGGAATCCTCCAGGCAAGAATACTGGAGAGGGTTGCCATTCTCTTCTTCAGAGGATCTTCCTGACCCAGGGATTGAATCCGGTCTCCTGCACTGCAGGCGGATTCTTTACAGTCTGAACCACCAGGAAAGCCTGGCATATATCTGGACAAAACTGTAATTCAAAAAGAAACATGCATCCCAGTGTTCATAGCAGCAGTATTTACAACAGCCAGGACAAAGACGCGACTTACATGTCCATCGAGAGATGGACGGATAAATGAGATGTGCTTTGCGTGTTTGTATATATATATATATATATATATATAATGGACTAGTACTAATCCATTCAAAAAGAGTAGAACAATGCCACCTGCAGCCACGTGCTAGGTGAAGTAAGTCACAGACAAACGCCTTATGCTATCACTTACATGAGGAATCTAAAATATGACACAGAAGATCTCCCCTACGAAGCAGAAACAGACTCACAGACACAGGGAACAAACTGCTGCTGCCAAGGGGGCAGGGGAGGGTGGAGTCGGAGTTTGGGATCAGCCGGGGAAAACCATTACATGCCGAATGGAGAAGCACGGCCCTGCTGTAAAGCACAGGGAGCAGCGCAGTGTGCTGTGCTAAACCATGACGGAAGAGGGTGTGAAGGAGAGCACTGTATATCAACTCTACTCAATACATTTAAAAAGAATATTTCTTTATCTATTTGGCTGCACTGGGTCTCAGTTGTGGCATGTGGGATCTATTTCCCAGGGATTGAACCCAGGGCCCCTGCACACTGGGAGCGTGGAGTCTCAGCCACTGGACCACCACGGAGCTCCCTCAATAAAAGATTCTTGAAAAAGAAAGGTAGGGCCCAGGGAGTAGGGGTGAGGCTGGGGGAGCTAGTTCCTTACCCACACTGCACCCCGCCCCGCTGAGGAATGACGCTGTGAAAGCAGAGTCACTCAGAGGAGATGCCTGGATGAGCCATGATTTGCAAAGTGCTCACCTGGGAGGTGGTCTCCAGACACTTGCTGATCATGGAAAAACACCCCAAACCACTGGATTCTTTCAATTATGGACATGCATCATTTTGGTTAAAATGCAGAGCAAAAGCACACAAAAATGCCTGCGAGTTGAAATTCCTGTGCCAGGTATCAGTTCACACAATAAAGTAATAGGAAGGGAGAGGGCCTGAAGCCGGGGTAGGTCTGGGACACAGACTGACTTCAGCTCGGGGCGTTAAGTCCTGGAAAAGCGCAGGCGTCTCCACCAGGAAATGCAAGACCAACTGCCAACCTGATTTGGGGAAGAAAAAGAAACAAGCGTCTTTTTAACAATCACAAAAATGGATTTTTAAAAAGCACAGCAGAAGGCCAGGAACAAAGCCTGGCTGGCTGGCTTAGGAGCCCTGGAGGCAGAGTGGGGGTGGGGGACGTTTGCAGGCAAGAGATTAACACCCAGAAAATAAAGAACAGGGCCCAGCCAATAAGAGAAAGAGGTCAGGCTGGAGAAACACAGAAAACCCCCTACTGGGAGCAGTCCTGAGGCTCAAACAGAGGACAGAAGCAGAGGTGCTGGGCCCCACTGGCTGCTGGGGGCCTGCAAGCACACCATAGAACACAGCGCCCCGTCCACACTGCAGACAAAGGACTTCACCTTACTGCTTGTAACAACTACCCCAGGGCGCTGCTGAAGGGGGCAGGCACGGCGTGGCTGGTCCAGGGGGCCGGGGGCAGGAGGCCACACCACCCTGCAGCCCACCCTGCCAGCCCCCCGGCACACGGCAGGGGCCCTGGAGGCCAGGCACGTGGATCCCTCCCTTGGTCATTCTGCCCGTATGCTGTGAGCTCCCTGGTCATTTATCTCGCTCTCATCCAAGTTTATACAAAACCCTCTGGCCTGGGTTCTGATTCCCCGTGAAGAATGAGCTTCGGGCGGAAAACAGACGGGGAGGGGCTGGCCCTGGATGGTTCTGAGCCAGGCACCCCCATCCCCAGCCCCAAGGGGCAGCCCCATCGCTGTCAGCCCGTCCGACCCGTGGGAGAGCGGGACTGATGACCCCCAGGCAGCATCCTCAGGAGCAGGGCCCGCTCCGTGCCCACACAGCTCTGTGGAGGGGACAGTGGGGGTTCCGGCCCCCCAGCATCAGTGGCAGGACCCCCCACACCAGGAGCTGCCTGGGAGCCAGGCTGCGGCTCCCACTGTTTAGGCCCTGGAGTGGGTGGGGACCACAGAGGCATGAGAGGAGACCCCCAAGAGTCCGCCCACTCTGACCCCGCAACCCTGCGTGTCCCCTACAAGGCTCTCAGCTGCCTCCCAGGGTGAGAGCTGGATCTGCCGGGGCAGCGGAGTGGCGGTGACCCTGTCAGAGGCCTAGGGGTTGACGCCTCCCACTTCTGTGGTTCTTTAAGAGTCTCAGGGTTCGAGGATGCCGTGAACAAGCTCAGGGTCGGGCTCCTCCATCCCTGGGCACGTGGCTCCTGTCCTGAAGGGGCTGTGCTGCACAGGCATGCCCATGGCTCCAGGGTCAGGGCCAGCGTCCCTCCTTAAGATCCCATTTCTGGCAGGAGGAAACGGGCTGCGAGTAGGGCAGAAAGCTGCCCAAGGCCACATGCTGGGGGAGGCACTGGTTCCTCCTGGTCAAAGGTCCAGTCCATTGGCCCGGGGATCATGGTCCAGCTATGCTCAGTCCTGCACTGGTGCCTTGGCAAGTCCCCTTCCCGCTCTGAGCTTCCATATTTTCATCTATAAAATACAGGTAATCCCAAATCTTACTATGTATTCAGTCACTCAGTCATGTCCGACTCTGCAACCCCATAGACTGGGGCCCACCAGGCTCCTCTGTCCGTGGAATTTTCCAGGCAGGAATATTGGAGTGGGTTGTCATTTCCTCCACCACCCAAATTTTAGGGCTCTTCAGAAATGCCACAGGCAGACTGTGTCCTGTTCCAGGCTCTGTATTAAAGAGTGTGTTAAAACGCACACTCACATTTTAGAGTTTTTCTGAAAAAACAGCTAACAATTACTGAACCACTGCTGTTCAGTCGAAGGAAATGGCAACCCACTCCAGTGTTCTTGCCTGGAGAATCCCAGGAACGGGGGATCCTGGTGGGCTGCCGTCTATGGGGTCGCACAGAGTCGGACACGACTGGAGCGACTTAGCAGCAGCAGCTGTTCAGTCACTAAGTCGTGTCCGACTCTTTCACCCCATGGACTTCAGCACATCAGGCTTCCCTGTCTTCCACTATCTCCTGGAGCTTACTCAAACTCATGTCCATTGAGTCGGTGATGCCATCCAACCGTCTCATCCTCTGTCGTCCCCTTCTCCTCCTGCCTTCAATCTTTCCCAGCATCAGGGTCTTTTCCAGTGAGTCACTTCTTTGCATCAGGTGGCCAAAGTGTTGTAGCTTTAGTTTCAGCACCAGTCCTTCCAATGAATATTCAGGGCTGATTTCCTGAGCCATTGCTATATGACAAGTTCTTTCATACATGAATTAACTGATTCCGTCCACAAAACGTAGGAATTATTATTTCCTCTGTTCTACAGATGGGGAAGCCAAGGCAGACAGAGGTTCGATACCTTCCTAGCAGGCATCAGTATCAATGTTATGATGGCCTCACAAAATGAGATGGGAAAGTTCCCTCATTTTCTATTATTTATATAGGCTTGTGCCCGGAGAAGGCAATGGCACCCCACTCCAGTACTCTTGCCTGGAAAATCCCATGGATGGAGGAGCCTGGTAGGCTGCAGTCCATGGGGTCGCTAAGAGTCGGACACGACTGAGCGACTTCACTTTGACTTTTCACTTTCCTGCATTGGAGAAGGAAATGGCAACCCACTCCAGTGTTCTTGCCTGGAGAATCCCAGGGACGGGGGAGCCTGGTGGGCTGCCGTCTATGGGGTCGCACAGAGTCGGACACGACTGAAGCGACTTAGCAGCAGCAGCAGCAAGATCAGTGATATTTCTTCAACTGTTTCGAGAAATTCCTCAATGAAACCATCTGAACCTAGAAGTTCCTTTGTGGGAAGTTTTAAATTGTGAATTAAATTTATTTAATTGTTATAGGACTATCCAGAATTTTCTATTGCTTCTAGTGTCAGTTTTGGTAAGTTATTTCATTTACATTTCAAATTACTTTCATAAAGTTGCTCACACTGTCCTCTCATTACCTTTGAAAAATGATTTGGCTGTGCCGGGTCTTAGCTGCAGCATGTGGGATCTAGTTTCTCAACCAGCGATCGAGCTGAGACACCTTGCACTGGGAGCACAGAGTTTTAACCAGCGGACCACCAGGGAAGTCTCTCACCTTTTTAATGTTTGTTTTATCTGTGGTTATGTCCTCTTTTTCATTCCTGACTGAATGAAAAAGTGTTTCCTTTTTTTTAATCCGTTATTTCCAGGGGTTTATCCATTGCATTCTCTTCAAAGTACTAACTTTTGGCTTGATTGATTTTCCCTGAGTTTTGCTTTTTTCCCACCAATTTCTGCTTTTATTTTTATTTCCTCTCACTTTTGAGTTTAATTTGTTTTTCCTTTTCTAGCTTCTTGAGTTGCAGCTCAGAGCATTAATTTTCAAACTTTTTTCTAAAGCTATACATTTTCCTCAAAGGACTGCTTTATCTGTCTTCCACAGCATTTAATATGCCGTATTTTCACTACTGTTTATTTTCAATTATTCCACAACTTTTCCTGTGATTTGCTATTTGGCTCATTGGTGATTTAGAAGTGTGATATTCAATTCCATGTCCTTGGAGGTTTTCTGGTAACTTTCCTGTTTTTGAGTTTTAATTTAGTTCAGAGAGGACACACTTGCATAATTTTAATCCTTTGAAATCTGTTGAGACTTCCTGGCCCAGGACATGATCTGTTTTGTCTGACATCCTATGCGCACGTGGAAAGAGGATGCGCTTACAGACACTGGGTGCACTGCTGTATACCCATGAACTCAGGCAAGTGGGTGCACCCTGTTGTTTGAACTGTGGGATGCTGACTTAAAGGTAGAGAAACAGGGATGTCCCTGGCTATCCACTGGTTAAAACCACTCTTCCACAGCGTGGGTTTGATCCCTGACCTGGGAAATAAGAACCCACATGACGAAAAAGAGACAAATGGAACAGTGGGGCAGAAAAGCACCCAGAACAGATCCTCACATACACAGTCGCTTGGTTTATAATGCGGACTGTTCTCCAGTTCAGTGGGAAGAGGATGGTCTTTGCAATAAACAATGATGGTCCGCTGGACCCCTACCACAATATTCACAAGAATTAACCTGCAATCCATCACAGAGATAAATGTGAATGCTAAAACAATTAAGTTTCTAAAACAGAAGGGAATGTCCTAGTGAAAAATCACTGAAGGTGAGAAAAGTGACAAATCGGACGTCGTGGAGAAAACTGTTCAACACAGGCAACACCAAAGACAGCAGAAGATAACGGCAATAACTTCAACACAAAACACACAAATATGCATCCATGGATACAACGTCCAGCCATGTGTAAGACCAGGGACACGGCACCCAGGATACATAAAGAACCGCTAGGACTCAATAAGCTAGCGAACCGGGTGTGAGCCCACGCGGCCGGGGCCGCGCTGGGCCCTGCTCACCGGGCCAGGCGGGGACGGCTCCCGCCCGCAGCCTCCCAGAGCGCGCCCCGGGAACTAGCCCGGTCCTCCTTAAGCGGGGAGGCGGCGGGGAAGCTCCGGCCGCGGCTCCGCCCCGGGGTTGCCTTTCCCTTAGAAGGCAAAGCCCCAAGCCTCGCCTCTAGCCGGCGGAGAGCCGCGCAGTGCTGCCCGGGCTCCCCTCGCCCCGACGCCGCCGCCGGAGCCCCGGGAGGGCCCGAGGCCCCGTGCACGCGGCGCTCCGGCCGACGCGGCGTGGACTGGGCGGGCGCCGGGGCGGGGCGCGCGGCCTCGCCGCTTTGAATGGGAGGACCCCGAGCGGCGGGGGCGGGGGCCCGCAGGTCCTGAAGGCCGCAGCCGTCCCCGGCCCCCGCGCCCGGGACGTGCGGCGGGAGAGGTGAGCGGGCGGGCGGGGCCGTGGGCACGGCGAGGCCGGGGCCGGGCCCCGAGGATCGCGAGGCGCGGAGGCGGGCGGCCCAGGACGCGGGGCCGGGCCGGGGTCCCGGCGGCCGCCCGCTGGGCGCAGGTCGGGCCGGGCCCACGCCTCCGTCGCCCGCGCACTAGTCTCGCGCGCGGGTGCGGCGGCCCCGGAGCAAATCGCCATTTCGCCGCGGTGCCTCCTATCCTCGGCGGCCGCGAGGATCCTTGTGGTTGAGCTTGGCATCTGAAAGAATGTGACTCCGCGCTTTTAAAGATCTGGCGCACCAACCGCAGCCGGCCGGGGCCCTGCCCCGGAGCCCAGCCCCGCGCGGGCTCCCGGGGCGCCCCGGCGCGCGCCGCGCCCCCTCCCCGCGCCCCGCCGCCCGCCCTCCGCGCGGCCGGCCTTCCCCTTCGCAGCCCGGCCGGGGCGACAGGGGCCCGTCTGAGCGCCGTCTGCCCGCAGGTGCGGCGCCCCCGCCCTCGTCCCCGCCATGGAGGTGCTGCGGCGCTCCTCGGTCTTCGCTGCCGAGATCATGGACGCCTTTGACCGCTCGCCCACCGACAAGGAGCTGGTGGCCCAGGCCAAGGCGCTTGGCCGCGAGTTCGTGCACGCGCGGCTGCTGCGCGCTGGCCTCTCCTGGAGCGCGCCCGAGCGCGCCGCGCCGCTCCCCGGCGGCCGCCTGGCGGAGGTGTGCGCCGTGCTGTTGCGCCTGGGTGAGTGCGGGCCCGGCCGGCCGGCGGGGTCCCCAGGCTGCCCCTTCCAGCCGGTCGGGCGGACACGCAGCGCCGCGGGTACAGCTGTCCTTGCACTGGCCGCCCACCGGGTGGCCGGGCCTCTGTCTTCCCTCCGGGGCAGGGAGGGGGCTGGTCCTGGCGCCCTGAGGGATCTATCGCGCAAGGCGGGCGGGGTTCCCTCCAGCACCCCCCTCTCCTAGCTCCCCGCGTCAGCCGGCCTGTGCACCCGCCAGACCTCCCGTCTGCCTGCTGAGCCTAGATTGCACACATCATGGCCATAAAGAATAGAAAACTCTGGGAGGAATGATATTTTCGTGGCTAAATTTCCAGAGTGACCCTTGTACTCAGCTGGGCACAAATATCCTTTGTCGGACCACGTGTCTTGATGTTTGTTTTGGAAAATAGGTCCTCACAGTTACTGGCTGCAGACCTGCGTGGGCTGCTCTTTTCCCTGGGTTTGGAGGCCTCCCTGGGCTCCTGTGGAAATTAGTGCCCAGGAGAGCAGAAACCGTGTGAGGCTGGGCAGCCGCAAACCCTGACTACACGGCCTGCTGTGTAGACATGGGGGTAGGGGTAATTGACTCTGGGGTTATCGGCTTAACTGCCTCCATCTTCTCCAAGGACTGCAGAGATGGAGGGACCCTCTTGGCTGACTCATTCAGCCCATTTCACCACCGGGACTAAGGTTGCCCAGTCCCGCACCGCCCGGCATGACATTCCACACGGGGAGTGTGCACCCAGGGGGCGTGGGGGCACAGATGGCACCCTGATTGGGTGGCTCTCCAGACACAGTGGGCTGAGAGGCTGGCCTAGGACCCTGGGTTGGAGGGAGCATCCCCTGGAAGAGGATGCCTGCCTCTTCTCAGGCTGACACTCTTATCTGTTAGCCTTTGTATTCTGTGGACCTTGGGGGCAGGGCTGTGTAGACCTGGTCTGCCCAGGAGTGTTGGCGTGGTGTTCAGCTGAGAGCTGCAGGAGGGTGGTGTCCCACCTGGGTCTTGGGGGAGGGGAGCACGTGGGGTTTGAGGTTTCAGCCAAAGGTCCAGAGTGCCTGTGCTCCCCTGAGGCCAGGGCTCAAACCGTTTCTTCCAGCTGTGCTGTAGGGACAAGTCTGGGCTGAACGTTCCAGAGGGCCCTGGAGAATTCGGTATCTCAGACTGCTGAGAGGCCCCTGGAGTGGCCGGGAGGAAGTCCTTCCTTTGTCCTGGCCTGCCCTGCGGCCCTGCTCGCCCCCAGCTCCACAGCCTTGCCTGGAGCAGGGCCTTGGGCCAGGGTCCCTGTTGTTTGCACTTGTCTGGACAGCCCCGCTGCTGGCTCCACTAATCACTGTCCCTTCCGAACTGTGACCTCGGATCCAGGGAGCCTGGGATGCTTCCGGCCTGGACCAGGGGAGCAGAGTCCAGCCAAGTGCCCCACGCTGGCCCTCCGCGGGGCCAGGCCTCAGGGCCCTCCCCCAGCTGCTTTCATGGCCAGTCCCTGGGCTCAGCATCTGCCAGGCGGCTGAGGGGGCCCCAGAGGGAGGTAGCTTGGACCCCCAGTGTGCAGCCCTTGTGAGCTGCTCCACGTGAGCCCCCTGCCCCTTGTCACGGCCTGGAGCCGTCCCCTGCCCCCAGCACCCCCAGCCCCTCCCCGGCACAGATGCCCAGCTCCAGGAGCAGCAGCAAATAGGAAGAGGTGGGGGCGCACCCCCGCAGCTGGTCTCTTGGGGCCAGTCCCCGGTTGCCCCCCGGGTTTGTGCATGGGAGTGGCCTGCCAGGCCCGCCCTGGGAGTTTCCATGCCACCGCCCCCGTGGCTCCATCAGCCTCAGTCCTGCTCTGGCTTCAGATCTTCCTGAATTGGATGGAGTGCAGCTGTCCCCAGGGCCCCCGCGGCGCCCTTATCACCGGGACCTCCAGTGGGAAGCATTTCCCTGTTTGCTCTGGCTGGAGAAGCGGCCAGGCTGGGGGAACCCAGTGTGTGGGCCATGAGGGTTTCTGGCATGTCCCTGCAGACACCGTGTCGTCGGGGCCCCACGAGGGCGTTCCTTCACCGAAGGGCATCCCCACCAGGCACCAGGAGCCCAGGCCTGCTGCCTCCGGGCAGTGGCTCATCTCTGGTTTCCTGAATGACGCTGGGCCTGGCGAGGCTGTCCCCACCCTGAGGCAGCCGCGGGCTCCCCACCTGTGTGGGGTTGCTGGCCCCCGCCCTGCCCACGTTGGGGCTGGCCGCCCGCCCGGGCAGCTTGCTGTGTGCTGTGAGTCACCGAGCAGGCACGCCCGGGATTCCCGCCGCACCGGCCAAGCCGGCTCTGCCCCAGGGAGAGGGGGGCGTGGCTGACTTGTCAGAGGGGCAGCCCACAGGCAGGTCTGGGGTGCCCACCGCACCACCACCACCCTGGCCTTGTCCCTGGGGACCCTGGGGGTGGTGTCAAGCGGGTGGGCATGGGACAGGTTGGGGATCCGGGATCGGGCTGGGGTCAGGGCCCCCGCTACGGCCGTGGACTGGCGCCCTGGCCTGTGGGACCCCTCTGAGCTGCCCCTGTGCCTGCGCAGCGGACGAGCTGGAGCTGATCCGGCCCAGCGTCTACCGCAACGTGGCCCGCCAGCTGAGCCTCTCCCTGCAGTCGGAGCCCGTGGTGACCGACGCTTTCCTGGCTGTGGCGACCCAGATCTTCTCTGCAGGTGAGGCTGCGTGTCCAGGCCAGGGACCCACGGTGCCAGCAGGGCCTGGGGCCTGGGGGTCATCGGGGCCGGGCCTGCAGCACAGGTGGGCTTGTCGGGGAACCTCCCTGGGTCCGAGGGCGGTGGGCTGCGGGGCTGCTGGCTCGGGCCCTTCGTGGGGTTCTGGGGCTACCCTGGCCGGAAGTCCTGGCTGGCGGCGTGTGTCAGGCCGCCAGCTGGCGCTGCTGCTCACCGGAGTGGGGCCTGGGCTTCTTGCAGTGCGGTGCCCCCTCCCTGGGCGCTGCCAGGCTCCTGGAACCTGAAAAGTCGCGGGGTCGCTGCACTGGCGTCTGCTAGGCAGAGGCGCGTTGCAGGCCGGCCCCCCCACGGGAGTGGCGCCCTGCAGCGGGTGTGCCTGGCCGAAAGGCTCCCTGGAGAGGGGTGCCTCACCTGGGTCGCCTGGCTGGCCCACAGCCCCGTGGGCTTCCCAGAGCCTCCCTCTGGGCCCTGGCAGCAGGCGACGTCTGTCCCTGCCACCTCCTTCCCATGCCCTCACCTGAGGGCACCTTCTGCTGCTCCTGTCCGCACACCTGCCTCCAGGCTCACGGGAGACCCCCGGACTCGTCCCCAGGCCCCTCCTGGGAAGCGCGTGGGCTCCCGTGGTCCACCTGTGACCTGGTGCCCTGCTCGGTGCACCTGCCTCGGTCCCGGGTCCTGGTATGCTGGTAGGGGGCAGGCGCCAGGCGTTGCTGGGCGTCCAGGAGCAGAGCCCTGCCCGGGGCAGCAGGGCTGATCCTGTGTGTCCTCCAGCACCCGGCCCAGCGTGCCCCTCTTCTGGCCGGCCCGGTATGCCCCCTGGGTCATACCGGCACCTGGCGCCTCGTTGGCCAGGGACCCTGAGGCGCGGTTGGTGGTCCCAGCCTCGGGGAGGGGTCCACGCGGGCCCACAGCTGAGTGCTCAGGGCTGCATCCCGGCTGGAGGACGGGTGTGAGTAGACAGGCAGCACTGAGAGTAGGGAGGGCCCCCTTCCTCCTGGGGCTTTGGGGGTACAACCTGCTGCAGAGGAGGGCCCCAGGCAGACAGGAGGCCTCGAGCCCTTGGCTGACTGCTGGTGTGACCCAGCGCTCGCCCTGCCTTTGCTCAGCCGAGGTGCACTTAGCACTGAAGGGCTTCGGGGCAGAGGCACCCAGACGACCGTCCCTACCCGGAGGGGGACCCTCTGCTCACCCGCTGAAGACAGGGGGCCAGATGGAGGGGCTGCAGGCCCGTCAGAGGCCCCGTCTGCTGACCCCACCCTTGGGGTGTTGCCTTCCCGTGTCCCCCTCTGAGGAGGCCTCCTGACCCCTGGTGGGCAGGCCAGCGCTGAAGGTGGGGGACACGACCACAGGGTCAGCGCGGGTCTCGCACAGCAGTCACCACAGGCAGGACCCTGAGGGGTGGGGAGAGACCAAGGTGCCCTGGAGGGCCTGACAGCCCTCCCCAGGGTGGGGCTCAGGGGCATCCAGCCTGGCCTGGTGGAGAAGGCAGTGGGAGGGGCACAGCAGACACCCCCCTACCCCCGGGCCGATCCCGGCCTGACGCGGCATGGGGGTGGCCGCCTGTGTGTCTCCGAACTGTCGGGCAGGCAGCTGGTTTATGAGCCGAGGGCTGGCTTTAAAAGGAAGGGTCATCTCTGGGAATGCAGCTGGGCGGGCCAGGCTGGGGCCCAGGGCGGTGGCGGGAGGGTGGGGGGCCGGCCAGAGCTTCCAGCCCTGCCTGCCCAGCCCACTCAGGGCCTGTGACCAGAGACGAGCCCAGAAGGGCTGTGGGTTCCAGGAGGGCCCGGGGCGCCGGGAGGGAGGTGTGCCCTGGGGACGCAGCACAAGGCATGCAGCCGCGGTGGCCTGTGGTGCTCAGTCTGAAACCACAGGGGCTGTGCCCCGCAGGCCCGAGCTCCCCGGCCGCCAGGCCGAGCTGCTCACCCTCCGCCCCGCGCCCGCCGGGCCGTGCTCTGCCCCCTCCTTGCGGCAGCCCCCACGCCGGTCTGCCCCCGTGCGCTGCAGGCCGTTTCTCGACCTCTCTGGACCCTAGAACCCCTGCGGCCTCTCCCTGCAGCTGGGCCTGGCCCGCTGACCCCGGGGCTGGACCCACGTTCCCCTCGCCCTCCTGGGCCAGTCCCTCTCCTCTGTGGCTGTGGCCGGTGGGGTGGGCAGCTCGAGGACTGCAGGGTAGGGCTTGGGGTGCACCCCCACGTGCCCGCACCCTCCACGCTGCCGAGCCCCCCACACGCAGTGGCGGGTTGATGCTCCCGCTGAATCTTGGCTGAAGGGGCTTCTCGGTTCCCTTCGGTGGGAAAACATAAAGTTGGCAAGTATTTTCATTTTTTTACTTCTCATTACAAGAAGAAAGTATTTTACCATGGAAAGATAAAAAAATACATGAGATAAAGAACTCTCAGAAATCTGTGCTAAAAAGGCAGCCTCATTTAAACATGAGCAAAGGATCTGAACAGTCGTCTCTTCCGAGATGTCCGTGAGAAGGCGCTGACCTTCGTCAGTCAAATGCACGTCCAGGGAAATGCACGTCCATCACTCCCCTGGGGGTGGAGGCAGGCCACCGGAGCCCATTGTGCCAGAGGCCTCAAGGCGCGAGCCGCCACGGTAGACCTCCTATCAGCTGCTTCAGTGGGGTGACTCTGATGGTCACCCGACCTGACCCTGCAGTTCCACGCCCTGGGGTTCGCCCCCGAGAAGGGAAGCCACGTGTCCACACAAGGGCTTGTCCGTGGACCTTCAGAGCCTCACAGCCAAGCAGCGGAGGGACCCCCGCCCAGGTTCGTCTCCTGATGGGTGGTCGGTCCACGCGATGGAGCCTTGCTCCGCCCTAACAAGGAACGCGGTGGTGATGAACACGATGATACGAGGAACCTGGAGAACGTTTCGCTCCCTGACTGGAGTCAGACGCAAAATGGGGCCTACTGTGTGATTTGATTCATGTGAAATGTCCAGAGCAGGTCATCCACAGAGGAGAGGAGAGGAGAGGCGAGGTTGCCAGGAGCTGTGGTGACAGGGACACCGTGCTCATGGGGCATTTGGAGTAGAAATGCCTGGAGTTCAGCAGTGGTGGTGGTTGTGGAACATTGTCAACGCACTAAGAACACTGGATCTCACTTTTTTTTTAAAATTTATTTTTGCGCTGGAAGTGCAGTCTTGACCATTGGACCACCAGGGAAGTCCCATCTGGGTCTTCTTTTAAAATTTTTTGGATCTCACACTTCAGAAGGATGAATTGATGGTAGTGAGACTGCTGTGTGCTTAGTTGCTCCATTGTGTCCAACTCTTCGACCTGATGGACTGCAGCCCGCCAGGCTCCTCTGTCCATGGGGTTCTTCAGGAAAGAATGCTGGAGGGGGTTGCCATGCCCTCCTCCAGGGGATCTTCCTGACCCAGGGATCAAACCCTGGTCTCCCACATGGCAGGCGGGTTCTTTACCACCTGAGCCACCAGGGAAGCCTGGTAGTGAGACTGTAGCTCCATAAAAAATAATGCTAAGAGCTCAGAGAAAATAGGACATACCCAAGACCCACACGGGAGACCAGCCTGCTGGCAGCTCCAAGACCAGAGCTTTTCTCTCCAGGTGAAATGTGGAGCCCGCGTGTCCACCTGGGGTGCTGAGTCCAGGGGGCCCGCCACGGCTGGTAAACGGGGAGCAGGGTGTGATGGCGCCGTCACCAGGACGTGGCACCCCCGCGGCCTGGTGCCCCTTGGAGGGGGCCCGTGAGCGGAGCCCTGAGGGTGGGCAGCCCCGTGGGCGGTGCTGAGGTTGGGGGAGTGGGCCCAAGGCTGGCGGCAGGGGGTGGTCCCGGGGGCCAAGGGCTGGCTCGGGGGCTTCAGATGTGGACCTGTTTGAAGCGGGTGGGAGTCGAATCAGCAGGTGGGCCTGGGGCGCGACACGGCCTGGTTCCTGTGGTTTTCACGTTTTCGTTTCAGTTCAGTTCAGTCGCTCAGTCGTGTCCGACTCTCCGCGACCCCATGAATCACAGCACGCCAGGCCTCCCTGTCCATCACCAACTCCCGGAGTTCACTCAAACTCATGTCCACAGAGTCGGTGATGCCATCCAGCCATCTCATTCTCTGTCGTTCCCTTCTCCTCCCGCCCCCAACCTTTCCTAGCATCAGAGTCTTTTCCAGTGAGTCAACTCGTCGCATGAGGTGGCCAAAGTATTGCAGTTTCAGCTTTAGCATCAGTCCTTCCAATGAACACCCAGGGATTGATCTCCTTCAGAATGGACTGGTTGGATCTCCTTGCAGTACAAGGGTCTCTCAAGAGTCTTCTCCAGCACCGCAGTTCAAAAGCATCAATTCTTCTGCGATCAGCTTTCTTCACAGTCTAACTCTCACATCCATACATGACCACGGGAAAAACCTTAGCCTTGACTAGACGGACCTTTGTTGGCAAAGTAATGTCTCTGCTTTTTAATATACTATCAAAGTTGGTCATAACTTTCCTTCCAAGGAGTAAGCGTCTTTTAATTTCATGGCTGCAATCAGCATCTGCAGTGATTTTGGAGCCCCCAAAAATAAAGTCTGACACTATTTCCACTGTTTTTCCATCTATGTCCCATGAAGTGATGGGACCAGGTGCCATGATCTTTGTTTTCTGAATGTTGAGCTTCAAGCCAACCTTTTCACTCTCCTCTTTCACTTCCATCAAGAGGCTTTTGAGTTCCTCTTCACTTTCTGCCATAAGGGTGGTGTCATCTGCATATCTGAGGTTATTGATATTTCTCCCGGCAATCTTGATTCCAGCTTGTGCTTCTTCCAGCCCAGCGTTCCTCATGATGTACTCTGCATATAAGTTAAATAAGCAGGGTGACAATATACAGCCTTGACGTACTCCTTTTCCTATCTGGAACCAGTCTGTTGTTCCATGTGCAGTTCTGACTGTTGCTTCCTGACCTGCATACAGGTTTCTCAAGAGGCAGGTCAGGTGGTCTGGTATTCCCATCTATTTCAGAATGTTCCACAGTTTATTGTGATCCACACAGTCAAAGGCTTTGGCATAGTCCATGAAGTAGAAATAGATGGTTTTCTGGAACTCTCTTGCTTTCTCCATGATCTAGCGGATGTTGGCAATTTGATCTCTGGTGCCTCTGCCTTTTCTAAAACCTGCTTGAACATCTGGGAGTTCATGGTTCACATATTGCTGGAGCCTGGCTTGGAGAATTTTGAGCATGACTTTACTTAGCATGTGAGATGAGTGCAATTGTGTGGTAGTTTGAGCATTCTTTGGCATTGCCTTTCTTTGGGGTTGGAATGAAGACTGACCTTTTCCAGTCCTTTGGCCACTGCTGAGTTTTCCACATTTGCTGGCATATTGAGTGCAGCACTTTCACGGCATCATCTTTCAAAATTTGAAATAGCTCAACTGGAATTCCATCACCTCCACTAGCTTTGTTCGTAGTGATGCTTTCTATGGCCCACTTGACTTCACATTCCAAGATGTCTGGCTCTAGGTCAGTGATCACGTTATCGTGACTATCTTGGTGGTGAAGATCTATACAGTTAGCAAAAATAAGACTAGGAGCTGACTGTGGCTCAGATCATGAACTCCTTATTGCCAAATTCAGACTTAAATTGAAGAAAGTAGGGAAAACCACTAGACCATTCAGATATGACCTAAATCAAATCCCTTAAGATTATACAGTGGAAGTGAGAAATAGATTTAAGGGACTAGATCTGATAGATAGAGTGCCCGATGAACTCTGGACGGAGGTTCGTGACATTGTACAGGAGACAGGGACCAAGACCATCCCCATGGAAAAGAAATGCAAAAAGGCAAAATGGCTGTCTCAGGAGGCCTTACAAATAGCTGTGAAAGGAAGAGAAGCGAAAAGCAAAGGAGAAAAGGAAAGATATAAGCATCTGAATGCAGAGTTCCAAAGAATAGCAAGGAGAGATAAGAAAGCCTTCCTCAGTGATCAATGCAAAGAAATAGAGGAAAACAACAGAATAGGAAAAACAAGAGATCTCTTCAAGAAAATTAGAGATTCCAAGGGAACATTTCATGCAAAGATGGGCTCGATAAAGGACAGAAATGATATGGACCTAACAGAAGCAGAAGATATTAAGAAGAGGTGGCAAGAATACACAGAACTGTACAAAAAAGATCTTCACGTTTTCGTTTAGTTGAGGCGAAATTCACGTGATGTCTGATTAACCATTTTGCTCATTCTTTGGCCTCACCACGGGGTGTGTGTGGTCGAGCTCCCTGACGCCTGGGCCTGCCCTGGGAGCTCGTTGTCTTGGCCCCTGAGCCCTGAGGGAAGCCCCAGTTGTGCCGGCCCCTCCGCGTCAGGAATGAACTCACCCGCGTCTGCATCGTTCCCGGGCGCGCTGCTTCGGCAGGCGCCGTCCTGGCCCCGTCGGAGCTCTGCCCCTGTAGGCCAGACGGCCCTCCGCTGGGTAGGCGCCCACCTTGCTCTACCCCTCACCGTCCCTTCCTGTCTCGTCATTCCCACCTTTTAGTGACTGTAAGCAAGCGTTCATTTGCGTTGACTTGTGCTCCTGTGACCGACCGTGTCCGGGAACAGGGGTCTGGGGCCTGCTTTCCCCACCTGTGCTGTTCCTGCCGAACCAGGGTCCGGCCCCCAGGGGGTGTCCTTTCACAGGTGATGCCAAGTGCCCTCAGCTGTCTTTCCCGTGACAGGGACCATGCTGCACCGATACCTGGATCTGCACATTGCCACTTTGAATTTTCAACCTGATAGACTATCCTTTACATCTCGTTTTAATTGATGCTTCTTTGACTGTCAGTGAGGGTAAGCATTTTCACATGTCTTGTGTATTCAGTTCAGTTCAATTCAGTCGCTCCGTTGTGTCTGACTCTTTGCAACCCCGTGGACTGCAGCACGCCAGGCCTCCCTGTCCATCACCAACTCCTGGAGCTTGCCCAAACTCATGTCCATCAAGCCGGTGGTGCCATCCAACCATCTCATCCTCTGTCATCCCCTTCTCCTGCCTTCAATCTTTCCCAGGATCAGGCCTTTTCCAGTGAGTCAGCTCTTCGCATCAGGTGGCCAAAGTGTTGGAGCTTCATCTTCAGCATCAGTCCTTCCAATGAATATTAAGGACTTATTTCCTTTAGGATGGACTGTTTGGATCTCCTCGCAGTCCAAGGGACTCTCAAGAGTCTTCTCCAACACCACAGTTCAAAAGCATCAGTTCTGTGGCACTCAGCTTTCTTTATAGTCCAACTCCCACATCCATACATGACCACTGGAAAAACCATAGCTTTGACTGGATGAACCTTTGTTGGCAAAGTAACGTCTCTGCTTTTTAATGTGCTGTCTAGGTTGGTCATAGCTTTTCTTACGAAGAGCAAGTGTCTTTTAATTTTATGGCTGCAGTCGCCGTCTGCAGTGATTTCGGAGCCCAAGAAGATAGTCTTTCACTGCTTCCACTGTTTCCCCGTCTATTTGCCATGAAGTGATGGGACCGGACACCATGATCTTAGTTTTCTGAATGCTGAGTTTTAAGCCAGCTTTTTCACTCGTCTCTTTCACTTTCATCAAGAGGCTCTTTAGTTCTTTGCTTTCTGCCATAAGGGTGGTATCATCTGCATATCTGAGGTTACTGATATTTCTCCCGGCAATCTTGATTCCAGCTTGTGCTTCATCCAGCCCAGCATTTCACATGATGTACCGTGCATGTAAGTTAAATAAGCAGGGTGACAATATTCAGCCTTGATATACTCCTTTCCCAATTTGGAACCAGTCTGTTGTTCCATGTACAGTTGTAACTGTTGCTTTTTGACCTGCATACAGGTTTCTCAGTGGCCACAGGACTGGAAAAGGTCAGTTTTCATTCCAGTCCCAAAGAAAGGCAATGCCAAAGAATGCTCAAACTACTGCACAATTGCAGTCATCTCACACCTTAGCAAAGTAATGCTCAAATTTCTCCACGCCAGGCTTCAACAGTATGTGAACCATGAACTTCCAGATGTTCAAGGTGGATTTAGGAAAGCTGAGGAACCAAAGACCAAATTGCCAGCATCTATTGGATCATTGAAAAAGCAAGAGTTTCAGAAAATCATCTGCTTTATTGACTATGTCTAGTGATTCATGCGGAGAAGGCAATGGCAAGCCACTCCAGGACTCTTGCCTAGAAAATCCCATGGATGGAGGAGCCTGGTAGGCTGCAGTCCGTGGGGTCACTAAGGGTCGGACACAACTGAGCGACTTCACTTTCACTTTTCACTTTCACACATTGGAGAAGGAAATGGCAACCCACTCCGGTGTTCTTGCCTGGAGAATCCCAGGGATGGGGGAGCCTGGTGGGCTTCTGTCTGTGGGGTCGCACAGAGTCGGACATGACTGGAGTGACTTAGCAGCAGTAGCAGTGATTCATGGGGTCGCAGAGTCGGACACGACTGAGCGACTGAACTGAACTGAACTGAAGTGTATTATTAGTAGTTTTTATTTTATGAATCAGCTACTCATAATTTGTGCTCCTATTTCTTTAGAAAGCATTGAAAGTGGAAGTGTTAGCTGCTCAGTCATGTCTGACTCTTTGGGACCCCATCGACTGTAGACCGCCAGCCTCCTCTGTTTGGATTTCCCAGATAAGAATACTGGAGTGGGCAGTCCTTCCCGTCTGCAGGGGGTCTTTTTTCCATTCACGTACAGAATCTCTTATGTATTAAGGAGCTTTTGATGACTGGCGGGCCTTCACCCCCAGCTTGTCACGCGTCTGTCCTCCTCCCAGGGAGGTTCCGTCTTGGTTCTGCCCTCAGCAGCTTGGTGCCTGGGGACGGGCCTTCCTCCTGGACCTCAGCTTCTTTCCACGGCGAGCGCCCTGCTCTGTCCCGGTGACATCCAGGCTGGGGCAGGTGCAGCTTGGAGCTGCTTGCTGTTCAGTGCCTCCAGGGCCGGGTCCCTGAGCCCTCCTTGACCCGCTCAGGCCCCTCTCTGCCGAACTGCGTTTCTGCCCCACCGCTTTCTCCAGCGGAGGTGGGCTGGGTCCTCGCCAGGCTCTGGCCCAGGTGTGCAGGTGTGTAACAGAAGCTTAGGACATCTCAGAATGGCCCATGGGGCTGGCAGAGCTGACCTGAGCAGGTGGTGGCCGGGACTGCACGGCAACCAGGTGGCCGGGCCCCCTGTCTGACTGGGAGCTGGTGATCAAGGCTAGCCCTGGGTGCTGACCCCAGTCACCTTTGGGGTGGCGGGCGTGTGGCTCCAGGAGGCTCAGCCCTTTCATGTGACCCTGCGGGCTGGCCCTAAGCGGCCTGTGGTGACCAGCATCTCTCTCTCTCTCCCTGCAGGCATCACGTGGGGCAAAGTCGTGTCCCTGTACTTGGTGGCCGCGGGGCTGGCCGTGGACTGTGTGCGGCAGGCCCAGCCCGCCCTGGTGCACGCCCTCGTCGACTCTCTCGGGGAGTTCGTGCGGAAGACGCTGGCAACCTGGCTGCGGAGGCGTGGCGGATGGGTGAGGGCGTGCAAGGGGCCGGGTGGGCGGCGGTCGAGCACCTGGACGCCCGCGGGGTGGGGGGTGACGGGCTGGAGCCCTGCCCCAAGGCTGACCCGGGACGTGCCCACCCCCCAGAGCTAAGCCTGTTGCCCCGCCCACGGGGATTCAGAGCCACGTCCCTCCTCTGTCTCTGGATCCCCCACCACCTGCCCAGTGCTGGCCCGGCCTGGGGGCTGCTGGGAGCAGTGCCTTCTTTGTAGAGTGGGTGGTGGCAGAGGTGTGTGCAGCCCACCGGCAGCGGGAACAGCGGTCAGTCCTGGGCTGGGGCTGGAACCACAGTGGAGGCGGGGTGGCGGAGGCAGGGAGGGTCTGACTGCCAGGGTGACTCACCGCAGGCAGGACAGGGGAAGCTCTGTCCCCTGCCCATCCTGTCCTTGGGCCCGGCGGGGCTGGGCACCGGGGCAGCTAGGACGCTGACTGCCAGGGCAGCCAGAGGTCAGGCTCCAGGGCTTTGCTCCTTAGCAGGACTAGGGAGAAACAGGGAAGTGAGGAGTGGCTGCCCACTGGGCTCCTGTTCTAAGGGGTCGTGCCCCACGGCGTCCGCAGGGGGACACAGGGCGTGTCCTGCTCGGGAGAGCCCTGCCTCTTCATGTCCGACCTCGGGCCCTCGTCCAGCTGGACCGCAGGCACCCCATTGAGCGGCGCAGCCGCCTCGGGTGGGGTGGGACTGCGCCCCCCAGGCCCTGACTGTGCCCTCTGCCCTCCCAGACAGACGTGCTCCAGTGCGTGGTCAGCACCGACCCGGGCCTGCACTCTCACTGGCTGGTGGCCGTGCTCTGCAGCTTTGGCCGCTTCCTGAAGGCCGCCTTCTTCATGCTGTTGCCGGAGAGATGAGATGCTGGCTCGGGCAGGAGCCCAGGGGGCCCTCCGCCCCACCGCAGCCGGGAAGACCCCCGGAGCCGCCCCCGAGTGGACGCTGGAGGCCCTGCCCTGAGCCCCTCCTCCAAAGCCCAGACCCTCTGGACGGAGGCATGAGGGTCTCCCCGGGGCCTGGAGCTGGGCTTCAGTGCCGACCCTTCCGCCTTGCTGCCCCCAGAAGCCCTGCCCGCCCCCTTTTTCCTGGGCCAGAAGGCCACGCTACGTCCCAGCCCTGAAGCAGGAAGTGGGAGCCCTGTCCGTGTAGGGAGAGCATCAGGACCGGAGCTGGCCTCGGTCCTCGACGGAGGGGCCGTGCACGTTCGGCCCGAAGGCGCCTCTGGCTTGGCCGAGGCTGGAGGCGCCATGGGGCTGGCTGACCCTGCACACTGAGCGTGAGGCGGCTGTGGTGGCTCCTGGGCCGCTTCTGGGGGAACGTGTGCCCCATGTGTGTGTCAGGGTCCTCGTGTGGCAGAGAGCCATGGCCGCGAGAGCCCGTGGATGAGGATGATGGTGTGTGTCTGACCCCAATAAAGTGCAGTGGCCATGGAGGGTGCCTGTCTGCCCGCCTGCACCGCCCTCCCGCGATGGATGGCAGTGGCCCCGCCATGATGGATCAGCATGGCAGAGCCGCCCCGGGGCCCCTCAGGGAGGCCGCCTCACTGCCCCGTGCCTCGCCGGGTCCGCGCGCACATGCACACACTGGCGCGCGCGTGCACGCAGCCCTGCCCCTCGTGGTGGCCAGCCTCCCCACGACCTCTCACTGCAGTGCCCCCCGGCCCCAGCGGGGGCGGCCCGGCCGCAGGCACATTTCTGGACGTGGCCTCTCTGCCCTGGCTCCCTTTCTGTACCAGGCAGGGGGCAGCAGACAGCCACAGGGGCCGCCTGGCCCGCCTCCTGTGGGAAGAGCCCGGAGGTCGGCTCCTGGGCACATGGGTGGCCCTGCACCTCCATCGGGACCACTGCCCATCCCATGCCCCCTGGGAGCACTCTCCTCAGCTCCCTTCCTGGGAAGCACGTGGGGGGCCAGCACCACCTCCTAGCTCCGCTTGCTCCATCCGCAGGGAGAGGGCATCCCACGGGTGCCCGAGGCAGAAAGTCTGGGGCTGGGGGTGGGGGAGAGGAAGGGTCCCCCAGCGCCCTGCTTCCCATCACTGGGATCAGCCCCCGGGACATTTCCAGCCCCGGAAGCTGGTGCCACAGTCAGAAAAGCATGTTTCAGGCCCCGTGGGGAGAGTGGCTGTGGGGGGCTCGCTGGGCAGAAGATACGCGCGGGATGAGGGGGGAGCCCTTTACAGCAGCACAGAAGATGACTTTGCGAGGGAAAGATGGAGAAGAAATGGGGACCCGTGTAAGGCAAACTCTAAAGCTTCCTCAAGGACACCTTACACTTGGTCAGACGGAGGAAACCCTTTGTTCTAGAAGAAAACAGTCTCGTAAAGCTGTTTCTCTGCAAGTAAGTAAGTTTATAAATTTAACATAATCATTATGAAACTACTTGGTCGCTCAGACGGTAAGGACTCTGCCTGCAATGCGGGAGACGCGGGTTGGATCCCTGGGTCGGGAAGATCCCCTGCAGAAGCAAATGGCAACCCACTCCAGTATTCTTGCCTGGAGAATCCACGGACAGGGGAGCCTGGTGGGCTACAGTCCATGTGGTCACAGAACAGTGGGACATGATTGAGCAAAGCATCCTCCTCTTGAGAAAGTACCAGAGTGCGTCTCCCTGTCTGAATCTGAAGCTAAGTATAAAGTCTCATGAGAGGAAGGAAAAAGCAGCCAAGAAAACCTCTCCAAGAAGAGAAAGGAGGATCTGGACCTCCCTGCCTCTGGGTCTGCACATGCACACACGCGGCCACAGGGATGTGGGCCCGCAGAGACAGACCCTGGAGCCTGGAGAACCAAGTTCACAGTGAGGCGAAGGAGACGAGGTCATCAGCAAATGATGTGACTAGCAGTCAGCACACGGGAAAAGACCACATCGAACCCAACGTCACACCAGACGTGAGACAAGTCACAATGGGCCGAAGAGCCAAGTGTGAAAACTGAAGCAAGTGCCAGGAGCAATGTGTGAATTTCTTTGTAGCTGGGAGTCTCCCCAAATGTGAGCTAAAAGCCGAGAACAAGCGATGTCCCTGGCGGCACAGAGGGTGAGGATCTGCCTGCCGGAGCAGGGGGTGGAGGTCTGACCCCGTCTGGGAGGACCCCACACGCCGCGGTGGGGCAGCGACTGAGTGCGGGCTCCGCAACAGGAGGAGCTGCCGTAAGGAGAAGCCTCTGCAGTGAAGAGCAGCCCCGCTCACTGCGGAGAGGAGACGAAAGGGCGCCGAGAAACAGTACATGAGAGTTTAAGAAACAATGAAACAAAAATCCAGGAACAAGAAAAGACAACGTACTTGATGGGGAAAGTATCTATGGCATTTATATATATGTTTATAACATATATATCAATATACTTGTTGGGAAAAGTGTTTATGACATTTATATATACGTCTATAACATATATATCAATATGCTTCATCGGAAAAAGTGTTTATATGACATTTATATATGTTTATAACATATATATCAATATACTTGATGGGAAAAGTGTTTATGACATTTAACGTATTCAAAAGCTGCTGCAGCCTGAAGCAGGAAGCAAAGGGTGGTGTGTGGGGTGGGCAGGGGGAGTGACTGGGGGCCATGGGGCTTCTTCCTGGGGTGACAGGGCTGTCCTGAAGCAGACAGAGGCGGCAGCTGCACTCCCGCGAGTGTACAAAGTGCTCAGCCTCACACTCGTGTGGACGCTGTGGAACAGTGAACTTCATGTTGCATTTCACCTGCATGAAAGGCTATAGTTGAAAATCAGGAAGATTATTTATAATTCAAAAGAACTTACTCAGCCTCAAAAGTCAAGAAGGAAAGAAAAAGCTGAAATGCAGACCCAAACTGCCCTAGGATCCCAGGACCCCAGTCCTCACCTACCAGGTTGGCCACATCCAGGTCTGACCACAGACTTGCTGGGGGCAGGGCACCTCACACTTGCCGTGGGAGGCAAACAGCACAGTGCCCATGGGGAAGGGCAATACCTGGACAAGCCCCGCGTGCGTTTGCCCTCAGACTGGTAATCCTACTTTGAGAAATCTGTCCTAAAGATACACTGGCAGAAGCCGAAAATGACACGCATGTAGTTATTCATTATGACAATATTTGATTAGCAAAAGACTGGAAACAGCCCAGAGGCCCAGCATCAAGGCATCTGCTGATGGACTGTGGCGGACCTGCCTGGGGGGGCTCTTCACCCACGTGAAGCAAAATGCAGCTGGCTTTACAGGGTTTCTTTCTTTGCTTGTGTATCTGGCAGCTCTGGGCCCTTGCTGGGCCGGGCTTTGCTCCTCCTTGCGGTGCGTGGGATCTTTAGTCGCAACATCTGGATTCTCAGTTGGAGCACATGAGGTCTAGTTCCCTGACCAGGGACGGAACCCAGGCCCTCTGCGCCAGGAGTGCAGAGTCCCAGTCCCTCCACCTGGGAAGTCCCTGTTTTACACTATTGACAACAGGGTCAGTCCCGTGTTTTGCATAAGGAAAGCTAACTTAAGAGAAACAGTCAATTTTAGAAATAAACAAATGAGTTTGTATGCTGATTTGGTGACATAAGCAGCCAGAGAAATTAGTTATTCCAACTATAATATTTTTTAACATTATATACTCAGTGTGATAGCTGTAAAAAAATAGCAAAACACTGACCTCAATTAGTAGTCTTATTGACACTATTACTATTCTGAATTAATCATGTGTCCCGCGGTGGTTTGGTTGCTCGGTTCTGTCCAACTCTGTGACCCCACTAGACCCCAGGCTCTAGTTGTGAGCACTAATCACTCACTCCTGTCTAACTCTTTGCAATATCATGGAATATAGCCTGCCAGGCTTTTCTGTCCATAGAATTTTTCAAGCTAAAATACTGGGGCTGGTTGCCATTTCCTTCTGTGGCAGGCTCCCCAACTCGGCACTGAGCCTGGATCTCCTGTGTCTCCTGCATTGGTGGGTGAATTCCTTACCCCTGAGCCATCAGGAAGTCCTGTGTGTCCTGCAGGAGAAAGCAAATAATGATAAACAAAAGAGTTTTTCTTAAAAGAGGTGAAACAAGAATTTAAGAAATTTTATAACCTAAGAATCAGAATTGGAAATGTCAGTTGGATGCACAGTTGTTTTTTCTTTCTTTCTCAAAGAATACACGTATCCCATGCTGAAGCACTATGGAGTGGATGGCCATGCGATGGCAAATAGCTCAGTGGAAAAACCTGAGAAAACTTCGTAAAGGGAGTTGATCCTGCCCAGGCCTCTCACTCCCACCCCCGCTGGAGAGGAGGGAGGTGCTGGGGCAGGAAGTGGGCAGAGGCCATCAGGGTCTCCGTCCGGCTAACTGTAGGGTCACGTGGGCCCCTCCGTCTGCCAGAGACTGGACTTGACTAGATAGCATCAAACATACCAGGAGTGTTGGGTTTGTAGCAGAAGCAGGAGGGGTGGAGGGAGGCGTGGCGTGAGCAGGCTGGTCCCGGGCTAGCCCCGGCGTCCCTGCACGCTTGCTCTAACACTGGACGGGTGGGGGAAGAGACGAGCGTTTCTGCTGGCTCCGGCATGAACTGTTTCAGAGGAACCCAACCTGAGCCTAACTGGATAGAGGGAAGATTTTCTAAGAGAATTCTGCCACCAGATGCAGGCATGAGGACAGGGTTAGGAGACGGCCCTTGGGCAGCTCTGCGGAGGGGCTGATCCAAGCGGGTGGGGTGTGAGAAACTGAGAACGAAGCAGGCAGGCTGCCACCGTCTGTGCTGTGGCATCAGCCCTGTGAGGCGGGCGGACACTGCATGGGTAAACCGCCGGGCAGCCCTTGGGAAGGGTGGTCCTCCCTCCAGGCTGCAGGCAACAGGGCAGAGGAACAAGGAAGGGGCTGGGAATGCCCTCGTTCCCAGCCCCGTCAGCGGCATGGTTGGGTACGGAGAGGAAGGCCACCAGAGGACTGTGTGGCCATCTGCTTCTGTCTGTGTCATGCCCCACCGTCTCTGCTCTGCTCTGGGGCTGCCCACCCCTCCGCACCCAGCTGTGAGAAGGGAGGAGTCTGCAGTGTAGCAGGGAGGGAGTGGGCTTCTTCGGTGCTCCCAGGTCCTCTTACCATCATTCCAGCAACAGAGATGGCTCTGGCCTCAGCCTCCAGGCTCCCTTGGAGCTGTTGTCTGAATGTCTGTCTTCCCCCAAGTTCATACGCTGAAATCCTAACCTCAACATCATGGGAGAAGAAGGTGTGGCCTCGGGGGGACTAGGTCCTAAAGTCACCTAGTGACTGGGATGAGTGCCTGTCTGGGTGACCCCAGAGAGCCAGCCCAGCCCTCCCACACGTGAGGTCCAGTGGGCAGCTGTCCAGGAGAAAAGTCCCTTGTCAGCCAGTCACTAGCACCGTGGTCCTGGGCCTCCAGGACACTGACAAGTAAATTCCTGTTGGTTAAAAGCCAGCCAGTCCGTGGACCGTCAGAGAGTCATTAGAGACGTAACAAGTACCTAAACGTGTGGAGGTGGCTTTGGGACTCAGAGGTGGGAAGAGTTTGAAGACGGATGCTAGAAAGCATCCAGTGCTGCGAACGCACGGTTGGGCGATGCTGGGGACCCGAGAAGAGAGGAGAGCAGTGCAAGAAACCTCAGTCTTCCTAGAGAATACCCGAGTGGCCTGAGCAGAACGTGGGGAGGAACATGGATGTGTTGACTTGGACAATAAAACAGTCAACTTTTTATCAACACAGTGGGTTTATTCAGGAACAGCAAAGTGTTGCGTTTCAGGTCAGAAACGGGGGTGAACGATAGGCAAGCCCAGGGAAGAGGAGAGGAAGCTCTTTTATAGGAGACGGAGGCCGGAGGGGCTGCTGTCAACAGTCCACTGGAGGCACCGGGGCCTGAGGCATGGAGGCTTCTCATTGGCTGGGCTGTTGCTGGGCAGGGAGAAACCCCTCCCCCTGTGGGTGGTGACCGGCTTCTGGCTGGAGGCCAGGTGGTCCCCTCCTGTGGTGACATCCAGCGGGGCTGGCTGAGAGTGCCTCCTTGGGGCCTGCCCACTCAACACTTTTTAAATTAACACAATGTTTTGGCCATGCTGTGCAACTGGTGGGATTTTAGTTTCCTGCCCAGGGATTGGCCCAGGCCCTGGGCGGTAACAGCAGGGTACCATTGGACCACTAGGGAATTCCCTCCCGGCTCCAGTTTAGCAAGGCTTCCATCTACTAACTTGGACAGGTGTAAAGGCCAGTCAGATGAGATTTCAGATGGAAACGGGGACTTCTGTCAAGTGCTTGGCTATTGTGTGTCCTAGGCTGCAGGCAGGAAGAGCTTGTGAACAGTGACCCGGGCGTCCAGCTGGGAGTTTCCAAGCAAAGTGCAAGTGCCTTGTTTCCCTAGGACAGTTAGAGCCAAAAAGATGTGAAGACAGAGCTGTCGGCCAGGAAGAAAACCCTCAGCCTACTGACATTGAGTGGTAAGAAAGCTCGTTCAGACAGATCACAAAGTGTGGCCCAACTTGATAAGGAGGTTGGTACTCATCAGCGACAAGCAGAGCCCCCAAACAGCAGGGTGACAGGCAGCCACCTAAACCAAAGTCAGGGCCTGACGTCCGGACTATGGAGAAATGACTCCCAAGGCATGTCAGAGATTGTGAGGTGGGGCGTCTGTCCACGGGGCCCAGGGGGTAAGGCTGTGCCTGCCCTCACAGTCTTGTGGACGGCAGAGGTGGCTGCCACCTGGAGGGGGTTTCTGTCTCCGCCAGCATTCAGGACACAACAGCCCTGGGGCCTTGCTGGTTGCCATTGTGTTGCTAACTTGCGTCCCATTCTTTGCGACCACACGGACGGCCTTGCTACCTTCCCTGGGCTCTGAAGGATGGGGCCACCTGGAGCCTCAGGTTCACGACCTCGGCAGAGCCCCACTATGGGGACCCCAGATGGGGGGCTCAGGGAGGACAGGCCTGGGCCACGGGGGTCCCCCTGCAGCCCGGAGTTCCTGGACTCGCTCGGGCCCTGCCACGCCCTCCTTTCCTGTTTCGCCTCGTGGAGGGGCATAGGCCGTCCTGTTCGCCCCACACTGTCGCCTGTCAGGGGTGCGCGGCATGTCTGGGTGCACAGCTGGACTGCCTCGGGACGAACCACGGCTCGAGCCCCTACAGACCTCCCCTTCCCCGGGCGCCCAGCAGGGCCGCCACGCCCCAGGCATGGGGGTGCTGGCCGGCCCCTCCTCGTACTCCAGGCGCTGGCACCCCAGCCCCCGCGGTGCCTGTGCCCCCGGGTGTGTGACGGCCGTGAGGCTGCGGCGCGGACCCTGCCCTCGAGCACAGCGCCCTCGCCCTGTGTCTCCGTACTTTCCTGGGGAAGCCAGTTGCGCCCCTGTCCCCTCCAGGAGGGAGAAATAGGGAGGAGGAGGGCGTGGTGGAGACCGAGCCGTTAGGAAGAAAGAGAAAGGCTTTTTCTGCTTTTGTGCACAGGCTGAAGCGCTGAGACAGGTGGCACTGTATGGAATTCACCACGAGACGCTCCAGCCACCAGAAGGGAGAGTGTGCGAACCACAGGTGCGGGGCCCGCGCTGGCGGATGCGGGCGCGGGTGGAGGGCCAGCGTGTGTGTGGACAACTCCACTGGAAACAGGACAAACGCAGGTGCGTTACTGAGAATCAGGTCTCATTCACGCAACGACGCTGAGGCTCACAGCCCGCCTCGTGCCTTGGGAATGCCCTCTGTCCACTAGGAAATGGGGGCCTTGTGTGCTCAGCTCTTAAAAGTAACCTGTGTCTTCAGCTTATTCCTGACTGCCGAAGACTCCTCAGTGTTTTGGTGGTGGTTTAGCTGCTAAGCTGTGTCCGACTCTTGCGATCCCATGGACTGTAGCCCACCAGCTCCTCTGTCCATGGGATTTTCCAGGCAAGAATACTAGAGTGAGTTGCCATTTCTGTTTCCAGGGGATCTTCCAGACCCAGGAATTGAACCCAGGTCTCCTGCACCGCAGGAGGATTCCTGCATTGCAGGCGGATTCTTTCCTGACTGAGCTATGAGAGAAGCATCTTGTCAAAACTGCAGGAAAAAATGAGAGAATGTCACCCCTTTTAAATTTTTCAGGGAAGACTCTGAAAACAAATTCTTCACCAGCAGATGAAAGAAATGTAGTCTACACAAGTGATAATATTGAAAATGCTCACCCATAAAAATAAAGGCCTTTTATTTGGTTTCTCTATGCCATTACAGGAGACGCGGCCACACCCACGCCTGCGGTGCAGGTCCCCAGGCAGGCAGCCCCGCCCGGGGTCATGGGGTCACCTTCCTGTACGTGACGTGCAGATGCTGAGTCAGGGGCTGTGTAGTGGTTGCCATGGAGACTGTCTGTTCAAGTTTGCCTTCAGAATTCAGCCTGAATTTTCGGGTAATCTGAGCAGAAGAAAACAAACACTTTTGTTTTTATCATCCAAAGATTCCACAAGGGCTGCCAGGCCAGCACAGGCCACGTGCTCCTGCAGCGGCAGCAATATCCATCTTGGCAGTCAGGGGCCCGCGAGCCGGGCAGTGCCCCTGCCAGGGGGCAACAGACCCTTGGCTGGCAGCCCCAATGGCCATCCTCACCCCCAGCCTGCGCCCTCTCCCGCCCCCCAGCTGCCCCAGGAGACTGGAAGCGAGCACGGACACTGTCCTGCTGTCTGGCCACAGGCTGACCCCCAGGGTGTCTTTTCAACTCCTCCTGCTTTCTCTCCACAGCTGGCTCAGAAGCTGGAGATATGACCCCACTCCCCCAGCTCCAGATCTCCAATAAGAACACAGACCTGAGGCAACCAAGCCCCAGAAGGGAACCCATTTGCCGCCAAGGTCTGTTAACACTGGGCCTCTCAGGCGGCGCTCGTGGTGAAGAACCTGCCTGCCGATGCAGGAGGCGGAAAAGACCATTCACAGAGGGAGAGCACCTCCAGCTGCTGTCACCTGGTGCCCAGAGTGGGGCTGGGGGCCCCCTAGCGTCAGAACAGGCGTGCTGGCCAGGCCAGGCAACCACTTTTCACTCACCAGCCCTCCGCAGAGAAAAAAGCAAAGCCAGATTTCAGAGCATCCGTTTAAAGGCCTCAGAGAACCAGCCGGGCTGCAAGGCCACAGTCTCGGGCAGAAGGGCGTGCCGGGGAGACAGCCTGGAGCAGCTGCCCCCCAGGCCTGCGTGGAGGCCACCTGGAGCCTGGGGAGCAGGCAGGGGCACCCGAGCCCCGGGGCTGCGCGGCACGGGTCGGGACCCCTGCAGGACTGCACCCCGGAGTCAGAGTTACCCAGAAACACACGGGCAGGTCCAGTTTCAAAAGCTCTGTCTCTAGCGAGCAGGAGCTGCACTTCCTGGCCCAACCGTGAGAAGCAGGGATCTGCCGGCTGCGGGAGGTAACATCAAGCAAAGCCTCACGTCATGCACTGTTCCCATACACGAGTCTGCAATTCAGGAACGTCACAGAAGGGATGGAACCAGAGAACAACAGAGGAACATCCTCAAAGCCATGAAAATGACCATCCCCCTGGTGTTCTGGCTGCAAAACACCCTTCAAAGATGACAACAAAACAGACACTTTCAAAGATTAAGAGAATTCATCACCAGGAGGACCCCCATCTTCCTTACAGAAAATACTAGAAGAAGTTTTTCAGATTTTAAAGAGAGACGTGTGGAACCCTGTGACACACAGTCAGACCCCTGTGCGGTCTCGTGTTTGCGTGAGGGCAGAAGGGGTGGCAGCGGAGGCCACACGGTCAGGGGTCCAGGCCCGTCCCCCTCCAGGCTGCTGGAGACGTGGGGGCTCAGGCGCGACCCACATCTGTGGCCTCAGAATCGCTCCCCTGTGCCCAGGGCAACCCCTACACCATGGTCTGCGCGTCCCCATCCTGGGGTCCTCCCACGGCCTGCCAGCGTCCCGGCTAGCGCGCCATCCTCTCTGAGGCCAGGGTGATGAGGTGGCAGAGGGTGGGACAGAGGCGGCCTGGATTGGCGGTGGTCAGAGGGAGGAGGGGCAGTGGGCACTGTCACCCCGGGCGCGGCTCTGGCCATGTAGGGCTAAGTCTGGACCTGCGCCCCTGGAGCCACAATGCATGGCAGACAGGTGCACAGGAACAGTCTGGGTCCCCGCACCGTGTGCCCAGTTTCCACAGTACAGCAGCTCCCTGTTCCAGATCCATCAGCCCCAGGGCCCTGGACACCCGCGGGCACCGTGGGACACTGGCCCCTGGCCCTCCCACTGGACACCCACTGCCACACTGCAGGCAGGGCACAGTGGGACACAGGAGACACCTCCCCGGGGATTGCAGGTTGGGCCCCCGTGCTGCAGGCCTTTCCAGGGCAAAGGGGAGATGTCTGCTCATCTGTCACACAGAGCCTGCCCAACGGGCTGAGGCAGCGTCTGGCTTCTCAGCAGGGGCGGGGCGCCCAGAACCCGCAGTCCCCTCTTCAGGTGCACCACACGTGTCCCGAGTGTGGCCTCTCCCGTGGCCTTCAGCTGAAAGCTGTGAACACCCAGTAGCAGCCACCTCGCCCCGCAGCCCGTCGCCGGGCAGCAGGAAGCAGCAGACAGTCCTGGGGGCCCCCAGCCCCAGGCCCCACCGAGGAGGGTGAGGGACGGCTGCCCACCCGGAAGCGTACTCGGGGCTCTGCTCACATGGCCCGCCACCAAGCAGGTCTGCAGGGGTCACCTGCTCGGCTCCGCTGGGCTGTGGCCCCTTGGGTGCAGTTTTTTGCGCTCTTTCCCCTGCGAATCACAGTTCTCCGGAAGAACCCACAATTGGGGCAAGTTGTGCCTCACATCGCTCACGCCCCGTGGCCAGTGCTGGGATCGCCAACAGCGATGGGCGGTCACCCCACGTCTCCGCTCAGGGTGAGGATCCCTCTGGGCTGCAGACTGATCTCCTTCAAATAAGGCAGGGCTGGAAGCAGCTGTCTGCCTCTACAGCCTCAAAGCGGAGCTTGTTCGGGCTCCGGGGTGCTCGGAGCCATGGGGGCCTCCTTCTGCAGAGAAGCCTGTCCAGTTGGGAGCTCAACTCTGCTGGCAGACGATGGGTCAGCAGGCCCGGGAGCCTCAGAGGCACAGGAAGAGACTGTGATGCCGACGCGCATGCCCACGTCAGCCAAGCGAGCACGGCCTCCACGGCACAGACCCAGAGACGTGACTGCAAAGGTGAGTCTGACACCAGAACTCCTCAGCGTTTAACACTTTCTCAGAGTGGGCTTCTCTTCTTCCTGTTATGGCGTGTCCACACAGTCAAAGGCTTTAGCGCAGTCAATGAAGCAGAAGTAGATACTTTTCTGGAATTCCTTTGCTTTCTCTTTGATCCAGAGGATGTTGGCAATTTGATCTCTGGTTCTTCTGCCTTTTCTAAATCCAGCTTGAGCATCTGGAAGTTCTTGGTTCATGTATTGTTGAAGCCTGGCTTCAAGGATTTTGAACATTACTTTGCTATCATGTGAGATGAGTGCAATTGTGCGATAGTTTGAGCATTCTTTGGCATTGCCTTTCTTTGGGACTGGAATGAAAATTGACCTTTTCCAGTCCTGTGGCCACTGCTGAATTTTCTAGATTTACTGGCATATTGAGTACAGCACGTTCATAGCATCATCTTTCAGGATTTGAAATGGCTCAACTGGAATTCCATCACCTCCCCTAGCTTTGTTCGTAGTGATGCTTTCTAAGGCCCACTTGACTTACATTCCAAGATGTCTGGCTCTAGGTGAGTGATCCCACCATCGTGATTATCTGGATCGTGAAGATCTTTTTTGTACAGTTCTTCTGTGTGTTCTTGCCACCTCTTCTTAATATCTTCTGCTTCTGTTAGGTCCATACCATTTCTATCCTTTATCGACCCCATCTTTGCATGAAATGTTCCCTTGGTATCTCTAACTTTCTTGATGAGATCTCTGGTCTTTCCCATTCTACTGTTTTCCTCTATTTCTTTGCACTCATCACTGAGGAAGGCTTTCTGATCTCTCCTTGCTGTCCTTTGAAACTCTGCATTCAGATGGGTGTATCTTTCCCTTTCTCCTTTTCCTTTAACTTCTTTTCTTAGCTATTTGTAGGGCAGGTCAAGAAGAATAGTTAGAACCAGACATGAAACAATGGACTGGTTCAAAAAGGGGTATGACAAGGCTGTATAGTCATCCTGCTTATTTAATGTCATGCAAAATGCTGGGCTGGATGAGTCAAAAGCTGGAGTCAAGATTTCCAGGAGAAATAACAACCTCAGATAGGCAGATAATACCACCCTAATTGCAGATGGTGAAGAGGAACTAAAGAACCTCTTGTTGAGGGTGAAAGAGGAGAGTAAAAAAGCTGGCTTAAACTTGACATTCAAAAAACTAAGACCATGGATGGCATCCAGTCCCATCACTTCATGGCAAACAGATGGAGAAAAAGCAGAAACAGTGACATTCTCCTGGGCTTCAAAATCACTGCGGACGGTGACTGCAACCACAAAATTAGAAGACACTTACTCTGTGGAAGAAAAGCTATGACAAACCTAGACAGCGTATTAAAAAGCAGAGACATCACTTTGCCAACAAAGGTCCGTCTTGTCAAGGTGAGTTTTTCCAGTGGTCGTGTATAGAATTGAGTGTTGGGCCATAAAGAAGGATGAATGGCAAAGAATTGATGCTTTTGAACTGTGGTGTTGGAGAAGACTCTTGAGAGTCCCTTGGACTGCAAGGAGATCCAACCAGTCCATCCTAAAGATCAGTCCTCAATGTTCATTGGAAGGACTGATGCTGAAGCTGAAGCCCCAATACTTTGGCCGCCTGATGGGAAGAGCTGACCCACTGGAAAAGACCCTGATGCTGGGAAAGACTGAAGGCAGGAGGAGAAGGGGACGACAGAGGACGAGATGTTGGGATGGCCTCACTGACTCAGTGGACATGAGCTTGAGCGTGCTGTGCAGACAGTGCAGGATAGGGTTGCCGCTGCAGTGCATGGGGTTGCAAAGAGCTGGCTCTGACTTCGTGACTGAATGACACCAGTGTCTTGTCCAGCAGGGAAAAATGTGGAGGAGGACAGGCCGGGACAGAGCAGGATATATTTGACTTTATTCGAGGTCCTAAAATAAACCAGGCCGCCACTGCTCACGACGCGTGAGGCGTAAGTGAGGGGCTGAGCCATGGACACAGGAGCAGATACACACAGGCACCAGCTGCTGGGGCACTCCCGCGAGCCTCCAGCGTTTCTGTCGCTGGTGAACCCCACACCTGCTCCTTCCCCCGCTCTGCCCCTGCTTTACTGAGCTGAAACTGATATGTAACACTGTCCAGGTTCAAGTTCAAACGTGATCACTTGACACGTGCATACGGCCCAATGTTTACCACAATACGGTTAGTGAACACATCTTTCCTGAGTGTGGTGAGATCGTGTGAGGCCCACTCTCTTAGCAAACTTCACAAATGCAGTGGAGCACCGTTCCCTGCCGCACCGTGCTGTCCGCAGCACGCCCAGACCCGACTCATCTGCCACCTGAAAGCTCATGTTCACTGGGCAACGCCTGTCCCCTTCCCCACCTTCTTGTCTGTCTGTGTGAGTCTCTTTTTTACAATTTCATATATAAATGAAGTCACGCAGCACCTGTCTTGACATTTCACTTAACACAGTATCCTTAAGGGTGACCCATCTTGCTGCAAATGGCAGAACCTCCTCTTTCCACGGCCGCGTCACACGCCTCTGTGGTGTGTGGGTGACACTCCGTCCTCGTCATCCACTTACCTGCAGATGCAGAGGCAGCTCCTCATTGGCATCATGTGGGCTCCTGACCCGGTGAAGGTGTGCCCTTGCCCCAGCAGGTTCCGTGAGCACAATCTGTTTTACAGCCATGGAGACAGCTCATGATTGTAACCACCCGCTCCCCAAGGCCAACAGGACAGGAGATCCCTGGAGGGGAGTGCTGAGAAGCAGGGGAAGCAAACATAAAAAAGGCCCAGAACCAGAAAGGTGAGAACCCGCGCGCTGGAGAGAGAGGAAGAAGCCCAGGGAACCGAGTGACAGAGGAAGCAGCCGGAGAAGAGCGGAAGGACACGGCGAAGCCCGCTGCGCGCCTAACAGGGGCTGTGGAGGGAAGGCGGTCACAGTGCGGCACCAGGCACCCGAAGCAACAGCAGCTCCAAACGCCCACCGCCGGCGAGAAAAGCCACGGGCATTACAGCCCTGGGCTTCGCGACGGGGCGGCCGCCGTCAGGGCCCCACTAACGTGACTGCGGGGTTAACAGGCTGGCGTCCCCTCAGCCTGCTTCGGATTTCCTTCTGCCCCTTTCAGGAGCTAGACGGCAAAGGCTGGGATGCTCAGAAATAACGGCACAAATGGGAAGTCAGGCCTGCACACGGTGGGAGGCTCGGGAGAGACCCGGGCAGACCTGAAGTTCACCTGCTGGGCACCTCACCAGCACAGAGACGCCAACGCTGATGAGAGGCCCAGAGAGCCAACAAGACCAATAATGCGCCCAGCAAGCCCCCGAAGAGGGGCTCTTGTCTCCAGTCACCACACAAGCAGACCCACACGCCCAGTGGTCAGAAACAACACAATCGCAGGGCACATGAAGAAACAGGGAAGTACGGCCCATTTAAAGGGAAAATGACCACAGAAACTGCTCAACAAACACATGCCAGGATCTCAAAGATGCTCTAAGAACTGAAGGAAGACGTGGAGAAGCTCACGAAAGTAGCATATGAACAAAATTAAAATACTGATAAAGAGACAGAAAACTAAACCAGGAAAAAGTTTTGAGGCTGAAGAGCACGACAGCATGAAAAGTTCACCCGAGGGGCCTGGAGGCGGTCAAGCAGGCCGAGGAAGACAGGACGGGAGCAGCTCTAGGGGAGCAGGGAGAAGCAGGCCGAGGGAGATGCGGTGGACCGATCCGCCCGCCTCGGAGCTGCTGCACGGCTCACAAGCGAAGGCCTGTGCTGGCGTCGCGCCGGCTTCCCAAACACATTTGCTCACTTTGGTCTACGTTTTCCCTTTTGGCTTTCTCACATTTCAAACTGTTTCATTACTATTCTACTTGCAGTGGCATCTGTGACGAGTGAGCTCTGATGTCACAGCTGTGACTTGCTGAAGGGTCAGATGGTGGCGTTGTTAGCAGTAAGGTGTGTGTATACACTTAGACATAATACTGCCGCACACTTGATAGAGTAACTGTGTGCACTGGGAAAGCAGAAATTCTTGTGCCTTGCTTTACCGTGACATTGACTTCCCTGAGGCGGTCGGGGCTGAACTGCAACCTCTCCAAGCTGGGCCTATAAACAGAAACTTGCAGAGAGCTCAGGGAACCCCACCAGGATGAACTCTGACTGACACACATGGACATTATAGTCAAATTTAAAGCCCAAACCAGAGAATCTTGAAAGAAGCATGAGAAGAACGACTTGCCAGAGACAGGACATCCTCACTCACACTGTCGGCAGGCTCTTGTCAGAAAGCACGGAGGCCAGAAGGCAGCGAACTGATACAGGCAAAGTCCTGAAAGAGGACGCTGCCGCCCGAGAACCCTGTGTTCAAGACAACCGTCCTGCAAAGGGAGGGGCAACCAGGACGTCCGCAGACCACGAGCTGCGGGGCTGCTCCCCCAGCAGATGGCCCGGCAAGAAACGCTGCACGGGGTCCTGCAGGCGAAATGCAAGGACAGCAGATGCAACCTGGAGAGCCAGACAATGCTGTCAGGTAAGGGGAGCACGTGGCGAGCTACGAAAGCTGTTACCGCAGCAACTTCAGGTCAGTTAAGCACGTCACATGCGATCCCCACCGTAACCACAAAGGAAACATCCACAGAATACACACGAAAGGAAGAGAGAAGGGAATCAAACCATTTCCACACAGAAAATCAACTGGACACAGAAGACAGTGTGCAGGAAACGAAGGACAAAAAGGCCGTAAGGCGTATTAGAAAAGCGTGGCACAAAGACAGAGGTTACCTCCCTCCGTTGTCAGTGGTCATTTTAAATGTAAATGGTTAAACTCTCCAATCAAAAGACAGAGAGTGAAAGAATGGACAAAAGCATGCTGTCTACAAGAGGCCAGCATTAGATCCAAAGACACCAAGGGGCTTACAGTGAAACGACGCAAACAGCATTTCAGCAAACAGCCACGTGAGGCAGCAAGAGCGGCTATGCCAGCATCAGACAGGACAGACGGACAGCCCACAGGGAGAGGGCTCGGACGGCGGGAAGACGCACGGAGCAGAGCGACAGCCACAGGGAGGGGCAGACGCGGGCGGCGGCACCACAGATAAGAATGGGCAGAGCCACGGAGAGCACGGGCCCCGGGCCGACAGCAGCCCCCGCCCACGAGGGCGCGCACCCAGGACACACCGCGGACGTGCAGCCCCCGCCCACGAGGGCGCGCACCCAGGACACACCGCGGACGTGCAGCCCCCGCCCACGAGGGCGCGCACCCAGGACACACCGCGGACGTGCAGCCCCCGCCCACGAGGGCGCGCACCCAGGACACACCGCGGACGTGCAGCCCCCCCGCCCACGAGGGCGCGAACCCAGGACACACCGCGGACGTGCAGCCCCCCCGCCCACGAGGGCGCGCACCCAGGACACACCTCGGACGTGCAGCCCCCGCCCACGAGGGCGCGCACCCAGGACACACCGCGGACGTGCAGCCCCCACCCACGAGGGCGCGCACCCAGGACACACCGCGGACGTGCAGCCCCCCCGCCCACGAGGGCGCGAACCCAGGACACACCGCGGACGTGCAGCCCCCACCCACGAGGGCGCGCACCCAGGACACACCGCGGACGTGCAGCCCCCACCCACGAGGGCGCGCACCCAGGACACACCTCGGACGTGCAGCCCCCGCGCGCACGTGGGCGTGCCTCCAGGACACACCGCGGGAAGCGGGAGCCAGGCAGCCGCTCAGTCGTGTCCGACTCTTGTGATGCCATGGGCTGCAGCCCGCCAGGCTCCTCCATCCACGGGATTCTCCAGGCAAGAAAGCCGGAGTGGGCAGCCATGCCCTTCTCCAGGGGATCTTCCCGACCCAGGGACTGAACCTGGGTCTCCTACATTGCAGTCAGATTCGTTACCATTTGAGCCACCAGGGAAGCTCCAGGACACACCACATGTTTAGCCAAAAATAAACCCTCAATACATTTAAAATGACAGACATCATACAAAGCATCTTCTCCAATACTATGGAATAAAATTAGAAATCAGTAAGAGGGAAAACTAGAAAAATAACAAATCTGTGGAAATTAAATAACACTCAAAAGAACCAGTGGATCAAAGAAGGGAAATCAGAACAAACTTGAGATGATTGAAAACACAACCACAACCTATCAACACTTAAGGGATGCAGCAAAAGCAGTGGCAAACGGGAAAGTTATATGGAAAATGCTCACATGTTTAAAACGAAGAAAGATCTCCAGTCAATAACCTCACTTTACAACATAAGGGACTAGAAAACTAAGAAAACACTAACACCCACAGCTAACGGAAGGAAGGAAATCACAAAGATGAGAGCAGAGGAAAGCAGAGAACAGAAGACCGAGTAAAAGTTGGTTCTCCAAGAAGATCAACAAAGCTGACACCTTTAGCTCGATGGACAAAGAAGAACAGACGAAAGACTCAAATGGCTAAACTCAAAGCTGACACTGGGAACTGCTGCTGAGTTTATGGAAACTGGGGCTATGAAAGAGCAGCAGAACGAACCAGACAAGCCGAACGCAATGCATGAATCCCTGCAAACACAAACCCACCAAGACCAAAGCAGGAAGACGGAGGATCGGTGCGCCAGACCTATGACTGGACGGAGGCTGAGCAGTAGCAAAGATCAGATGACAGGGGAGCCCCAGGTCTGACGGCCTCAGGGTGAAAGGGCAGTGACCTGGACCTGTAGAGGGCTGACACCGGGGTGTCCCTGGTGGTGCAGGGGCCTGGGCTCAGTCCCTGGTCAGGGAAGTGGACCCCGCACGCTCCAAGCGAGACCCAAGATCCCCCGTGCCACCACTGAGACGTGGCACAGTCAGAAAACAACCCGCCTTTCTCACACGCTTCAAAATATAAAGGGAGGGGCTCCTTTCTAACTCATTCTATGAGGCCAGAGCTGCCCTAATATCAAAGCCAGACACAGACAACAAGCAAACTACAAACCAACACCCCTGATGCACACCGAGACAAAAGTCCTCAACAAAATAAGCAAATCAAATTCAGCCGAGTAGTAAAAGGGTTACACACCACGACCAAGGGTGGTTTGCTCATGGGATGCAAGCAAAGATGCTTCCAAACGTGAAAATCAGTCAATACGATATGTCACATAGAGTGAAGGAGAAAAACCACATGATCATCTTAACTGATGCAGAAAAAGTATCTGACAAATCTGAATACCTTCATGATAAAAGGCTGCACACGGAAGGTCCACAGGGAACAATGTGCTCCCTGAAAAGGCTGACTGCTTTTCCCGGAGACCAGGAGCATGGCAAGGACGCCCACTGCCGCCTGCTCTACGCTGCTGCACAGCACTGGAGTCCAGCCAGAGCAACGAGCAAGAAACAAAAGTGGCCCAAACGGGAAAGGAAGAAGCAGAACTGTTTCTGCAGATGGTCCATACACAACATCCTACTAAAACTATTAGCACATGCAAAGCTATTAGGTCGCAAGTGAATTCAGCAAAGAGCAGGACACAGTCAACACACAAAACTCAGCTGCATTTCTGTAGGTTAGCAGTGAACAGCCCAAAAAGGAAATTAAGATGACAATTCTATTTCCAATAGCATAAAAGAACATTCAGGGATGAACCAAGGAGGTGAGAGACATGTGTAAGGAAACTACACAACATTCCAGAGAGAAATTACAGACACAAATAATTGGAAACACATTCTGTGTTCAGGAACTGGAAGACTTAATATCACTAATAATAAATACTACCCAAAGAGACCTACAGAGTCAACAAAATTCAAATCAAAATGCAAATGATTCTTTTGTAGAAACAGAAAGATCTTCCTAAAATTCATATGTAAATTCAAGTGACTCTCAATAGACAAAAATGATTCTGAAAAAGAAGAACAAAGCTGGAGGACACACACTTTCTGCTTCAGAACTTAACACTGAATGAAAGTACCTAAAACAGTGCCATACTGGCATAAAGACAGACGTACAGACCAAGGGAACAGTCTCGACGGCCCCCAGATAAACCCTCGCATACACTGTCAAGTGATTTTCAATCGGGCTGCCAAGACCATCCAATGCGGAAAGGACAGTCCTTTCAACAAACGGTGCTGGAAAACTGGATGTCCCCGTGCCAAAGAATGAAACCATACCCTTACCTAACGGTAATACAACAAACACCCTCAAAATAAACCACAGCCTTGAAAAGCTAAAACTGTAAAACTCTTAGGCGAAACCACAGGGCAGTTTAATGGCCTTGGATGTGGCACTGATTTCCTGGGTACCAATTTACAGCCAATGAAGAAAAAACAAACTGTCACTCATGAAAATTAATCAGTATCATCAGTTCAGTTCAGTCGCTCAGTCGTGTCCGACTCTCTGCGACCCCATGAATCACAGCATGCCAGGCCTCCCTGTCCATCACCAACTCCTGGAGTTCACTCAAACTCATGTCCATCAGGCAGATGCAAATCAAAACTCCAACAAGATGCCCCCTCGCACCCATCAGGAAGGTCAATACCAAAAAACTAGAAAACAGCCAATGTTGATGAGGATGTAGAGAAACTGGAACCCCGTGCCGTGCTGATGTGGAGTGTAGAATGGTGCAGGCAAAGTGGGAAAGTGCACAGCGGGTCCTCAAAGCATCACAGACAGACAGACAGACAGCCACATGGCTGCACAATGCCACTCCCAGGCACACCCCCCCAGAGAACCAGTGAGCAGGGCCTCACGGAGATATGCACATCAGCAGCGCAGCGTCCAGGCAGAGAGTCACACACATGGCGAGGGTTCTCAGTAAAGCGGCCTACATGCTTTAACGAGATAAGGCTAATCTCTTAAAAAATGGTGCTGGAACAACTGGGAAAAAAATGAAAGCATCTTGACCGCTACCTCTTACAACACAAAAACATAAACTCTCAAATCAAAACCTTAAGGTAGGAGGGAACACTGTAAAAATTCTTAAAGAAAACACTGGTGCAGGCCTGTGCCCGTGCTAGGCACAAACGGTAAGATGCCACAGGAAACAGTACCTGGGAGAGGAATGCCTGGGCACAAAGCGCCGTCGAAAGCGGCACATTTAGAGAAGGGGCAACAAGCCTAAGTCAGCAACAGTCTTAACACACCTGCCTGATGAAGGACCTGTGTCCAGAACGTACAGCAACTCTTACACCTCAAAGACAAGGCAAACAATCCGCTGGAGAAAAGAGAAAGGATCTGAATGCTCACGTCAGGAAACAAAAAATTCAAGTGGCAAATGCGCCTGAGGACTGAATGAGCCACACTCAGTCACCAGGAAGTGTAATTACCACCACAAGGGGACGGAAGGCCACTTGGCAGCCAGCAGCACAGCCCCCGCTTGCGGCCCGCCCGAGCGGGGGCAGCGGCCTCTGCGCGCAGCCGGCGGGGGCGCCTGTGGCGACGAGCTACAGGGCACTCAGGGTTCACCCCGGGACCGCGGAGGCCTCTGTGACGGATGTAGGGTCTACGGAACATACGCAACAAGGTCCGAACCCCCTCTTGGCGTCCCCGAGCGGGCGTGCTCAGCCCCCGGGGGTGTCTCTGGTGCCCACCACGTAACCACAGCTCTGAGAGAGACGAGCGGTCCACATGCGAAAAAGAGCGATAAAAGCACCAGAAAACAGAAGGGAAATTTTTATCACTTTGGAGCAGAAAACACCTTCCTCAGCAAGAACCCAAACTCAGACAGTGTTAGGGAAAGACCCTGAGGGGCCACTGCAGAGAAAGGCAGGCGTGCAGCCCGCGCGCAGGACACAGCAAACGTCGGGCTGACGCGAGACCCACACCATAAACGACAGAGCAGCGTCCATGGGGCGTGAAAGCCCACCGTGAACCGGCACGAGACGGACCGCGCGGAGGAGGCGGCGACGACTGAGCACCAACCAAGCACCAGAATGAGCACGAGCGGGAGGCCGCCCGCTGAGTCACGGCTCACAGCAGAGACGGGCCGCTGCCCAGGATGCATCCCAGGACACAGACCAGAAACCCTGACAACACGTCGCGCCGGCTGAGGAGCAGGAAACCAGGTCCCCAGCAACGCTGGTGGGCACGGAACTGTTCAAGACACCTGACCGCACACAGCAGGGGTGGGGTGGTCACATCGCAGTGTGCTGAGCACGAGACGGGTGCCTGGAGACGGCCCAGCCCCGGGGATGGGGGAGGCCAGTTCCAGTTGGAGCCACGGACCCAACGGCTCACCTGCTCCACGTGGGGCTCCTTGGCAAAGGAGATCCTGGCGATGGAGTGGGACGCGATGCACAGCTCCTGCCCATTGACCTCGCCTTCCTCCACCTCCACGATGCCTGCAAGGGAACACGTCAGCCCTGCGGCCCGCACCCTCCACCCGCCTCTGCGGCCCAGGGCTCAGCCCATCTGAACGCCACAGCCGCTGAGGCAGCCACGGCCCTTTGCCTGCGAGGACCCCCAGGCGTCACAGGGAAGACACCGCTCCCCTCACCACCGCGGCTGGTGGCCTCTGGGGTGACCCTGACTTCCCGCTCCCAGAAGATCTGACAGGAGGGACGTGCGGCCAGAGGAGGGACCCCCCGGCTGCCCCCCCACACTTTCTGGGCCGCCAACACCCGGGCAGTGTGGCTGGCCCTGCTGGTCCACCAGCTTCAGGAAGCAAGCACTCATGTGAGCCAGCGAGTGAGGTGAGGGTGACGCAGGCAGGTTCTGAGCGCACGGACCTGGTGAACGACTTCAGGGTGAGCTCCCCCGGGGGCAAAGCCGACTTTCAGACAGGGCTTTCACTCCCCGTCAAGTCCCCCCGGAGGCCCGCCTGCACGGGAAACGGACTTGCACAACATGAGCGGGAGTGCTGAGACAGGAACCAGCCTGTTCCTGCAGAGGGGCTCCCACAGCACCCCCGGCCTCCGCCCCACCCTGAAGGCGTCCACAGGGCCCCCGGCAGGGCGCGAGTGGAGGCAGCCCGGGGAGGAATGTACCTGTGTTCTGGGCGCTGACGAAGGCCACCTTGTTGGTGTCGGGCTCCAGGCGGATGAAGCCGCACTCCCTGTGCATGGGCTTGTGCGTGTCCGGGTGGAAGGCGCTGAACCTGGACCGGAATCGGCAGGTGGAGCCCCAGGTGCCCGGTGCCAGCAGAGCACGCACAGACGTGGTGGCCCAGCCTCCCCAGCCAGTGACCGTGCAGCGCCGCACGCAGCAGGCACGTCAAGGACAGGGGGAGCTCGAGGACGGCCCCGCCAGCCCGGTCTCTCCCGCTGCGGGCTGCCCGGGTCCCTGCCCTCCTGCAGGGTGTGCCTCCCCGAGGCCCGTCAGCACCTCCCACCCTCCTCAGTCTAAGCCGCACCAACACTGTCAAGTCCATCCCTCCAACACCGCCTTCCTGCCTCTGAGCTAGGGTCCCGCTCAGGGGCGCACCGGTCCACAGTGAGAAACGGGGCGCAGTCTGCGTCTCATCACCCCGCTGCCGCTGCAGGCCCACGGCAGGAACGCAGCGCTGAGCCTCGGCCTGAGCGCTGGCTCACGACTCACAGCCCGCGGGCTCAGCAGCGCCGGGTGGGAACCTACAGCTAACAGCGTGTGGCAGGCCGGGGCCCGGCTCACACCCCCTCCTGCGAGCATAACCCTCATGAGAAATACACCTCCTGCCTGCACGCACAGGATCACACTGGCCAAAACACCCGTTTTCTACTCCCTTCACGCTCCCGTAAGGAGGTCACTGAGTGACCAGCATCAAGAGGGAACTAACGAACACTATCCTAGGAGCCCCTGAAGGGCTGTGACTCATGGTTCTGCCTCACGCGACCCAGCATGTCCACACTTTGGTTCATATGCTGGCTATTCTTTCTTCTCACCCTTGCAGTCAAGAATAAAATGAAAAGGTATGAGACAGCACAGTCTCAGCTACCCCCACCCCGCACCCCCTACCCAGGCACCCTGCTCTGAGCTCCCCCCACAGCCCGAGAGCGGCAGGAGGCCCGGTCAGACTGAGAACCGTGATCCCCAGCCTCTCTGAGACCCCAGCTGGCTCAGGGCAGGACCACAGGAAAGCCAGGCCCAATCTCTAGTCCTGGGGTGGCTGATTTCCACAGGGCACCGTGCGTGCTTCCCGTCTGCATTAACAAGCTAAGACTGTGCTCAGTGTCTCCGGTCCCCGGGGTGGACACTCATCCTGCGGAGCGGGGCGGGCACTCACGAGAAGTTGAGCACGGGCTGGCCCACGTGCGAGATGTGCGCCTCCTCCAGGTACCGGAAGGGCTGCAGCGTCGGGAAGGTCCCGGCTCCCGGCGGCTCTGACAGCCAGGTGCCCAGCATCCAGGACAGCGGCTCTACCACGGGGCTCATCCTGGGGGGTTCTGTAGACAGAGAGGGGTGTCAGCAGCTGCTGCCGGCTGTCCTGGGCAGCTTGGCGTGGATTGCACACCGTGTACCTGCAGGCCCCAGTCATCACAGCTCGACCTGCAGGGCCTGACCTCGCCAGCGGCCAAGATGAGCCTCAACCTCCTCTCTCGGTGGGGAGAACAAGGCTGTGCCGTCGGCAGACCCCATCCTGTTGGACCAGCTCCAGAGCCCACAGCTCCTGGGACACAGAGGATGGCCTGGTGGCGGGGGGAGGCCAGGGGCCCAGGGCCTCAGAGGAGGCTGGAAATGCAGCATCGCCAGCCCCTGGGCTGGTCAATATGCCCCCGCATGGCAGCCCAGCGCTGCGGATGAAGGCGGGGGAGACCGTGGCCAGCGCTACAGGGGTCTCTGGGCTGGGATGCACCCTGCCCACCAGGCGGGGCCCACGGGGGTGGCACCGGGCGGAGACTGCCACCGGTGGGCACCAAAATGCCCTGCTACTGAGGCTGAGGGCGACAGCCAGCCTCGAAGGCAGGAGGCAGGTGGGCAGCGGGACCGCAGATGAGGGTGGGTGCACAGACCACTATGCCGGGCGCCCGGGCCCCACACCCCCGCCCAACTCGGCCCCGCAGTCAGGAGGAAGGTGCTGCTGAGCGGCTTTCCAGAAACTGACTCACGGGGTCCTCCGGCCCGTGGGACTCCCTGAGACCACAGGAAGGTGGGGCAGGGCCCGCACGGGCCACCAGGCATGGGGACAGGAGGTCTGACTCCCAGTACACCAGCTTCCCACACCCGGTCACGCTCAGGCAGACAGCGCACCCACCCTGGGGAGGGGAGGAGTAGGGAGGGGAGGCGGGCCTCACCGAGCCTGTTCAGGAGCCACACTTTTCTACTGCAGCACATCGCCTGTGGGATCTTAGCCCCCCATCAGGGGTCGAACCTGGGCCCCAGCAGTGGGAGCATGGAGGCCTAGCCACTGGACCCCAGGGAGTCCCCAGGCTATGCTGCTGAATGGCCGCTTCTGTTGACAAGCCCCAGACGCCAGCACAAAGGAACCTGCCTCTCATGAGGGCTGAGTATGCTTCCACGAGGATGCGTATGCTTCCGGAAGCACCTCAGCTCCTAAGATCACAGGCCTGTGACTGCTGCAGGAACGCGGAATGGGAGAATGACCGGGGGAAGCTCAACGGGCTCTGGCGGTAGAGAAGCGACTCCCTCAACTGAGAACGCTGGGGACGGAGCGCAGGGAGGCTGGGCTCGAGGTGGATGACGGGGTGTGCCCCTCCGACTTGATATCCCCAAGGCAGCGACAGGTGGCCTGAGCGGTGGAGGGCGCACATTCCTTCCTCCTCCGGCCTGGCCATCTCTCCCAGGACTCCTTTCCAAATCGCCCATGGAAAGTAAGAACTGAGGATGGTGACCCTGGTGCTGACTGACAATGCTCTCACATTTAGACAGCAAGAAAAACCAAAATCAGGACTTCAGTCACAACCTCTGGTGGAAGTAAAGACCAGGAGCTTCGGACTCGGTGGTCTCGGGGCCAGCAGACCCTGCTGCTCTGATTCCTGGCAACATGTGGCTCTGTTCGCTCCTCTGGGTGCGCGGCTGACGCTCGTCTACGGAGGGGAGCCCAGAAGCAAGCTGACGGGAGATGCATGCCAGGAGCACACGCAGGAGTGGGCACACGGGCTGGTGGCTCAGGGACAGAGGTGCAACATGAGCCACTGGCCGGCAGGCTGGCGGGGACAGGCAGCCGGCGTGGCTGGGAAAGGCTGGCCAGGAGAGCCGTCCAAGCCCCCGGAAGGGCCCTGGCCTCCCATCTGAGCACAGCCCTGAGGCCCCCAGCTGCAGGAAGCAGCTGAAGGAGGACGCGGCCTCGCAGCAGCGACAGAAACAGTATAAAAGGCAGGAAACCAAGGCCGGCAGCCCTCCTGCCCTGGAACCCACCCCAGAGAGATGGAAACGCGGCCCCCCAAGGCCTGAACACACCTCTTACCTGGAATACCCCGAATGCCCTCCCGTGTCGGGAGGCCAACAGAACACGCAGACACGGCATGACTCGGCCTCAGAGAGAAGGGAAGTGCTGGCAAGAAGCTCCACGAGGACGGCCTGGGCGGGGCCAGCATGGCCCAGCTGCAAGGCATGCCTGACAGCCAGCGCGGAGCAGGCAGGCCAGACAGCCAGCGCGGAGAAGGCAGACCGGCGGGCCGCATGGGGCAGCTCCCCGGAGGCGGGCAGGGCACGCAGGTCCCCACAGCCTTCCTCCCCCGACACCCAACACCGAGCTCCTGAAACACAGCTGCTCCCGAGACACATTCCCAGAGCAAGACCCCCCCGTGGGATTTCAAAACCTCACTCTAAAATACAGAAATTCATCCACCCCAGCAATCTTGATGTGCTGGTGGCTACACGTTCAAACAATGTTTCATACAATATTGAGTTAAACAGTTTATCAAAGCTAACTTCACTAGTTTCCCTTTACCTTTTTGACACATTTAGAAAATTTAAATTAGGTGAGAACTCACACCATGTTCCCATTGATAGCACTGGAAAGGAGCGTTCAACACTCAGGGGACGCTGTCCCGGGAATTCTGCCGAGAGGTCACCACAAGTCTTCACTGGAAGACGTGAGGTGCTGGCAGAGCAGCTGCAGGAAGCCCCGCGCATGTCCCAGGAGACGGGTGTGGGCACCGGGCTCGGCACGTGTGGGAGGAGCGTCTGCCAGGAAGCAGGGCGGGCCCGCCGGTCCCAAGCAGGCCATGGCCTCCAGGCTGCCTGACCGGGAGCAGATCACGCAGGGGAGCAGGTGCGCCACGAGATGGGGAGACAGAGTTGACGCCACAAGCCTGGGGCCACTGTCAGAAGAAACACTGTGCAGACGGAACCTCAGAGCGAGACCCCCAATGCCTGAAGTACACAAGAGATGCAGCTGAAGTAATTTGGAAAGGCATCTGAAGGTGGGGCCAAGGCAGGCAGCCAGAATCAGGCCTCAGGACCCAACAACAGGCAGAAGGCAGGCCAAGCCCAGCGCACTCAAGCGGACGCGGAGCGGCCCTGCAGCGTGTGAGGGCACGGTCGCCGTGGTGGCGTCTGTGGACGCTCAGGCCCCAGACGCAGCAGAAGCATTTATAAAGCAGAAACTACTGAAGACACTCAGAGGGCGACAGAAAGAAACTAAAGCAAATCTCTATACGTGTCTCTCCATGTGCAAGCGAACAATACGCAAATGATGAAACAGAAGTAACTACATAAAGAATATAACGAACGAGGTGGCTGTGACGGACACACTGAACCTGGCAGCTCGAGACAAGAGAGTACTCCTTCAAGTTCCTCTGAGAGGCCCATTAAGACCGACTTTTAACTGGTCAGAGAGCACTTGTAACTTCCAAAAACTAAAGAGTTCTCTTCCCCGTCCAATCACAATGCAACGAGACTAGAAATTAAAATGGTACAGACATTCTTTAAAACAAGTCACGAAAGAAACACCTGACAGAGACGTAAGGGTTCCACGCCTCCACTGGTTGGAACCGTCCAGAACAGGCACGTGGATCCGGCAGGGGAGCTGCAGGCACAAGGTGCTGGCTTGCCCGCACACTGCTCTGTCTTATCCCTGTAAGCGCTGCGGGCAAACTGTTTGCAGCGAGACATCCGTGAAGCAGACGAGCCTCAGGAGAGCAGACGCCTTCTCCCTGGCCCTCTGTGTCACAGCAGCACAGGGCCGCCCCGGGGCCCTGCCGGGACCCTGCCCTGCAGGCAGAGCTGGTGCTTTAAGAACACAGAAACGCTGACTTGGGGGGTAACACACCCTGACTCCTAAAGACATGCTCACGCTAAAACCACAAGAGCAGGCTGCGGCACCTCACGTTCCCTCACCCCAGCTGAGCCATCACGAGCAGCATGGCCTTGGTCCGTGACACAGGGTGTGGGGGACCCTCCTCTGCCTCCCACCCCCTCCCTCTGCCAGCCTGAGCCTGAGGCAGCTGGCACCAGAGACCCCTGTACCCTGAACCAACGGCTCTCAGAGAGTCGAGGGAAGCTGCAGCTGCAGCAGCCTCGGCTGGGTTTCCAAGCGAGCAGGCTTCACTGTTATTGGAGACGCACAGGGAGCTGCTCCAGACATGGAGATGCTGCCTGCCCAAAGCAGGACAGGCCGGCAGCCCCTCGTCACTGTGAGCCCACCTGCCTGCCAAGTGCAACAGCAACAAGCCATGAGACCTGCTGGGGCACGTGTAAGAACACAGCTGAGGCAGGTCTGCTGGTGAGGTCAGCCTGCTCAGATGCTCCGCTGCCCCGGGGGCCAAGGGACTCACTGGAACTCCAGCACCTGGATGGTGGAGCAAAGGCAGATCAAAGATGCCCCTGAGAGGTCCCCACTGCAGCCTCCTTTGCTTGGAGGCAAGAGATGTTTTCATAAGCAACTCCAGCAGAGTGCAGGGTCTGTCCTGGGACAGAGGTAAGCCGGGAGGAGCCAGGAGGAGAGGGGCCCGCGGCGCGCCCCCTGAAGACAGGTCTCCCACAGACAGGGTTGGGGAGGTGGGGCAGCTTCAGGATGGCTCGGCGCATCCCGTTTATCGGGCAGTTTATCTCTGCTATTATTATGTCAGCTCCACCTCAGTCCCCAGGCATTAGATCCGAGAGGCTGGGGACTCCTGCTCTAAAGACACAGGATCCCAGCTGCTCCCGAACGGGGAGGTTAGACATGGGGGTGGCTGGTCCGCAAGGGGAGGGCCCAGCTGGTCCTGGGAGAGTTGGGCTGGGGGGCCTGGGGCCAGCCCCGACTGTGCCGTTTACACCACAGGCTCGTGGGACAAGGTGACGGGTGGCTGGAGATCCACTAACACCAGTCCTGCTCCCTCCGTCATCTTGCTCCGTGACCTCGGCCCTGGGCTGGGTCTACACAAAGGCCACCCACCTGGCGCAGGGTTTGGTGGGGCTCAGGCAGGGAAGGAGCTGGGCGTCCAAACCACAGCCAGGGCGAGAGGAGGGACTGACCAGCTCTGGGGGTGGGGGTCAGGGAGGTGGAGGCAGGAGCCCGAAGAGTCGCCAAAGCAGAGCACGGGAAGTGAGGCTGCAGACGGTGCAAGCTGGAGAGGTGGTGTTGAGGCCGGCGCGGCCACAGGAGCCACGGTGGACACAGCCCCCAGGACAGGCCAGAAGCACCAGAGCAGGGGCTCGGCCACTCACCGGCCCCTGGACGGAGGGTGGGGCGCTTTGGGAAGAGTGGCCTCGGGGACTGCTGAGGGTGGCAGCCCAGCCTCCAAGAGAATCGACCGCGTTTGCTGTGCATGGCCCGGCAGGCAGGAGCGCACAAGAGGCTGCAGGACCCCCGCCCACGGAGCGGCCGCGGAGCAGAGCGCCACCCTGCGCGCGGTGGAAACGGAGGCGCGTGCCTTCTGGGCGGAGCGCGAGGAGACGGGGCTAAGCCGGCGCTTCTTGCAGGGCCGGAAGGAGCCGTGTGCGGTGGGAGCGGAAAGGCAGCAGCGCGCTGCCAGCAGTCAGGAGACTCTTGGTGCCATCCGAGCGCATGCTTACAACCACAGGCTCCCACGTCCGGCTCTGCTCCAAGAGACACTTCAGACCCAGTCCTCTCAGCTTGCCACCATGGGCTCTTAACTGCAATGAACTTAATGTGGGCAAGAACAACTCCGGGGCCGGGCAGGTCCCGCGGGCTGGCCACCCGCTCTGCCCTCGCTGGAACCGCGGTCAGCCCCTGGCCACAGTCCCATTCTGTATTTTCACTGGAGTGTTGCAAGGCAGAAAGACCAACACTAGGCTTCTAAAACCCGAATGTCATGTGGCACGAGCCCACACGTATGCCAGCGCCATCCAATGACACCCTGAAGATCTGTGTACTCTATGTAAGTTACACTTCACTAGAGAAACGAAAATAAAACAAATTTAAAAGTCAAACAAAGGAAAAAGATGATAAATAGGGATCTGGCCTACTTGCCATTTTCAACCTCTTCAAGTAAATCAGACAGGTCTTTCTATGCGGTTTCCCTGGTTTCACTTTTCTTTTATTAAGATCTCCACCAATATGCAAAAACAAAAATTTAAATTTTCTCCAAAAATTTAAATCTTCATTTTTGGACCTAGGACAGTTAAAGCAGGCTTACCCATCCCTAAGTTTTCTACACTCCAGACACCGCCAAGGTTCTTCAAGGTTGTTTTCTGCCAACACACGGGAAATGTCTGCACCTGGCTGCTAACAGCTCACAGGAAGTGACTGCCAAGCCTGCAGGATGCATTCTGGGAACTGTAGTTCCACAACACAAGGGCCTCCTCAGGACAAAGCGGAACAAAGGGAGCCCCAAGACGCCCAAACCTCAGAGCTGGGAGGAGCTGAGGGGGCTGAGGCGAATTCATGAGAGTCAGCCAGGCCAGAGGGGCCAACCACCTGGGCAGACTGAGGAGTGGACCTGCCCCTCTGACTGGTGACGCTGGCCAGCGGGGACGGACCTGTGCAGCAAGGCTGGCTCGTGTGGCCAGCGTGCAGGAAAGTGGTTTCTGAAACACACACTCTGGAAACTCCTGCCACGCTGCCTTCTGTGTCTCCTGGCACATGTGTCAGCAGAGGCCACGGCCCCCAGGGCAGGAAACAAGCAAACCCGTCCACTGGGACCTAGGGACAGACGCTGTTGAGGTACTGCCCACCCCACTATCGCCTTGCAAGACACCAGCGTTCTCTGCCAGGGCACAGGCAGGGTGGAGAGCCTCGGCGGCCTGGCAGCACTGGCTGTGCCAGGCGGAGGGCCCCATGCAGCATGGGTGTTCTGGCTGGCTCCCCCTGGACAGGCACCCAGGGGAGGCCGCTGCTTTGGAATGAGGGTGAGGCCCTCGCTTCATCACCCAAGAGATGAAAGGCCCTCATGCACACCCGGGAACACAGGATATGTCAGAAAACAGAGTAGATCTTCCATAAAATACAGAAGACATAATAAAAAGGGACCAAATTATTATTACTTGCAGACAAACGTTATCATTGGTTATCTAGTTAATCCAAGTCTCAACTGAGAAACTATTAGCACTCATAGGAGACTCTAACAAAGAGCTTAGAAGTCACAGTTCCTGTCTCTGCAAGAAACACACGGCACTGACAATCAGTGACTTTCCTTGGATTCATCAGAGAAACCTGGTCAGATGTCTCCCCCAGACCTGGAGAAACCTGTGGACAGGACCACTGATGTCCGCTCATGGAGACGGCAGGCCAGCGGGAGCCCCGGAGACAGCTTGCACAGGACTCCAGACCAAGTGCACACGGCTGTGAGTGAGCAGCTCCCAGGGCTGCAGTCCCGGGCCCCACAGTGTCCTGGGGCTCATTTCCAGGAACCGCCGGGTACTCACCAGAGAAAGAAAAGAAAAGAAATCACCGGAGTCCCTGGCCACAAGCCCTGAGTGTTCTCCAAAACAGAGGCCGGTGCTGTGGTGAGACGACCTCCCCATTTCAAGGGGTGGGGAGGCCCTTCCCCACCCTGGCCCCTGGCCTTCTGGTCTCACCCAAGGAGGGGAAAGGAGGGGAAGAAATTTTTGTGAAGGTCACAACCCGGGAACACCAGCCAGAGAGAGGCTGAAATGTAATCAGAGACTATAAAATGCTTCCCCTCCCCCAGACCACTCCTCAGGGCTCTAGCATAATAACAGGATTACAGGGGAACGTGCCCCAAGGTAGACTCTATGAAAAGAGTCTCCAGAGAAACCCAGACTCAAGGAGGAGGCAACAAAAAGGAGAAGAGAAGAGCCTGAAGCAGTGACACAGGCAGCTTCAGGAGGTGACCGAGCCCTAGTCAGGCTACCACCACGCTCCGGCCAAGCGCCTGCCTCCCTCAAGTTTCATGCTGACGCCATGTCCACCTTTCTACAAAAACTACAGGGCAGGCTAAAAGGCAAGAAACAACAGTCTGAAGAGACAGAGCAGAAATTGCAATTCTCCGACTTGGATCTGAAGTAACAGTGATTAACATGGTAAGGATTCTAATGGGAAAAGCAGATAAAGTGTAAGAACAGACACGTAGGAAGAGGGAGGAAACAAGGACAGAGAATGAAAAACACTGGAGGCACAGCTGAGGAAGGAGGGACTCGAGGATCTGTCCACAAGAACGTCCCCTACCGAAATGCAGAAAGGGAAAAGGCAACAGAGCGTCAGGGAAGCCTGGGACAATAAAAAGTGATACATACACATGATGAGAACACAGGAGAAGTGAGAAAGAACAGAAAGAAATATGTGAAGGAACAAAGAGTTTTTCAAAGTTAACAATAAACACCAACCTGCAGACCCAGGAAACTCAGAACACCAAGGACAACAAATACCAAAATACCTGCAGAGTCAGAGACAGGGAGAGGCCAGAGGGCGAAGACACCTCATCTCCAAGCAAAAACCGTGAGAGCGACAACGGACCTCTCCTCAGAAGACATGCGAGCAGGACAAGGGCAGAGTCCTACCTTCAGTGAACCAATCCCTCAAAAGGAAAGAGGAAATAAAGACTTTTCAAACAAAAACTGAGGAAAATTTACTGCCAGCAGACATGCCCTGCATGAAATGTTAAAAGTTCTGCAGAGAGAAGGAAAATAATACAGGTCAGAAAGTCTCCACCTAAATAGAGAAAGGAGCACTGGAGAAGGAGCCCACGCAGGTAGCAATAGCGTGCTTCTTTCTTAACCGGCACCGCAGACACACGGCTGCTCACGTCTGTGGCAGGAACGGGCTGAGCACAGCACTCAGAGCAACAGAGGGAAGCAAGCTCCTGAAGGATAAGAGGCAGGGGCTGGGGCCCACTGCTGAGGCGCCCGCACGACCACGCAGCAGCACAGCTGTTGGAAGCGGACACAGCTTACTGTCAGCGGGCAGTGTGAACATGCGGAGGACCACTGAAAAGAAGCATAATGACATGCCAAGAGAGAGAAAGTGAAATCAAGCTAAATGCGCAAATGAAGCCAAAGGAGGCTGAAAAGGACGAACAAAACAAAAGAAGCCAACAGCAAGCAGTTACAAACACAACAGACGTACATTCAGGGAAAGCAATGACCAGTTTACATTTGAGTGGCCCAAGACCAGCCACCAAAAGATGGAGACCATTACAGGAGACTGAAAACAATGACCCACTGCATGCTGTCTGTGAGACCCACCTTATATACAGGGACAGATTACAAGTAAAGGGAAACAGAAAGATATATCATGCTAGCAAGGATTAAAGACAGCTGGAACAGCTGGAAAGCAGACATTGGGACAAGGAAAATCAGTGGGGACACAGAACAGCATTATTACATAATAAACTAGGGGTCAGTTCTCCAAGAAGATGTAATAATCCTCAGTGCTTACATACCTAACACAGCATGAAAACACAACACAAAGATGAACAGAACTGCAAGGAGAAATGTACAAAGCCACGGCTGCAGTGGGAGACCTCAACACACTGCAAGGAGCGGGCAGACCCGGCAGGCAGCCAGCCAGCAGGGCTCACGGAGTTCTCCAATCGTGGCCCACTATTCCGGCTAATGTTAGGTGTCAGCTTGGCTGGGCTATGAGGCTGCTGAGCCAGCTGGCAGGACGTTGTTTCAGCGGGTGTCTGTGAGGTGCTTCCAGGAGCGGTCAGTGTCTGAACTGGGGTGCTGTAAGGCTGCAGCCCTCGCACGTGGCGGGGGGGCACTAAGGGCCTCTGCTGCTGCTGCTGCTAAGTCGCTTCAGTCATGTCCAACTCTGTATGACCCCATAGACGGCAGCCCACCAGGCTCCGCCGTCCCTGGGATTCTCCAGGCAAGAACACTAGAGTGGGTTGCCATTTCCTCTCCAATGCATGAAAGTGACAAGTCAAAGTGAAATCGCTCAGTCATATCTGACTCCCAGCGACCCCATGGACTGCAGCCTACCAGGCTCCTCCGTCCATGGGAGTTTCCAGGCAAGAGTACTGGAGTGGGGTGCCATTGCCTTCTCCAACTAAGGGCCTCAGCAGAGCAGAAAGGTGGAGGAGGGCAGGCTCTGCTTGCACTGGGGCCTCCAGATGGACCAGGACTTCCCCACCCCCTCCCAGGCCTTGGAGCAAGGACCGAATCACTCCACAGCTTTCTGGGTTCTCCAGCTTGCCATCCATAATTGTGGGAGCCAAGTCCTGTAATAAATTCCCGTATACTCACACACATCCTACTGGTTCTGTTTCTCAAAAGAACCCTGACTAACCGCTACTTCAGTCGACATCAGTAGAACATACATTATGCTCAAGCTCAGGCTCACAAGAAACATTCAGCACGACAGGCCGCATGCTAGGGCCGCAGAACACACCAAACACAGAACACAACTCATACAAAGGACGCTCTCAGACCACAGTGGAACCAAACTAGAAATCAGAAACAGCAAGAGAGCTGAAACACCACCAAACAGCTGGAGATTAAACAAGACACTTCTAAGCATAAAGGGGGCCAAGGAGGAATTCTCAAGAGAAATAAACGAACACTTAAACTAAATGGAAATGAAACTACAAAACTACAACTTATCAAAATTTGTGGGATGCAGGAAAAGCAATGGTTAGAAAGAAATGTATAGTGCTGAATGCATATATTAGAAAAGAGGAAAATTTGGAAACTGTAAGTACAGAAGGAAAAGCAATTAAGCTTAAAGTAAGCAGAAAAAAGGGGGGAAAATTAGAATAGAAACCAATGAAATTGAAAACAGGAAAATAAAAAAAGTCAATAAAATCTCAATGCACATATTAGAAAAAGAGAAATAACTGAAATTAATAATCTAAGTTTTCACCTTAGGAAAATAGAAAAGGAAAAGCAGTTAAGTTGAAAACAAGCAGAAAAAAAGGAAAAAAAATTAAGAGCAGAAACCAATGAAACTGAAAACAGGAAAATAAAATCAACAAAAGGTTGGCTTTTTTGAAAAGATCAATAAAACTATAACACTCTAGCTTCGTTAACTAAGGAAAGAAAAGAGAGAAGACACAAATTACCAACATCACAAATAAAAGAAGAACATCCACTACAATCCCACAGATGTTAAACTGTTTAAGGGACACTATGAACAACTTTATGCCTACAAATCTGGTAATTTAGGTAAAATGGATCAATTTCTTGAAAGACAATAGTACCAAAATTTAAACAAGGAGAAATAATCTGAATAGGCCTATATCTATTATATCAGAGAAACGGAATCAATAACCCCCAGAACAGAAAGCATCAGTCCTAGATGGGCTTCTAGAATATCAGTGAATTCTATAAAACATTTAAGGAAAATTTTACCTATTCTTTACAATCTCTTCTGGAAGGAAGAAGCAGAGGGAATACTTTCTAAATCATTCTATGAAACCAGAATCACTCTATTATCAGAATCAGACAAAGCTATTAAAAGAAGGTAAAACTATAGATCTCTTTCACCAATATAGATGCAAAACTCAACATGAGCAAATACCATCTAACGTAAAAAAAAAATATATATATATACCATGATCACTTGGGTTTATTCCAGTATGCAAGCCTGGTTCAGCAGTCTAAATCAATTAATATAACCCCCATGTCCATTGTAGGATGAGCGGATAAACAACACGTGGTCCATCCATACGGTGGAATATTACTTCTGCAAGATGCTACAACACGGATGCACTTTGTGGACATCAGACCAACCACAGATGGACAAATACTGTGTGATTCCCACACGCGAGTCACAGTCTCAGAGACAGAAGGCAGAGCGGCGGCTGCGGACATCTGGGCGAGGGGAGAAGCGGAGTCACTGACAGGGACAGAGCCTCGGACTCACGCGAGTCACAGGACGGCCAGCATGACAGCTGCGCAGCACTGTGCACGGGCTGAACGCCACTGCACTGAAGGCTGACAGCCTGATATGGGGAATTTTTGTTGTTTGTATTTTAACTCAATATAAAGAAAGGCACAATGAAGATAAAAAAGAAATGAGCTATCAGGCCATAAAAAGACACAGAGGAACTCTCCACACATACTGCTGAGTCAAAGAAGCCAACCTGAAGAGGCTGTGTGCTCTAGTTCCCAGCATCTGCAACTCCCAGTCTCAGCACTCTCCTGAAGAGGCAAAACTGCAGACAGTCCTAAGATAAGCGGCTGCAGGGGCTGGGAGGGGCAGCGTGAACAGGCAGACGGAGTTTCAGGGCAGGGACACGCCTGCGCTGCCGCACTAAGGGTCTGTGTGCTTACGCGCTGGTCAAACTGCGAGCGTAAGGTGCACCCCCGGGGTGTGCCTGGACCCCGGCTGGGAGGCCCACAGTGGCTGCCCTCCACCAGGCCAAGGCTGGTGCTCCTGCATTTGTACTCATTTAAAACATTCCTTCCTGTCTCTTCCCCAGACCCCGGCTGGGAGGCCCACAGTGGCTGCCCTCCACCAGGCCAAGGCTGGTGCTCCTGCATTTGTGCTCATTTAAAACATTCCTTCCTGTCTCTTCCCCACTGTGTTTTTTTTGTGGCACACAGATTCACCTTCAATGGTCTGAAATTCCAAAATTTCTATCCATCCAATATTTTGTTTTCTTCTACAGAGCTGGTCTTAAGCAAGATATTCCTGAGATTTGTATCTCTGAAAGATATTCTTTTTTGTTAACAAGTTTGTCAGTGGGTAAGAAAAACAACACAAAACACCTCAAATATAAGACAGTGAATCTAAATGTAACCTATGGGGCTTAGTTAATAACGACGTATCAGAGTATGGGCTCAGAATCAGCAATGCATGAGCCTCTCAGAGCCCAAGTGGAAATGTTACATGTTAGCAGTAGGGAATAGCAGGGGGCAGAATTCCTGTTGTTGTCTGTTAATTTTTCTGTAAATATAAAACTTTCCTTAAAAAAAAACCCCCAAACTATTAGAAAGTACAGTTTCCCTGGTGGCTCAGCTGGTAAAGAATCTGCCTGAAGTGCGGGAGACCTGGATTTGATCCCTGGGTTGGGACGATCCCCTGGAGAAAGGAAAGGCTGCCCACTCCAGCGCTCTGGCTGGAGAATCGCATGGACTGTGCAGTCCATGGGTCACAAAGATCCCATGTGTTCATCGGACACGACTGAGCGACTTTCACTCATTACAACATAATCAATGGAAGGCAGTAGGAGGCAGAAATACAGATGAAATAAGATTATCAGAATACTGATAAATGCAGAAGCTGGGGTGGGAAGCTAGTTAAGTGGGGTTATTATACTTTTCTGTTTAATTTGTCCATGTTCGAGATTTCCACAATAAAATCTTTTAAAACTCCAAATTAATTCAAGAATTATATGTATAAAGAATAAAAGAATAAGAAAAAAACTCAGATATATTTGAGGCAAGTATTAAATCACTGACCCGAGGGCACAGCTGAATCACACTCGACAGTGGACACCCTTGTCCGTGGGGACGCTCACCGGTCAGTGAGCAAGTCAGGGCAGGGCAGGGCAGAGACGGGACGAGTGTGGGAAAACACCCACCCTCCCTGGCTCATGGGAGCGCCTGCAATGTGCCCGGTGCGACCGGACACGTGGAGTGAGCCGGGGCTCAGTGAGAGAGCCTGTTCTGTGGGGACGCCACTCCACAGCAGCTTCTGGGGGGCAAGCTTCCCAGACCCAGAATATGCAGCCCCAGTGGCCCAGCTGCTGTCGTGGGCGTTCTGCCCAAAAGAGGAGGCCTGGTTGAAGATGAAGGACTGAATAAACACGAGTGCGGTCCCTTCAACACAGAATGCCTCCAAAACGACAGGAGACCCCTGCACTGTGAAGAGTTGAGAGCAGCTGGTCTGGACAGCAGGGGGAGCTGGCAGGCAGGGACTCGGGGCACTGGCTCCCCTCCCCGGTGCTCCCCCACCCTGGGCCCCCCTCCCCCAGGCACAGCCTGTTCTTCTCAGTCCTCAAGGCTCTTCCTCAAAGCTTCCCTGTGGAGCCACGCTCCCTCCCAGCTGCCGCCCACTTTCCCCCAGGCCCCTCACGGCTAACCCTCTGAGAGCCTGGTCCCTGGCCACCCTCAGTGGCCCCTGCCCTTCACCAGGTCCCCACCCAGCTCTGCCCACATTAGTCCAAAGAGACTGGTCACCAGTGACCCCATGTGGCCAAGGCGGCCATCTTTGCTCCACTCTGGTTGGAGCTGCTGCAGCCCAGCTGAGCATCCCCTTTCTGCAACACCTTCTACCTGACTGCAGACACACGGGTGCCACTTTAAGTGGCTGGGTGCTGGCTCTCTGGCTCCAGACCTGAGGGGGTGTCTCAAACTCGACTCCTCTCAAAATGTCACTGTCATGGGAGATGCCCTCAGATCATTAACTGTTTCCCCCAAAGAGAGCAAAATCGCAAACGATGAATAGTGTTGAGTAAAGTAAGCAGCACGACGCGTACATGCATCTAGCTACGGGTGTGTGATGGGATGAGCAGGTCTAGCGCTCTGATCAGACAAGACTGGCGCCTGGGAGCCGATTCACCCACGCATTCACAGAAAGAGGACGCACGCCGGCAGTCACCCACCGGTGTGGAAAAGGAAATGAGAAAGTCTAACTAAGTCGGACACGACTGAGCGACTGGACTGAACTGAACAAATTAAAGAATGAAGAAGCAGGCCCACGTTTCAATTTACCAATCATCCCAGTTGTAAGCGTATTAAGTTACTATATAAAATGGCTCTCAGGTTGAGTTAAAATATAGCTACAAAATAAAGCCATAGAAAAAGTTTGAAAATGAGACCAAACTTTAAATGGGACAAAATGGCCTTTCCGTTTGATAACATACAGGCACACTCACATGTCTAATAACATGCAGGTGAAACTGGGAAGACTTTCAAGGAGCAGCAAGTGAGAGACCTACCTCCCTTCTCAGAAACCCACAGAGCAGTGGATACAATAAGTTAGGAAACAGATCAGCTGACCAATGAAATAAGCTAGATTCAGCGCTGACAAGAACAATGTAACCAGCTTGCAGAGTACAAGTTCTTCTCCCTGTGGGGGAGGCTCTCTGAGGCCAAAAGGCGCAGACTGTACTGAGCCTCCGTGAAATCTCAGAAGATTCTCAAAGGTTGCCAAAGCACTGGACCTGAACAATAAAACAAAAATCAGCTCCCTTCCCCGAGGCTATGCACGTGAACAACTATGGCACCCTCCTAAATAACGCAGGTTAAAGCGGGAATTGGGCTAAAATTACAAATGCTTTGGAAACCAACCGCCCAGAAAGCAGCGGGAGGTGGGTGTGTGGCGCAGAGCAAAAGCCACAGAAGGGGCCAGCCTTACCTGCAGGATCGGGAAACACACACTGTCTCAAAGGAGTCAGCACTGCCCTCCAGAGCAGAAAAGCCATGGACGTAAGAGAGCAGAAAGAAATGAGGATGAATGAAGAAGAAAAAACCAGCGACTTCATCAACGCAGGCGGCTTGGAAAGAACTGCCACAGTGATAAGCAGGGCCGTGGCCGAGAAGAGCAGAAACAGTACCAGAAAGTAGTTACTAAGCACGAGAGGCCACAAAACCGCTGGAAAACGCTAGGAGAGAACACAGGCTGCGACTGACTGGCACAGCAGGGTGGGTGTGGGGTTTGCTCGTGTTTGGTTGTTGACCTGGGTGGGGGGCGGGAGGGGGGCTAGTCCAGGAAACGGTGAAGAGCCTGTGTCACACTGCAGCCTTTCCTCACCCGCAGTTAATCACAACCTGGAGGACAAGCGCGCATTCAGACTACATGCACCACGTGGGAGGAAAACAGTCTCCACCTTCATACACTTGACAGGCAAGAGACACTATCCTCAGAGCAAAGTTTCCAAGAGACAAACAGTAAGCTAGGAGGGAACGCAGAAACATAAACGATAACATGTGAAACACAGAGCCAACCTGTCTGCACAGAAAAAAAGACACATAAACAAAAGCATAAAAACTAATCTAGCCACCTGGGAAGCGCAAATGGGAATAATGCGGAGTCTTCACCGTTTCTTGGGCTACAAATTTCTGTAGTATTCTCACGAGAACTCTACTTCAATAGCGCTCGCAATTTTAAGGTTAGTATTAACATTCAAAACTACCTATCATCAGGGATATTCATCACAAGGCAACTGGAAAGGACTTCCCTCTGCTTTACACTCTCTTCTCATCTCTCTAGCAGGTCACAGTTTCTGTCTTAATTTACACTCAGGCCGAACCCCCCAGGACTCTGCCTGCGGTGTGCGCTGCCTCCCTCTCCAGGCCCCTCCTGGTGGTCCTGGGTCTCCCACTTCTCCTTCCGCACTGGCTAAAGCCTTCAGCTACAGCTGCCACCCTGGCTCCCATCCCTCTGGAAGGGCCTGGAGACAGCGTACGGGGCCCCTGGGCCAGGGCTCGGGTACTGACCACGGCCAGGGGGCAGCAGGCTGCTCAGGTGAGGGAGGCTCAGCCTCCGCAGCTGGTCCAGCTTCTGGCGCAGCTCGCGCACCTGGCTATCTGAGCGGCTGACCCTCTGGCGCAGGGTCCGCAGCTCGCCATTCTTCTTCTCCACCTGCTCCCGCAGGCAGCACACCTGGCTCTTGCTCTGGCGGGAGGAGAAGCAGTAGGAGTGCAGCGAGTCGATCAGCTTGCAGGCGCCCGACGCCGACAGGATGACCTCGTTGATGGACATGGGGCTGGCATCGCTGTGCTCGCTCTGGACGGCCTCGGCCGCCGGCTTCGGGGTCACGTCGGTGGGAGGCGCCGAGGCGCCCTGGGCCGGCTTCTGCGGCGTGGCCGTGAGCGAGGAGCTCGCCGAGGGGCAGGCGCGCGGAGGGCTCTGCGCCGGCCCCTTCTCGGGCCCGGGGCTGCTCCCGCTGCAGCCAGGCTCTGCGTCTCTCCTCAGCCGCTTCCGTTCCACGGGCTCCCGGGGGACCGCCGGCCTCTCTCGGGCGTGCTTGGAGGAGAAGCTATAGGAGTGAAGCGAGCCGATGAACTTGCAGGCCCCGGAGCCCGGGGGCGTGAAGTCATCCGCGGAAACGCCGCTCCTGTCCACCAGGCTGCCGTCAGCAGGCATGGTGCCCTCGTCGGCAGCATCCACAGCCCCTGTGCCGGCTTCTCCCTGGCTGCCAGAGGTGGCCGCGGAGGACGGACCATCCTCCGCGCGTCCTTCGGGAAGCTGCCGCACCCGCTCCTGACCAGCGGCCTCCCGGGCGGCCCTGGCCGCGGTTCGGCCCTGAGGCGTGGCCCGCTTCAGCTTGCGGGGCTCCGGCTTGGCCATCGGGCTTGCACTTGAGGACGATGGTGACCCTGCAGCTCCCTTCCCGTCCGCGGTGTCACTCGCCTGTGCCCTCAGACCCGCCGAGGCCTTCCCGGCGTCCCTCCTCCGGGGGCGGCCATGGCCTCCAGCCCCCCTTTTCTTCTCTGCCAGGTGGAAGATGGACGGCACGGCCGTGGGCTTGAGCAGGCGGTGCTGGTCCTCCAGTCTCTTGGAGAAGCTGTCTTTGGTGAAGTGCTCACTGCAGAGGAAAGAATACTTAGTGGGGGTCCAGTTATCCCTCTGAACAGCCTTCAACCACTGCATCAGACGCTTTGAGTCCTTTAGCGGGAATCTGCAGGACAAACAAATCACAAAAAAAATAATTAAAATGCCTCCCCCTAATATTGTCAACTATAACAGAAGAATAACAGTTTTTACAAATACCCAGACCTGTATTGACTTTCCCATTTACAAACTTAGTAAAGATCTAAGGATCACCTTGTACTTGCAACTTATTAGTGGAACAGAAAGATGAGACACAGACTGCCTACCCTTAAGGAGCTACAGCAAATCACTGCTAGATGGCTAAAGCAAATGGTGCAAATCCAAGGTGAAGGCGAATACCTCCTCCTAGGCTGCGGTAAATAACCTGCAGGGACACAGAGTGACTGGAGAGACAGAGCCGATGGCATCGTGACAGCAGGAAAGGCTCCAGGAAGTAGTTCCTAGAAGCTCACAGCAGGTCAACCCTCCTGGTGAGCAGGACTCTGGATGCTAAGAGGAGGAAACATGGCTGCCCATGGGCACCCCCCCCCCAATTAGAAGCCAGGTCCGGTGTCAGCCAACAGAGATGAGGGCAAGAGGCCAGGAGAGCACCCCACCCCAAAGTGCCCCAGCTGCGGCTCCGGCCGAGGCTGTAAGACAGCTCTAAAAGGGGGCGCTGTGCTCCCTTTAAAAGGCAACCAGTCCCCGGAAAATACTGAATAAAACACTTAACAAACTTTTATTTTCTTCATTCAGGCAAGATCTCTATTTAGAAAACTCTAGTGAAACTGCACGTGCCAGTGTGGGAGTGGTGCGGCCACTCTGGAAAGCCGTTAGCCACACCCGAGGCCACCTAGCCCACCTGAGCGTTGCGGGACCAGGCCCGGCGGCGAATGGGGGGTGGGCTGCTGGAATACCAACTCCTCAGCAAGTCCCAACCACTCTGACCTTCTAAATTTCCTCATTGCTTTGGAAGCCCATTACCCTAAGACTCTCGCCCCACCCCCAGTTCCCAGGTGAGAAAACTACTGGCTCTGGAGAGAACTTGAGAAAGCAGGGAGCTGACATCTACAATAACCTAATACTATCTTAATAGATTGTGACGATTTGAGAGTTAGCGCTAACCAACTTCAACTTCCAGTGAGCTTCTAAAGAGACTTCGGGCAGGTATTGGAAACTTAAACATCCCCCTGAAACAGAAAAGTCTGCGGCAGAAGGCTGTTCGGGCAGTTTCTTCTGCTCACGTTCTGTTCTGATACCGCAGGCGGGGAGGTCGCAGAGAACCACTCGCTGAAAAGGGCTGAGTCCCAGCGCCTTCCTAGAGCGGGTCAGCCCAGAGAGAAGGCCGACCCACCACCCCGTCCGGGGCCACCCTCCGCGGCGCCACGGCTCTCAGCGGCGCCGCGGCGGGGGCGGGCCGGGCCGGCAACACGCGGGACGCGTCCGGGCGCTCCCCGGAATCCGGGGCCGTCCGGAGGGCCCCCGGGACACAGCGTCCGGGCGCGCGTCAGTCCCCGTGGCGCGGGGCGCCTTCGCTCGGTCACGTCCCGATCCAGAGGTCCAGGCGGGCTCCCCGCGACGGAAACGGCAGCAAAGTGACCGCGGGCGCGAAAGGATGGCCGCGCCGAGCAAGCGCGTCCCCCGCGCGCCCCGTCTCCGGAGCCCGGCGGCGGCAGCCCGAGCCCCGGTGGCTCAGGGCGCCCGGCGGCCTACGACCGGCCGAGGGTCGCGGGCTGCGGGGGCCGCGGTGGCCCGAGGCGCCCGGCCCAGAGACGCCGGCGGGCCAAGGTCACACAGCGCCGCGCTGACTCACTCGCGGGGCCGGCGCCCCGAGCGCCCCGGCGTCCGGCCGGGCCGCGCCGCCGCGCTCGCCCCGCGGGGCCGGGTCGGGCCGGGCCGGGCCGGGCGGGGGCGTGGCCGGCGGGCCGCGCGGGTGGCGGGCCGGCGGCGGCGGGCGGAGCGCGCTTACCTGTGGAAAGAGACGGCGCGCTTCTCCCCCTTGCCCTGCCGGTTGGAGCAGTTCGCGGCCGCGCAGCAGATCACCATCTCGGGCCTCGGGCCGCCGCCAGGCTCCGGCCCTCGTCGCGCCGCGCCGAGCCCCGAGCGGGACCGCCCCGAGGGGAGGGCGCGCGGCGACACGGCTGCGGGACGTGGGAGCCGGCCCCGCGGCCCCCGCCGTACGGCAAGATGGCGGCGCCCGGCCGCCCGCCGCCCGGCCGCCCGGCCCGGCTCTCGGCGCGCCCGACCGCCCCGGCGCCAGGAGGGGCGCCGCCCGACACGCGCGGGGCCGGGGCTGGGCGGGGGCGCCCCGGGCCTGCGGCGCCCGCCGGCGACATGGCGCCCGGGGCGCGTCCGTACGGCAAGATGGCCGCCCCGGCGGGCGCGCGCGCGCCGCCGCCCCGCCGCCCGCCCCGCCGCCCCGCGGCTCTTTAGCGCCGGCCTCCGCGGCCGCGGCGGGTCGCCGCGGGGATCCCCGGGTCGCCGCGCAGCCCGCCGGGAGGCCGAGCGCGCGGGCCGGGCCCGCACGCCAGGCACGCCGTACGCCAAGATGGCGGCCGCGCACTTCCAGGCGCGCACTTCCGGCCCCGCCCGCGCTCGCGCAGCGCGACCCGGATTGGCCCGGGCGGCGGCCCGTCGCGTCGCGCTGCGGAGCCGTCGGAGCGACGCCGCGCTCAGTCGGCGGCCCTGGAGCGAAGATGGACGCAGGTGAGGGCCGGCGGGGCGCGGGGCCGCCGGGGAGGCCGTCGCCGAGCCGCTGCGCGCCGGCGCCGGGGCTGGGGCCTCGCGGGCGCGGCGCGGCCCTGAGGCGGCGCGGGGCGCGGGCGGCGTCCGCGTCGGCCGGCGAGGGGCTGACAGCCCGGTCGGGGTCGGAGTGTGTGGCGCCCCGGCGGCCGCTCCCGGGGGCCCGAGGGCGGCCGGGACGACTGGGGCGGCGCGGGGCGCGGGCGGGGGCGCCGGGCGGTGCTGCGGGGCAGGCGGAGCCGGGCTCCGACGCGGCGGCGGGAAGCTTTGGTCCCCCCGGCCCGGAGTTGAGAAGGAAAAACTTCAACTCTCGCAAAGTTACGTGGGTAGGCTGCAGGCGAGCGACACACTTCAGTACTCACAACGCACGCGTTTTTCCCTTTTCTTCAAATTCAGTAACCAATAAATGATGCCAGCGTTCCCCGTGATTGAAAGGACAGACTGACTCCGCCTCGGCGTGCCTCTACTTCTTGGGAGCTTAGCAGCGATGCAGTGTGTGTGGGACTGGGTTGGGAGGGTGTGCGCGCATCCGTACATATGTGTGTATCTGCGTGTGTGTGCTGTTTTCATTGTGTTTCTACTGCGGAGGGGAGGCTTCTTTCATTTTGGTGACACGCTATTGGGGATCTTTGTCCAGTATCCTTGAAAGCGTTCTTACACCTTGAAAGGCCGTCGTTTTCCATCTCACAGCAGGGTTACTCCTTTTATAAACTCTGTAGAAAGTGTTCTGTGTTAAGAACCCTCTCAACGGTACAGACTCTCCTCTGGCATAATTCCCCCTAGTGTCCTGGATGACATTGTTGTTACTTCATTTTTCTCTTCCTGGACAGCAGCTGCAGTGGGCATTTACTGGACTCTCAGTTTGGAAGCTGTGACAAAGACCTTCATGGCCAATATTTGAGTGATGTGTGGCGTCTTGTCAGGTCAGCGTGTTAGGTGGTAGAAGAAGATGGTACCTGTGATTCCCAAAACGTAATGTTGATCAGATGTGTCGTGAAGCTGTTTAAAACAAAAAGGACTATGCCCCTGGATGGGGGAAGGATTAGAATTATTTTCTTACTAAGACCATCCCTTGAGAGACTCGGTTAGGGTGGAAAGCACAGTTTAATGTGGTCATTTGACTTTGAATGTGGAAACCGTCATGTTCAAGTTTAGAGCAGCCACATGATGGAACCTTCATGGGACCCTGCCCCCTGCTTCAAAGCAGAGATACTTCCGTGTGAAGGCGTCTGCTGATGCTGATAGAAACATCTGTGACTCTAGGGTGTTGTGGATCAGTTTTCTTTCTGACCTGACGCTGTGCGTCCTTTGGGATCTTTAATGTCCAGCCTGCCCTGATTCCCGGAGTCCTTACAGGTTCTGCCTTCCTGGCCAAACATTATGAAGTTCTGGTGGTTTTCACAGCCATCCGTTCAGTAGCTGTGTTTATTACTGAGTGTGGGTTTGTGTCCGGCATTGTTCTAGATCTTGGGACTAGAGAAGTGAACAAAATAGTTAAACAGCGTGTCCTGACTGACATGTTAGACGTGACACCCATGGTGTGGCTCGTGGGCGAGTGCTGTGGGCCCAGCAGGAGGGAGTTGGAATCACCAGGAGGGCCTGGAAAGACCTTACCACAAAGGCAGCCAGTTTTGACTGGGACTCAAAAGCAGTTCAGGGGGAAGGGCGTGTGGCCTGCTCCGGGAGCGACCAGTGGCCAGGGTGCAGTGGGTAGGAGTGAGCAAACTGAAGGCAGGGCGGCGACACGGTCTGGTCATGGGCTTTGTTGACTCGTGGGGCGGGCATGAGAGTGGGATGGGGCTGCTTTGGGGGCTTTTTCAAGGAGGAGTAACATGACTCGCACTGGCGGCTCCGCTGCAGAGGAACAGAAGGCCTGTCAGGAGGCCGCTGCAGTGAGCCAGGCGCGAACCTGGAGGGCTGGGTCCTCGTGGGGAGAGGGGGTTGAAATCCGGTGCCTCTGCAGGTTGGGGCAGGAGGGCTGTGGCGGTGGGAAGTGTGAGGGCCAGCCCCGCATCGGGAGAGGCGTGAAATGCTGCGGTCTGTGGCTTGAGCTGGGAAATGCAGACGGGAGGGCGATGTTCGGAGGCGGGTCTTCAGGGGGTGACGGTGAGGCACCTGCTTGAGGTCTGTGGTGTCGTCCAGGGAGCCTCGGGCCTGCAGGCCTGGAGCTGAGGGCAGATGCCTGGACTGCAGGTAGAAGTGTGTGGGGCCACCCTGGGCGAAGTCTCTAAGGGCCTGAGTGGGAGGGGAGGCGGGGCTGGAGGCCCAGGGCTGCTTCCAGGCTGTGGGCGGCAGGCAGACCCCAGGCCTGTCCTCAGAGCCCGCTCTGGTTGGCACTGAACTTGACATGCTGTCGGCTCCTTGAGGACAGAGTTGGTATCTTGTGCTTCATCTCTGGGCTTTGCCTGTGTCTGACAGGTGGTTGGTGATGGAAGAAGCAGAACTTGAGTTGCTGGTGATGGACACGGTCCTGTCCTGTGGGTGTTCCTGGGCTGCAGGGTTTGTGTATAATGGAAATCCACGTGTTGGTGTAATGTGTAGGGGATGAGGAGGGCAGTCAGGCTCACTGGGGGCCGGTCGGCCGGTGTCCATTCTCTCCGGTGTGTTCACTAAAGTGGCCTGGGCAGTGTCCTGGTGCCCTTAAAGTTCCACTTTTCTTCCCTTCCATTGGTCTCCTTCCCTTCCTTTTTTCATTGAGAACTGTTGTTCAGTCGCTCAGTCGTGTCCCACTCTTTGTGGCCCCATGGACTGCATCAAGCCAGGCTTCCCTGTCCATCAGCAACTCCTGGAGCTTGCTGAAAGTCATGTCCATTGAGTCGGCGATACTATCCAACCATCTCATCCTCTGTCATCCCCTCTCCTCCTGCCTTTAGTCTTTCCTGGCATCAGGGTCTTTTTTTAATGAGTTGGCTCTTTGCATCAGGTGGCCTAAATATTGGAGCTTCAGCATCAGTCCTTCCAATGCCACCATACTTGCAAACTTGTTATTTTAAACATAAGCGTATTCGTATGGAAGGAAAGAAGGGAAGACCTTTCTTTGGGTTTTATTCTAAAAGCGTACATAACACCTGTTTACGAAGTACAGTCTCTCAGAAATGTACACGTTTTGAGAAAATGTCTTTGAAGTGTGGTTCAGTTCAGTTCAGTCGCTTAGTCGTGTCCGACTCTTTGCGACCGCATGAATCACAGCACGCCAGGCCTCCCAGTCCATCACCAACTCCCGGAGTTCACTCAAACTCATGTCCATCGAGTCGGTGATGCCATCCAGCCATCTCATTCTCTGTCGTCCCCATCTCCTCCTGCCCCAAACCCCTCCCAGCAACAGAGTCTTTTCCAGGGAGTCAACTCATCGCATGAGGTGGCCAGAGTATTGGAGTTTCAGCTTTAGCCTCAGTCCTTCCAATGAACACCCAGGATTGATCTCCTTTAGAATGGACTGGTTGGATCTCTTTGCAGTCCAAGGGACTCTTAAGAGCCTTCTCCAGCACCACAGTTCAAAAGCATCAATTCTTCGGCGATCAGCTTTCTTCACAGTCCAACTCTCACATCCATACATGACCACGGGAAAAACCATAGCTTTGACTAGACGGACCTTTGTTGGCAAAGTAATGTCTCTGCTTTATAATATGCTGTCTAGGTTGGTCATAACTTTCCTTCCAAGGAGCAAGCGTGTTAATTTCATGGCTGCAATCAGCATCTGCAGTGATTTTGGAGCCCAAAAAAATAAAGTCGACACTGTTTCCCCATCTATTTCCCATGAAGTGATGGGACCAGATGTCATGATCTTTGTTTTCTGAAGTGTGGTACATTACACTAAGCTCTAAAGAATTCTAATGGTGCATATTTTTTGTGCTTTTCCCTGGTTGAGTTACCGTGTAATTGAGACTAAGTCATCTGGTTACGTATATTGAGCACAGTTTGCTATTTTTCAATCATGTTAATAACATTAAATTGAAACATTTTAAAAATAGAATTGCCGTTCTATTAGTGGATTTTCTGCTTTCTCTTCCTGGTGTGATCAGGGACACCCTTGGGAAGAAGAGGTGACTGGGTGGAAAAAAAAATTTCTAAAAGTCTTCTTTCTCAAAGTGGATGGTGCGTGTCTTGCTTCTACTGTGTTCTCTTACTTCAAATTAGAGTCACTACCCGAACATCTGGAGACTGGCATTCTTTGGGAAGTTGGGCTCCTTTTAGCTCAGGAGGCGTGTGAGCTTCATAGGTGAGGATCCCGAGGTTCCCCTCATGGGTGTGTGTCGTGAGACGAGGCGCCCTCCATGCCGAGTGTGGAGACTGCTGGTCCTGAGCTGGTGGAGCTGGCCAGTCTGAGGACGAGTCAGTGCAGGAACTTCTGAGGGTGGACTCCTCTTGTGCATCGGTCTGCGTGAGGCTTAGTGACTGTGAACTTTGATTTAGAAACGGAAAGGTATCAGAGTTTCTATTGAAGTCTTTGCTGACCTTGTGTTCTGCAGCGTTTTCTGCCCTACAGAAGCATGAAAACACATTTTGGCTAAATTAATACTGAAAACAAACAACAGTGGCGTTGGTTCAGTGGAGCGTGATTGAGTTTCCTTGGACACGCCTTATGGCTTGAGCTCACGGGGAGGGGGCCAGGAGGTGCTGAGAGCCGGGCTGGGGTCCCGGATCCCTGGCACCAGCCTGGATTGTCATCCCGTGGGCATAGCTGGCCGCTTGCCCTAGTTCCCGGGTGAAGAAACAGAGGCTCAGGATTGTGAGTCGTGTGTCAGCCAGCAGGTGGGTTCTCTGTTTCCAGAGTCAGATCTCAATAGAAAGTCGAATAGCAGAAGTGAGTGGAATTCGGAGAGGTCTGTCCTTCCTTCACTGCAGAGGCTGAGCCTCAGGTCAGGGATAGCCAGGGGCTTGTGGCGGGTGTTGGGGGCAGGTGGGTTGGCCCGTGCCCCCTAGGCCAAGAAACCCTTGGCTCTGCCCCTCTGGCCACAGCTGCGGGTCTGCGGACTCCGTGTGGCCCCAGGGGCGGGCCTGCTCTCGGAGCCAAGGCTGGTCAGGTCACTTGGGTGGCCGGGCTGATTCTGGAGGACGTTGTCCTAGGTGTTGCAGCTCGGACTGTGGAGATGGGTGTGCTGCTCTCCCCGCACCCCCCTGGGAGGACCAGGGCCTCGTTGCACATGCTGATCGGTTTTTCTCTTTGACTCCTGCTTTGTCAGCAAGTTAACCTGGCATAGGGGAGAAGGGCGTGGGCTGCAGACCACCGGGCGCTTAACGGGGTGCAGCGAGGGGAGCCGGGCCTGGGGTGTCCTAGGCTGATATCAGAGGAGCTGTGACCTGTGCCCAGAAGGGTCCCGCCCCCAGGAGGAGTGGGAGGTGTGGGCTCTGGGACCCCTGTCAGCTCCTGGCTGCCCAGCCCGGCGGCTTCCTGCCCACATGGTCCCTTCAGGAGCTTTGGGCGGTGAAGACTGCGAGGCTGCCCAGCCTGTAATGTTGTTAGTCACAGCGGGGGACTCGGTGACGTGTTAACAGGGAGGACACGTGTTTCCCCTTCCCTCTGAAGTTGGCTGTGTTGCCTGTAAAGTCGGCACGTTGCCCTGCGAGCCGGGCCTGCTTCCTCACGTGTCCCTTCCTGGGTGGGAGCCTGCCCGTTTCGGGCGGCTGCTGCCCCCGGTGCTCAGAGCAGCCACGCCCCCTTTCCTTGCTCACCTCACTGGGAGCTGGTGTCTCAGAGCGTCCCAGGGCCCTCTGCTGTGTGCGTGTCCCTCTGTCCTCGGAGCACTCCAGGGCTTAGTAGGCAGGGCCACTTGGGTTCTGGGCTGCGGTCCTGCGGGGTGAGCGTCACTGCCCTGCAGCGCTGTTGGCTGAGATCAGACAGGTCCTGTTGGCGCTGCACCCTTGGAGTCATCTTGGCGGGCGTGAGTCCACAGGTCTGTAAGCCTCTGGGTCTGAGAAGGCCGTGCCCTCTGCAGATGTGGAGACGGCTTCCACGGGCAGAGACTCAGATGTGTTCTCTCTTTGAGAAGACAGAAGTGTAGCTCATTCCTGCTCGGTGTTTGTAATCACGTGCATGAACAGCAACCCTACATGGAAAGGGCTAGAGAGCAACTTGGAGGTTAAATTATTAATCCCTGATCGCAAGCCAGCCTGGCAGATGCGGGGAACGCGCAGACAAGGCAGGCCCTCAGAGCAGGGCGGCCTCGCCCCGGGCCCTTTGGAGCCGCTGCAGAAGCGCAGGGCCCCTCTGAGCCCGTGGGGTTTCGGGCAGTGGGCAGGAGGCAGAGCTGGCTCCCTGCGGCTTCTTGGTGCGTGCTGAGCACAGGGCCTCTCTTGCTGCCGGCGTGTGGTGTTGCCGGCGTGTGGTGTCACCAGCGCTCTCTGCAGGTTGGCTGAGTAGCAGTTTAGCCGTTCAGGGCAGGCAGACTGTGTGCCTTTGTCCTTGGCGTTGGTGCTGCATGCTGACCTTGGCGCCCTTTGTCTGCGGGCCTCTTGGGAGCCCCTCTCGGGAAGGGTTCAGGGCTGCGTCCCAGCTGTGCTGCGGGGCGTCCTGCCACACGTTCTGGGTGACGGGCGAGGAGCTTTCCCCACCCAGAGGCTGACCGTGTGCCCGGGCACCCCCAGCCTTGAGGGCCCCACAGGGACCTGCGCCCCTCTGCCTGCCTTTCCTGGGGCTCGGGGTGCGAGCAGGACGCTGTGAGGCGCTGGGACTCCGGACAAAGAAACGAAGGTGACTTGGCACAGACGGCTTCTGCAAGGAGGCACGAGGCTGCAGCTGGTGCTTTATGTTTTTTGGCCTTTGGGTTGTTTTGTTTTAGTAAACTGCTGTTGTTTACCAAAAGGTAGGGCTGTCATTGAAAAATAAAGTCAAGTGTGGGAGAAGCTCATTTCATGTCTTTGATTTTCCGGAGAGCTGAGTGGAGTTGCAGGTGGAGGGGATGGGGGCACTGTCAGAGCTGGTGAGGTGGCAGCCGGGAGTGGGGTGCCCAGGATGCCCCGTGGGCCTCGCCCTGTGGGCAGTGGCTGAGCTGCCGCTTCGGGAGCCCAGGGCAGAGGGAGGGTGTCTGCCAGGCTCTGGCTTTTCTGAAGCCATGTGGTGGGCGGGTCAGGATGGGGCGGCCGCAGGTGGACACGGTGCCCATGCAGCTCCACGGGAAGTGGGGGGTGCGCCCCAGGTTCCAGGGTGCCTGGGGCCCCGGGGCTTTGCACTGGTGTCTGGAACAGTGCCCTGCTGGGTCGGGTGGCCCGGCCAGACTGCTGCTCCACCTTGCGTGCTGTCCAGACCGGCCCCACGTGCAGAGACGGAGGTCTGGGCCCATCTGTATTTGTCTTCTAGGTTCAAGTCTGAAACAGTTAGGGGCTAAACGTGTTAGTTACTCAGTTGTGTCCAACTCTTTGTGACCTCATGGACTGTAGCCGACAGTCCCGTGTGTCCATGGAGTTCTCCAGGCAGGAATACTGGTGTGGGTAGCCATTCCCTTCTCGAGGGGATCTTCCTGGCCCGGGGATCAGACCTCCATCGTGTGTACTACAGGCGGCCCCTCTACTGTGCAGGGCACTCCTCCCGCCCCTGTGTGCCTGGGCCTGTCCCCTACCCCTCCCCCGTGTGGGGACCACGTGGAGGATCAGGAAACAGCCATCAGAGTGTGCCTTTGGTTTCCATAGCTACTCTGACCTACGACACGCTCCGATTCGCTGAGTTTGAGGATTTCCCTGAGACCTCGGAGCCCGTCTGGATCCTGGGGAGGAAGTACAGCGTCCTCACAGGTACGGCTCCGCCGAGCTGCCCTGCTGTCCTGCAGAGAGCGGTGTGGCGGTGAGGTGTCTGTGATTTCCCGAGACATGGGCCTGGATGCTTACCGCCATGTGTGTGTCCCCCTTCTCTCACTGTCTAGAAAAGGACGAGATCTTGGCCGATGTGGCGTCGAGACTTTGGTTTACGTACAGAAAGAACTTCCCGGCCATCGGTAAGTACCGCCTGCTGTAGCGTGTGCTTCAAACAGGAAACGTAGATCTCAGCGTGTCAAGGGCTTGTCCCTGGTGTCAGCCTCAGGCAGCCCTAGTTACAGACGCAGCGAGGTCTGCACCTGCACAGCCCAGGGCCTCGGTCCTGCCATGCCGGTGATGCTTCTGACAGTGAGCCGCGCTTGCTCACTGGGGCCTGGGCGATGAGCCACGCCCAGTGTGCGCAGAGCGGAGCATGGCAGGAAGCGCGTGGCCCCTCTCAGTGCTGAGGCTGCCTCTGCTCCTGGAGGCCCCGGGCCTCCGTGCTGGGCCCGGGTTGGAGCTGGCAGTGCTGTGGGTTGGGCACTGGGAAGCCTTGGTCGCACTCCTCAGCTGCCCTCGCAGGTCCCACTCTTGGTTGTGGGCCCTGAAGGGCAAGGCGGGGCTCCTCTCCCAGTTGGAGAGGCTGGGACCAGGAGACGCCCACCCTGGCGGCTGGTCTCCATCAGCCCCGCTCCTCAGGGGGCTGCTGTCTGTCCCCAGAGCTCTGGAGCTGGGGGCGCCTCTCTGTCCCGGGGCCGTGTCCCGTGGTGGGCTTGTCAGACACCTCAGGCTGTCTCTCGCTCTTGCTGGGCCCCAGTGGGGCCTGCATGAGCGGCCGTCAGGGTGGAGCTCAGCAGCTCTCCTGGCTGTGGTCTGTGCCACTGTCTGCCACGCGAGACTGCCGTGCGGGGTGGGTAACCTGCGTGCTGCCCAGGCTGCCCCTGCAGGCGCTCTGCCCACTCTGAGCCCGCTGTCCGGGGCAGGCTGTGTCCGCCTTGGGGCCTGTCGCACACCTGGGGATGCCGCGCCCTCTCTCCGCATCACTCCGTGAGGCTGAGGTCTCTTCCTGTGTGTCCAGACATTGTTTCTCTGAGACTTGTTCACACATCGGCCCCTAATGAGAGGGGATTGCGAGGGCGTTTCCCTCGGCGTGAGCGGGTCATCGGCGCAGAGTGAGCCGTGCGGGGCCAGGCCTGGGTCTGATGGTGCATGCCTCTCTCCCCTCCACGGCAGGGGGCACCGGCCCCACTTCGGACACGGGCTGGGGCTGCATGCTGAGGTGTGGACAGATGATCTTCGCCCAAGCCCTGGTGTGCCGGCACCTGGGCCGCGGTGAGTCTCTGCGGAGTCAGCCGCATTCTCGGGGGGCGGGGCGGCATCACCATCACACTCTTGGGGCTTCGGGGTTTTCTTTGTAACAACCTCGAAGTTTTCATTGATTAAAGAAAGTGGCTTTGAAGATGCTCATAAGCGTTTGTGTTTCAGAAGTCATTTTTAAACCACCGAACCTTTCTTCATTTCTGTGTGGATCTGCTTTGATGTGTTGGCATGTATATATTTGAAATCCTGAAGAATTCGATTCTTCCACCCGGGGAGTTTCTCAGGAAGTTTGGGCACCGTGTTTTGAGTGCTTTGTAACGATGACGGCTTCTTGCCTGTGTTTGGTGAAACTGAGCTTGTGTGTCTATCTCCCATAGACTGGAGGTGGACGCAGCGAAAGAGGCAGCCAGACAGCTATTCCAGCGTCCTGCAGGCGTTCCTGGACAGGAAGGACAGCTGCTACTCCATCCACCAGATAGGTGGGGGGCCGCGGCACGTCGGGTGTGGGCCTCGAGGGCGCCTCTGTTGTGAGAGGTGGGGGTTCTGTGCAGCTCTCTGCCCGAGCTGACATGCTGTCAGCCTGGCGTTGGTGAACAGCAGCTTGCAGGCCTTGCAGGCTGCTCCTTGGCACCCTGTGATGGCGGCACTGTCCAGACGCCCCGCCATCTTGGCCAGCTTGTGTTCTGTCTCCACCCACGTGGAGGGGGTGGAGCTCTGTGCTCACCCACCTGAGCGCCGCCTCAGTCCGCTCCCTCGCGGGGCTAGGGTCGGGTCTGAAAGGGGTGCACCTTGAAGAGAAGGGTGTCCCTGCAGGCGGCGGTGGCGGTGCGTCCTGGCGCGAGGCAGACTTCCCGGCTGGTGTTCCCAGGCGGCCTCTCGGGCCGGGAGTGGGCGGGTGGGGAGGGTGGGGTGAGGGTCGCTAACCAGCTCTATTTCCTGCAGCCCAAATGGGAGTCGGCGAGGGCAAGCCCATCGGCCAGTGGTACGGGCCCAACACCGTCGCTCAGGTCCTCAAGTACGTGCCTGGGTGCCCAGACTCGCCTGGGTCTCTGCTGCTGAAGGAGACGAGGGGCCTCTTACTCTCTCAGCCTTTTCAGGACCCTCAGCAGAGTCCTCAGAGGTCACTGTGCCGAGTGGTCTTAAGAGTCAGAATTTGTTGTTAGCGAGGATGTGCCCACCTGGGTCCTGGGAGCCCCTGCAGAGCCCCCTCCTCTCAGACCGTCACTCCTCGGCCACAGGCGCCCACCCAGCACGGTGCCTCCTGCTGTGCTGTCAGCTCCACGTGTCGGGGGGGGCGAGGGCTGGGCTGGTCGGGGTGGCCGGGCTGCCTCAGGCTGGGCGAGATCTGGGCTTGGCTTCTGACTCTTGCCCTTGTGTGCTGGCCTGATTGGGAAGTGGCTCCCTGAGTGGCTCCTTGCGTGACCTCCCCTGCACAGCCGTGTCTGGCAGAGGCCTGGAGGCTCGAGCCGGGCAGGCTCATCGGGGTGTCCTCCTCTTCCCGGTAGGAAGCTGGCTGTCTTTGACACCTGGAGCGCCCTGGCTGTGCACGTGGCGATGGACAACACGGTGGTGATGGCGGACATCAGTATGTGAGCGGGCTCCGGGCTGAGGGCCCTCGGGCGGTGCCAGGCAGGGTGGGAGGGCGCTGGGTGTGCTGCTGCTGCGTCTTGGGTGGAGTTATCAGTGCCCGTGTGCTGGGCCTGTGTGCGCTCTGACGCCCCATGAGGAATGCCACCGCGCCGTCCTGGCCCCCAGATGCCGCCAGGGGTTAGAATCCCGAGGAGGACCCGGGTTCACGGGGTCTGGCAGCAAAGACGTGGCCTAACTGTCGTCACTGAGGAAAAGCAGAGTTGAGACGTGCTGACAGTGTGAGCGGGGCTGGAACCCGCAGGCGGGGGCCTGGTGGCGCCGGGAGCCCCCTTACTGGGAGGGCGCGGCGCGGGGCGGGCCGCATGGGGTGCGTGAGCCACTCCTGTCTCGGGCCGGGCGTGGGCGGAGCCTGCACCAGCAGGATGGTGTCCTCGTCACAGAAGGGCCTCTTAGTCGGCAAAGCGGAACTGATGAAGCTGAGAGACAGTGCAGCAGGGCGGGTATGTCCATGGGGCAGTCACCTAAACTACTGCAGAGCAGGCAGGAAAAAAGGGCAAGGTTTTAATCACCTAGAAATGTCAAGCTTTCCGCCTCAGGGTTTGGGTCGAAAGAGTCAAGCTTAAAGGTTACACGTCAAAAAGCGACTTGTACAAAGCTCAGCGGGGAGCACATACCTTCAGTACTGGCGATGACGTGGTGAGCAGTGACAGGGAGTTAAGTGTAGTTCAAGAGCCTAGGCAGGGACCAGTAAAAGTGAAGGAAGGAGCTTCAGAAGCATGGCCTTAATGAAGACACCTGCAGAGATAATGACTTAAAGGGAGGTGTGGCGGAACCATTACCTTCTAGAGCTGGTTCTTGGCAGCAATGCGCACATCGCCAGCAGCTGCGTCAGGGGTGAGGAGAAGCCCAGAAACCTGTGTGTGGAAACCAGGAGGGGAGAGCCTGACGCTGACCCCTGTGCGTGGGCTTCACCAGCCCAGCAGTCCCGCCACGCCCGCTGGTTGTGCTGCAGCTCAGCTCAGCTCTGAGCCCGTCTGCAGGTGGCATCACACCTGCAGGGCCACCCGACATGCATCCCCCACCGAAGACCCCAGGGCAAATCCAGGTGGGGGGCTTGTGCTTCCGACAGACTTGCTGGAGGCTCCATGACCCGGTCCTCGGCTCTGTGACTTTGCTGGTGCAGCTGGGAGACTCAGGAGACCTTTACTGATGAGAGCAGGGGGGTGCCCAAGGACAGGACTCGGGCAGCTGGTGGAAGACACGCTTGAAGTTCTTTCAGCATTTATGGAGGCGGCACTAACAGGCCCGAGGGACCAGGTCGTCATCTGCTGGCAACTGAACTCCAGCTCCCCTCCCTGGAGTGGCGTGGAGGGGCGCCTGCATCCAGCCCCTCCCTCAGGGCTCTCCAGAGCCCCCAGTAACAACCAGGGACAGCTCCATGGCGCTCCTCACTTGGGAAGGTCCGAGGGTTTGGGGGCACCTGCTCAGGACGCACCCCTGGCCCCTTCTGATGAGCGAGTGGGCTCGAGGGTGTTTGCTGGGCTCTGAGGAGTTGCCGAGTGGGGTCTGACGCTCCAGTGCCCATCCCTGCCTCGGGTATCTGTCGGCACTCTTCCAGTAAGTGGATTCATGGCTCTTTTTTTTAAATTCACGGTGTGTTCCCTTAGGGTTGTGACTCGCTATCCCAGACTTGGTGGCTCCTTGACAGTGTCCAGGCATGTGTGGCCGTGGCCCCTCCTTCCTGGCATTCTCTCTCCCTGCGCACTTGGCCCGTCAGTGGGGAAGGGTGTCCAGGAGCCACGGCTGGGTGCCTGGGGTGCTCGTGGCTGCGGGAGGGTTTCCTCCACTGAACTCGGGAGTAAACCTGCTCCCTGAGGGACTAGCGGCTGAGTTTAGACAGGAGAAACAGAAAGCAGAAACGCCGAGGCTTGATGCTGTCCTTGCTGAGGGGCCTTGGGCCTGCGGCCAGCGCTGCATGCACCCAGCTGGCGGCTCCAGGGGCTCGTTTGCCGTTGCTCCCCCGGTGCACGTGCGTGCTCTGTCGCGTCACTCTCTGTGTGCTGTGTCTCAGCTTCGGAGTTCTCAGCTGGGCACGTGGAAAGTGTGCGCCCCACCTCTGCCTGCAGCGGTGGGTTTCTCTTAGGCTCAGCCTCCAGGTCTGAGCCGCTGCCGTACTTGGCGCACTGGACCATTCACAGCCATGTCTTGGCGGTGCACTCGCGCCTCCTCCGTTTGGCCCCTCAGAACAGTCTGCCTCTTGCAGGGAGGTTGTGCAGGAGCGGCCTTCCCTGTGCCGGGGCCGAGGCCTTCCCCGCAGACTCCGAACGGCACTGCAACGGCTTCCCGGCAGGCGCTGAGGGCGGCGGGTGCGCGGCTCCCTGGAGACCCTTGGTGCTGCTCATCCCACTGCGCCTGGGGCTGGCGGACGTCAACGCAGCCTATGCGGGCACGCTCAAGGTGGGTCTGTGCTGGCCCCTCCCCTCCTGCGGCCGGGGCCCCCAGCTGTCCCCTCTCTGCCCCCGGCTTGTGCCAGCTCCTCCCCACGGCTGCCTGCCTGGCCCGTGGCTGGGCTGACCCCATGTGCACCTGCTTGGTGCCCTGCCGTCCTCTTCGCCCCGCCTGGGGCTCCCCCGAAGGACCCACCGCCTCAGGGTCGGCTCTGTGGGGCTGTGCTCGCAGCCCCGCAGGGGTGGGGCGTGGGGAGGAGCCCCTGCTCACACCCCCCGCCCCCCCGCAGCACTGTTTCCAGATGCCCCAGTCCCTGGGTGTGATCGGAGGGAAGCCCAACAGTGCCCACTACTTCATCGGCTATGTTGGTGAGTGGGGGTCTGCTGCGGGTGAAGGAGGCAGGTGGTCTTCAGGGGCCCCCCACCCACTGGACATGAAGCCGCCTCCGCCAGGCCGACGTGGCTTTGGGGGCTGCAGTGGGGCCGCCCTGCGCCCGCTGACCCATCCACCGCCCACCCAGGGGAGGAGCTCATCTATCTGGACCCCCACACCACGCAGCCGGCTGTGGCGGCCGCTGACCGCTGCCCAGTCCCGGATGAGAGCTTCCACTGTCAGCACCCGCCCGGCAGGATGAGCATCGCAGAGCTCGACCCATCCATCGCCGTGGTGCGTCCCCAGCGTCCCGCTGTCAACGCTGTCTGCTGCTGCTTCAGGAGGGAGGCCCCGCCCCCGTAATGTCACTGTGTGCGCTTAGCGTGACGGTCCTGCCGTCAGAACTCGGAGCTCACAGAGCGGCCCCGCCCCCTGTGAGCCCGCCCGCCCCAGCCGTGGCCCCCTCCTTGGGCTCCCCACCCCGTGAGCTTGGTACTCGGTGCCGTCGTTTCTGAGCTGCTGTGTCTGCCGGGTGGCCCCTAAGAGCGCACCCCTTGCTCATGCTCTTCTGACGGCGAGGCGGGGAGGGTTGGTTCGGCTCAATACATTTGCGGGAGGCCGGGGACCCCTAGACATCAGAACAGCCTACAGCTGACCCGAGCCGTGGACGGGAGGCGTCAGCGGGGGTCTCGCAGGAGCTCGCCTGTGAGCTCGTCAGAACGAGGCCGGGTCTGGGGCTGGCGGCGGGGACGGGGAGGGGTGGCTGCTCCTGGGCCGCCGGCCTCCTGCGTGTGGGTCCTCACCCTGGCCTGTGTGGTGCCCGGGCGCCTCTCCTCGGCTCCTACTCCCCTCTCTGCGGGCAGGTTGAGTGCCCCCGGTCCCCTCACCCTGGCGCTCTCTGGGCAGGGCCTCCGGGGGGTTCCCCGTGTCCTCTCAGGAGGGCCAGGCCAGGGGCACGGCGGGAGCCGGCTCCTGCTGTGCGCGGGCATCCTCGTGACCAGGCCCTTCTCCGTCCGTCTGGGTGGAGGGGGGTGCGCACCGCGGCCGGACAGCAAGGTGGGCCTGGCATGTGGAGGGTGCACCTGAGGGCCCGCGGGCTGGGCAGCCCTGCTCACAGCGGGTGTTGGTTGCAGGGGTTCTTCTGTAAGACTGAGGACGACTTTAACGACTGGTGTCAGCAAGTAAGAAAGGTTGGTGGTGGCTCCCGAACCATGGGGTAGGGGCCGGAGGCTGGTCGGGGGTCTGGGGTTCAGCCCTCCGCTCAGCTGGCCCGCCCTTTGCGGGGCCGCACTTGCCTCACCTGTCCAGGGACGCCCGGCCATGCTTGCTGTGGTTGCACACCCCCTGGGATTCCCAGCCCTGGGGTTGCCGGGAAGGCCCCTTGGTCCTCCCTCCACCGTGGCTTGACGCGTGGTCTGCCGACAGCTGTCCCTGCTGGGAGGCACCCTGCCCATGTTTGAGCTGGTGGAACAGCAGCCTTCCCACCTGGCCTGTCCGGATGTCCTCAACTTGTCCTTAGGTGAGTGCAGATACCCCAGGGTCTTGGGCCAGGGGTGCAGTCTGTGTGATACCGTCCTCCCCTGCCTCCCCAGGGCCTGTTCTGCTGACCTGTGGCCTTTCACGTTGGCCTGAGCCCCGGGCGCAGTTCCCTGGGGCTTTGTGAGGGACCCTGGGGGGGCACACCATGCAAATCCGCTTCATGCCCCTTGGGCTCCTGGGAGCCAGGACAGGCTAGGCCTTCTGCAGCGAAGCAGCCGCTGGGGCTAGGTCCCCGCGGCCCCATCATTCTGGGGGCATCTTCCCAGTGTGAGTGGAGTTCGTGCAGAGGGGACCCGCGGTGGGGCCGGGGTGCCCACGCCTCTGGGCACAGATGCCCACTAGGCCTGCGTGGTGCGGCTGGGCGCCCACCTGTTGCGGGGTCCTTGTCCCTGAGTCTCAGGGCTGGGCTCTGCTGCCTGTTTGGACCCCGCCTGGAGCAGGGCGCCCCAGCTGGGCAGTCCCAGGTGCCCCGCCCCCATCTGCATCTAGGCCGCCCTGACAGTCAGGCACCAGGCAGGACTGCTCCTCGAGGGGCACGCGGGTGGGACATGGGGTGAGGCCTGTGCGCCCTCGGGCACTTGACCCTCAGCTCCGCCCCCAGGCCGAGCGACCCACACCTGCGTCTGCCGAGGCTTGTTTTTTCTAGATTCTTCTGACGCAGAGCGATTGGAAAGATTCTTCGACTCAGAAGACGAGGACTTCGAGATCCTGTCCCTCTGAGAGTCCTGCAGGCGGGGACGGTCTCACTGGCCCTGCAGGGGCGCTTGGCCGCCGTGTCTCCTCCACCTGCTGCCCACCGCCCTGCCGCCTCCGCCTGACGGAGGCCCCGGGGGCGCGCTCCTGCTGCACTGCCAGCCCTGCCCGGCGCCCTGTGCCCTCCAGGCCTGGCCGCCTGCCTTGGAATTAAAAGCCCTGTCTGAAGCTCTGTGAAGGACATGGCTGCCACTGGGCGTGTCCTGAGACAGGCTCTGAAGACACAGTCTGGAGGGCGCCATGGGAGAAGGGGCCAAGGACCACGGCAGGCGTCCCGCATTGGGAGGAGAGGCGTGGGGGCGGGCAGTCAGGTCCAAAGATGTCACTGCGCGCGGTGCCTCCCGCCTGGAGCCCCAGGGAGGCCACGGGCCCCGCGCTGCTGCTTGCTTGTCTCGCCCGCTTCCCCTGGGGTGGGGGGCTTGGGTGGCTCGACGCCCCCAGAGCAGCCCCCCGCCTCACCCCTCTTCAGGGCCTCCTTCCCAGTCGGCACAGCTTCAGATGGTTTGGGGCCCAAGGGTCAAGCCTTCCGCTTGTGGTGTGAGGTGGGTGTGCTGTCCCTCATGGCGGGGACACACCCAGACCTGCTCACACTGATCTGGGGCCATCTGCCACCTCTCAGCCTGCACTCGTGCCCCACTGACGGCCTGTGTCTCACCTGGAAGTGCAGACCAGCCGGGAGCTTGGGTGGTGGGCGCCCCTCCCAGGAGCCCCCACCCGCCCACCCCCCAGGGCAGCGGGCACCCCGGCCCCCCGGTGCCGTCCACCTAAGTTATTTCGTCTCCCTTTCTGTCGCCTCCCCCCTGTCCTTGTTCCCCCTGCCACTGGCGTACGGGGTCTCCTCTGCTCAGCCGGCAGCAGGGGCGCTGCCTGGGGACGAGAGGGGCCTGTCTTGTGTGTGTTGGGAAAGGCTTACTGAAGAGTGTTCACTCTTAGTCGTGTAGTTCGCGGTTCTTTACTGCAAATAATAACAGTTTCAATAGAAAACAATTTGTCTGTGTCTTGATTTTCCTGGAGCTGTAATTGGATGTGGTGAGAACAAGGACCCCCGGGCGGGACCTGGTGGACCCGCATGACCAGCTCGTGGTGCCCAGGCCCGGGCAGGCGGTGCCCCCTCCATGGACCCGCTCTGCAAGGTGTGCCGGTTCTGGCCTGGTGCTGCTCGGTCGCTCAGTCGTGTCCGACTGACCCCGTGGACTGCGGCGCGCCAGGCTTCCCTGCGCTCCACCTCCCGACCGTCCCGTTCTGCCGCCCTCCTCTCCTGCCTTCAGTCTCTCCCACCGTCAGGGTCTTTGTTCCCAGAGTCAGGTCTTTGCATCCGGCGGCCGAAGTATTGGAGCTTCCACATCAGCATCAGCCCTTCCAGTGAACATTCAGAGCTGGTTGGATCTCCTTGCAGTCCAAGGGACTCTCAAGAGTCTTCTCCAGCACCACAGTTTGAAAGCATCAATTCTTCGGCGATCAGCCTCCTTTATAGTGCAACCCACATCTGTACATGACTACCGAAAAAACCACCCAGTGGCTCAGCAGTAAAAAATCCACCTACAGTGCAGGAGAGAGGTTCGATTCCTGGGTCGCGAAGATCCCCTGGAGGGCATGGCAAGCCACTGCAGTATTCTTGCCTGGAGGATCCCATGGACAGAGGAGCCTGTCGGGCTGCAGACCACAGGGTCGCAGAGTTGGACACGACTGAAGCAGCTGAGCACCCTTTCCCTTGTGTGGTTTGCGTTTAAAGCAGGATGCACAGGGATATCAGACTCCATGTTGCTCCCTCACGGGTGTGGAGCAGCTGTGGTGCTGGGCACTTGGTGGCTCCCTAAGCAGCGCCCTTTTGGGTGCCCGATGCCTCAGCTGATCACCCCCAAGCGGGTCACCAAGGCCACTTGCCATGCCTGGGAGGTCCTAGTGGGAGTGCTGGAGCTATGCTGTGCCCTTCTGCTCCCTGCTTCTGCCCACTGCTATGGGTTTGCAGGGACCAGGGCCAGACAGGAAGTGCCGCGGCCAGAGCCTGAGGCCTGGCTTCTAGAAACAGCCCATTTGGCTTCTGGAGCCTCAGCCCAAGTACGGCTGGAGGTCAGAGGTCAGCAGTGCTCTCCCCGGGGCCCTGGCTACTTCCCTTCTCCAGCTCCCACACCCCTGGCCCAACACCCCACACGCACACAGCCAGCATCATCTCCCCCGACCAGACCCTTCTGCCTCCAGGGACCGCGGGGCCCCATCCTAACCTGGGCCAGAGGGCTCCCCGTCAAGGGCCTCCCCGATGGCCAGCCCTCAGAACCCCCGCCCACGCTGCGTTTGCGTCCCCCAGCATGTGGCCTCGGTCGTGTGAAAGGTCAGGAGGCAGGTCAGGGGTCGCCCATCATCCCTGAGGATGCCCTCAGGACTCTTGAACGCAGTGGTCCAGCTCCACGCGTGGCTCCTGTTGCTGCCCCGATCTCAAGTGTGTGCTGCTGGCTGGTGGACGCACGCGCAGGCCTTTCAGACCAGCAGGCACCCGAGGCTGGCCCAGTGCCCACGGCGGGGCCCTCGGTGAAACAGCCACACAGCTGTCCAGGTGCAGGGACATTGGCCCCTCCGTCCTCCCACGAGGGCTGGGCTGCCCCTCCTGCCCAACCCCATGGGCGGGCAGCCTCTGTGTATCTAGGCTGGGGGACACCCTTGCTGTGCAGGAGCAGGGCCCGGGCACCTCCGCCATACAGAGGGCACATGGGCCTCCCCCAGCTCCAGCCCCTGGACCCGTCACGTGGCCTCGTTCTGCTTGGGACCCTGTCTCCGGCCCACACCCGGGAGGCGCTGAGCCCCGGGGTGCCCTGTAGACGGGGACCTTGCCTGCCTCCCACCGCAGGGCTTGTCCTGGAGTAAATGTGGGATGGGATGTGGCGGGTTATACAGCTGCGTCTCCCATCTCAACAGAATGACCAGCATTCAAAAGAGACAGACGCTGCCCCGACATGGCCGGGCCGGGCCCCGCAGGTCAGGGCACGAAGCTGGCACTCAACCCAGGCGCAGCCAGGCCGGGCCAACCACAAGGGCCCCAAGCAAGGATGCTGTGCCGCACCGGCCCCCAGCCACCAGCGCCGTCTCCGTTCTGTGTTTATTGATGACGCCTGAGGACACACCGAGGGCTTCAGCGACCCCGATGGGACCACTGGACGCAGCTGTGAGACCTCGGTGAGGAAAGCAGTGATTTACAAGTGTCTCTGGGGCACAGGGGGCCGGCCTCCTACGCCCACAGCTGCCCCAGGGGCCTGTGCGCGGCAGCCCGGATGGCGTCCTCAGACAGCGCGCGGATCTCCTGGTGGACGTCCTCGATGCTTCTGGAGGCGTTGACCGTCTATGTGGGGCGGGGGACACAAGGTGTTAGCGTTCTCAGTGCGCGGACTAGGCCGGAGGGCACGGCTTCGGCTCCTCACCCCCCAGCCTCGCTGGGGACCTGAGCCGCCCCACGCTCCGTGGTAGCCCTGTGGCACCCTGAGCCGCCCCACGCTCCGTGGTAACCCCATGGCACCCTGGTGTCAGCAGTGGACGTGGTGCCACCCCCTCCATGGCTGCGCCTGGACCGCCCGAAACCCCAAGCAGGTCCGCATCTGCTCCTCCCCACCTGCAGCCCCACTGCTGAGACCCTGCCGTCCGGGTGAACAGCACGGGACCCTTGGTCACTGGGGAGCCAGCCCATGAGGAACCGCTCTCTGCCTGAGAGAGGGCCATGTACTGAGCACACACAGCGGGCATGCCTGGGACCCCTCCTTTGCCAAGGCTCAGCCCTGGGGGTGCCAAGAGCCTCTCAGCAGTGGCAGGGCAGCAAACTCTGGAACAGCCCCAGGAACAGAGGCCCTCAGACGACCACAACCCCCACGTGGGCCTCAGAAGCAGCGGCCCTGGCGGCTCGTGCGTGGTGCTCCGGGGCCTCTCCACAGAACAGAGCCAGGGTCACTGCAGACACTGGGCCGGGGAGGCCCCGGATGAGCCCTGAGACCATAGCGTGTGGGACCGGAAGGGGCCTCCCGGAGGCCAGAATCGGGCAACGTGGGCCTCGGACGGCGAGGAAGGCAGGCTGCTGGTGAGTGAGCCTTGAACACCAGTCTGTGGGCGGTGTAGTTTCACATGGACTCAAAGGCCCTCCTCGGAGGAACGCAGGGGACGTCACTGAGAACCACCTGACCGAGGTGGAGGGCAGCACGGCTGGAACGGACATGCTGAGGGCGCCCTGTGACCCGGCAGCGACCACCCAGCAAAGGCAACAACCTGACCCCAACCACAAAGCAAGCTGAGGCTCGGCGACGAGCAACCCGCGGGGCCTCAGATACACCGAGCGGAGACACTCAAAGGCAGGAAACCAGTGACGAGCCGGGCACCACATCCGTGGTCACAAAGGTCAGCAGGGGGACCCAGCGTCCGGGCCACGGGAGATGACCCGTGTGAGCGGCCCAGGCCCACACGGGGCGGGTCAGGTACTGAAACTTATCATCAGATGGTCCCCGGAAGAGCTCCTTAGTAGACTGAAAACTTTTCTCCAAGTCTGTTACTGCTTTAAAGATGTGAAAAATACTAAAGTAAGCTTTCAGATCAACAGAAACCGAGACTCCTATGAGGGGACCTGCCCTACAAGGAACATCAGCGAAGCTCCTAGAGCTCTAGGAACCCAGCTGAGAGGACAGCTTGGCAGAAAGGCGGCCACTGGCCTCTTCCTTCCCCACTCCCGATGCTGTGGTTTCCTATCTTGTTCCAGCAGGTGCTGAAGCACAGTGTAAATCGTGGATAATCTACACCACACACACCTACTTAGAAAAGAAGACGAGAGAGGGACTACCCAGTGGTCCGGTGGCTAAGGCTCTGCACTTCTACTGCAAGGGGCTGAGCTCCACTCCGGGCGGGGAACTAAGGTCCCACATGCCACAGGGCACAGCAAAAAATAAAAAATTGGTGAGAACAAATTAAAACCAGAAAAATAGAGAACTCTGGCATTGAGTAGCTGATAAAACCAGCCAGCAGAGGGCAGGGCAGTTGAGGCCCCACACTGCAGCCTCCGCCTGGGGAAAACCACGCCGTTCCCTCCAGCCCTGAGCACCCCGAGACACACAGCAAGGTCAGGGGTGTGCTTTAAACCTGCACAAGGAGCCCTGGCCACACCGCTCTGCAGGGCAGTCAAGAGGCACGGACGCAGGGCAGGGAGACGCGTCAGCCCAACTGGCAGGTGTGTGGCCTGTCGCGGCCATGGACGCCGGCTGCAGGGAGGCTGGAGACAGGCCAGGGCTGGGAAGTGCCCTGAGACTGTGGGGACTGTGCAGGAGGCAGCGGCTGGGGCGATGGGGGAGGCGCCCAGCCCAGGCCTGCAGTCAGCATGGGGGGCTGGGGGTCCCAGGGCTGGAACCATGCTGAGGGCCTGGGAGGTTCCTTGTTGGGCCCAGGTACGTGTGAGCTGCAGCGCCACAGCCCCAACTCCCCTGCCCTGGCCCGGCGGTGGCCCCTCCTGCACCAGCCCCAGGGCCCAGGCAGCACTCACCTTCCAGGGCAGACTCGGGTCTGCCAGGAGCTGCTGGAAGCGCTGCAGGGCGCGCTGCTGGAAAGGGCCACTCTCGTAGCGCTCGCGGCCGAACTCGCCCCGCGCTGCCGCCTCCGCCAACTGCAGCTGCAGGAAGACGACCAGGTCGGGCTTGGGGAGGCCCACGTCTGGCTGCTTACACCAGTCCAGGGAGAAATTCTGGGGACAAAGAACTACCCTGAGAGGGAGCCAGCATAACGCGGTCTCATTTCTGGTTCCAGATTCACCAAGAAGGGGGAGAGGGAGCTGGGATGTGTAGGGAGAATTCTCACACAACAGCGGGTGTCCTTTAGGCTGCACGTGGTTTCTCTCGAGACGGTGTTCTGTCCACAGGACGCCCGGGGCCCAGGATGCCATGCCCTCCAGCCCAGTGGCAGCTCAGGCCAGGGCGGCCCTCTGTCCCGAGGAGAGGGCGAGACCCTCACCGGCGCCCCACGTGCCCTCAGCGGCACGTCCGTTCTCATTCACCCTCGCAATTCTAGGAGCAGTGTTTCCATTCTGGAGGGAAACCCAGGACGCGTGTGACCTGGGGCCACACCGAAGCCTGAGGTTTAGACGCCAGCTGTGGGCTCAGAGCCCAGGCACAGGACAAGGGCACCTGTCCGCCCTTCCCGAGCCCGTGGGACGTTCACAGATGGAGCCGAGGGGCCAGTACCTTGGGAGGACTCTCCTAAAGGAAGACCCAGCTGCTTGTGCGGAAAGACAAGCAGAATTAAAGGGTCAGCATTCTGCAAGCTTTTTGAATTAACCATGATCCCAGACCGTTATAAGTCAATCAGCCACACTGTGCCTATTGATAGGAGGCTTTCGAACGTCAATAAACGTTTAAATAGAAAAAGAGGCAGAAACCTACATGTTAAGAGCGTCAAGGGACATTTGAAGAAAAGACCCTAATAAGCCAATCTCTGGTTCAACCTAACTGTAAGAACTTAAGGTGAGCAAACAGTATCTGGGTGCCGGGAATGCTGAGCACGGACTGATGGACTTTGGGGGGTGGCTGCCCACTCACCGGGGTTGGGACGAGGGTCTGGAAAGGGCTACGTGCACCACGATACTCATGGGGGCTGATGCCGTGTCTGGCGGGTCACGGAGACGAGCGTGCTGGGGTGGGTGCTGGTGCTGGGGGTGCCCTTTCTCTGCTGGGGTCTGTCTGAACACCCTCGATAAAAGGCAGGCCAAAGGCTGTGCAGTCACACGGGCCACTATACCTGTGAGACAGCAGCTTCCTGGAGCGGGGTCCTGGGGAACAGTACCCCAGATACTCTACAGACCATCTCTCCTGAAAACAAGGCGCTGGTGAAACGGGCCTGGCCACCGGCCCCCTGCAGGACCAGTGAGAAATGTGCTGGCCGAGTTAGAGCTGCCCCTGTCTCTGCGGGGACAACCCGCGCCTGCAGAGAGGCTGCTCGTCCTGTCCGAGGGACTGGGAGAACACGGGTCACAGAGCCCTGGGGTGCTGACATGAGCCTCTGCTGTGACGGCTCTGCACCCACGGGGACCGCTGAGTCCACACAGGGCGCAAACTACGCACTGTGCCAAGCAGCACTCACCTCCTTGGCGCTGGTGAAGGCCACCCCGGAGAAGGCGTATCTGTCCACGACCAGGGTGACGCCCTGGCTCAACTTCTCCTTCATTAACGGCCTACGAGAGACGGAATGCCCGTGAGCCCTGGTCCCAGCTTCACAGCTCCTGAGTCTCAGGCTCAAAGCGTCCTGCAGACACAGAGCAGCTCAGAAAGCAACGTGAGGACAGGGCCGCACCCAGGCAGCAACAGGTAGCCGGGCTTTCACTCCCCAAAGCTCTGGATCTTCCCCTCAAGATGCCATGTGGGCAGCCCAGCAACGCCAGGCACAGAAAGGCAAGTCCACCAGGGGCATGAACACACCGGTGCTGGCAGAAGCCCAGGGGCAGCTCAGCCGTCAGGCACAGGGGGCCAGGCCCTGCCAGGAAGGGAAAAGCCGAAACAAGGGGAGGGAAGGGTGGCCCTCAAGGCGTGGCCCAGAGGGGACGACAGATGCCTGCGCCTTCTCCTGGGAGGGGGCCAAGGGCAGGCGGGACCGAGGACAGGGGGCCCGGGGTCTCAGGAAGATAGGTACAAAGGCTGCGCCATCACCAGCAGCATGGCCTGCTGATGACTGGCGCCAGAGGAGACGGCCTGCGGGGGCCGCTAACAGGGAGAGGGCTCCTCAGCACAGCATCGCTCCTGAGTGCACACTGCTGACACTCACAGCCTCCCGAGCCCACAGGCAGGGGGCCCGCGGCCAAGCACAAGAGGCCCCCGAAGCGGCGCCAGCCAGGCCGAGCAGAGTGCGCGGGTGCAGCCTCCGGCTGGCAGAGTAGAGGCAACAGGTGCCCGCCGACCTCGGAAACCGAGGGCGATGCGCACCCACAGCGGGCAGAAGGGAGCTTTCTGCGTGGCTCTGACTGTTGGAGCCATTTCGTGTCTTATGTATTCAACAACTGAGATCAACAATGGGGAGAAAAAACCCAAATCACACACAAAGTGAAAGGGACCTACCCGGATCCCAAGGGAACACAGAGCAGGAGGGCAAAGCGCGTCTGAGACAAGTGCACTGACCGTGTCCTGCGCTAACCAGAGCCACAACCACCTCGCGCTCGACCAGGCTGAATGCAGATGGGGCGGCGGTTCTGAAACCCCCCCACGGCGGGCAGGACGCAGCAAGGGAGCAGAGCCCAGCAGAGCCTGAGGCGCCAGACGGGAGAGCAGGCATCACAGATGTGCGCAACATGAGCAGAGGTTGGCTGCTAATCGCCTCTCCCACCGTGAGAGCCGCGGGCCTCAGCTACCGCAGAAGGCGGGGGAAGCCGGAACCGTCAGAGGGACGGAGGAGCCAGGCTGCAGAGACCCTGCAGGCCACGTCTGGAACAAGAGCAGCAAGCAAGGAACGGCAGAGCTGACGCCCCCGAGTCCGTGCTGATGGGGGATGGACAGACCCACAGGAGCAGGAAAGCTCTTTACACGGAATCCAGCGGGTCCATGTTGTAAGAATGAAGGCATCAGAAAAACAGCAGCCACCTCAGACAGGGTTACTGTGTGCTATGTCACTTCAGTCGTGTCCGACTCTGTGACGCCAAGGACTGCAGCCCGCCAAGCTCCTCTGTCCATGGGATTCTCCAGGCAAGAATACTGCAGTGGGTTGCCATTTCCCTCTCCAGGGGATCTTCCTGACCCAGGGATGGAGCCTGAGTCTCTTATGTCTCCTGCAGTGGCAGAAGGATTCTTTACCACTAGCGCCACTGCTAACCCAGCAGCCAGCTTGACAAGAGGATTTTTACACAGCATTCTTGACAAAAAGAAGCCACTTAGTGGAAGAGTGGGGCCGGCAGCCCCCTAAGGAGTCAGGGGAGACCGCAGTGACACCTCAGTAGGCTCACGTGGGGACTTCCTGCCCTCAAGAGGACCCATATCACTTCTGTGGTACTGGGCCAAAATCCACTCAGGAGGAAACATAAACCCAGCATTTCACTAACAGCCTGCGATCTTTAAAAAGAGAGTAAGCGATAAAACAAATGTGATAGCACACTGTTAAAGGTGAGACTTGGGAAGGTGCTGCTGAACTGCTGTGGAAAGCGAGGGAGAATGCTTACTTCTAGGAATAATCCTTGGACGGCCCTGGAGGACCGGCAGGTTCTGACAGACGGGGAGGAAGTGGAGGTGGTATCAGAATACAGCACTGCAGGTGAGGGGCGCTCTGCCCACGGCACTGCCCAGGAAGCTCCGGCTGAGACGCCGAGACCGAGGTGAAGCAGCTGGCAGACGACGGTGCCAGACAGCAGCCCAAAATCCAACCTGTAGCCAAGGACTTCCGTGGGTCAGAAAAACTGACCTGATGGGAGTGGCTGGGGTGACCTGAAGGGGACTTGTGGCAGAATAAACGGGCCGGGGCGGACAGGCCGGCACGCCTGGGCAAAGCCAGGGCTGAGGAGGGGAGTGATCCTGTTCCTTATTTTGAACTGATCAGACGTTATTTTCTACTAACCCACAAAAAGCAAATATCAGAACACCCAAGTCAAGAAACCCTAGACGTGTTAAAGATTATAAATACGGCCTCAATGGGACATCCCTGGTGATCCCAATGAAGCAAGATGTTTAAGACTCTGAGCTTCCACCTAGAGCGCACAGGTTCAATCCCTGGTTGGGGAACTAAGAGCCCACAAGCCTGAGTGCAACCAAAAAGTAAGTTAAAACCAAACAAATAAACCTGGCCTCCTTTTCAACTAGCACGTGGAAGGGGTAGGCCTTTCCAGATAAGACCCTGGTTCAGCCAAGGCCAGAGGGAGCGGTGCCGGCCTGCTCGTGGGAGGGCACCAGGCACAGCCCCTCATGCGCCCACCCGCAGGAATCGCTCCATCCACAGTGGAGCAGCCTTTCCAGACAGCGGGCCGCAGGAGCTGAGAGGATAGCGGAACGCAGATCACGAGGCAGTTAGGAAGCACGCTGTGAGGCGATCTGTCCGCAAGGACCCCGTTTATTCGTTAGAACACCTCCCGTGACATACGTGTTACCGACACACGCGTGTGCAGGTGGGAACAAAAGCACCTGGGAGTGTACCCCACGGGCTGTCAACAGCTGTGCTGGGTAAAGAGGGATCCCACCAAGTGATGTAAAACAAAGTGGGGGCAAACCACATCAACTGTGAGCCTCACGGAGTGACGGTTCACACTGGCTCAGCGAAGACATAAATAAGAGAGACTCCGAGTTCGGGAGCACGGGCTAGGGACGCTCTGTGCGTCTCCATCAGCTTTCCTGTGCACCAGACATGACCTAACGTCATAGAAGGAGTGGGCGGGGGGGTTAACTAGCACTCTGGGGATCTGTGAATAAAGAACGTATAAAGGTACAGCCTCCAGCGCGACTCTCAGCCACTCAAAAACAAAGAGCCCACTGAGCCGCAGGGGAGTAGAGCAGGGAGGGTGGCAGGGCCAAGGTGTTTACACGTGTTCCCAGCGGTTCGCAGAGAAGAGCAGGTGCACCGAGTGATCCTCCACCTCGCTTTTCTTTTCCAAGTAGGAGCTGAGCAGCTTGCCAATTTCAGTTGATCTTTCTAAAACAAGAGAGAAAAAACGGAAAATGAGGTCAGGCTTGCCATGGACATTAACAACTGTTTGTGCAGAACTTCTGGCCCTGACCCAAGTCTAACTTTGAAGTTTATTTTACTACAACTTTGGACAGGCATACACCTTTACCCAAGGAAGGGCAGCAGTGTGCAGACACTGCGATGAACAAAGCTTTAGGAGGAAGGAACTCAGGTCGGAAGCAGCAATCAGAGGCAGTGTCAACCCAGGGGGACTGGTTCCAGGGCCTGCCTTGACACCAAAAGGATTTTTAAGTGCTGCAGCTGGCCCTTAGTATCTGAGGTTCTCCGTCCCTGCAGTCCACCAAGCCAGGACTGCAGAGTACTGCGTCTTTACTGAAAAAAGGTGTCTGCGTGGACCCGAGCAGTTCACACCTATGGCATTCAAAGGGTCAACTGTGTAAGATTTGTGGACTGTCTCGCTTAAAGATTAAAACGATAAATGTTCAAGGAAGCATGTTCCGTCCACTGCTGCCACCTCTGGTTTGTAAACCTTGAACTTCTCTTGAATACCTAAGTATTGATGGTATTCTTACAAGCGTTTCAAAACCAATGTTTTACGTTAAAAATTTAAAATATGACACAAAACCAGTCAGAAGGTAAACACTCAAGGATGGGCGGGCAGAGGAACCCCAAAACAAAACGGAGACTTGGGTTACAAAGCAGCACCAGGGAACTTCTGGGGGTGACGGTCTTACTCTGGCTGTGAAGTCGACTTCTGGGCTGTGCACGTGTTGAGACCCACCAAACACAGGCCCTGACTGACTGCACGTCAGCCGCGTGTTAATGACCACAGACGCATCCGACTGAAGCTCAGGGGCCACAAGGGCCCGGCCCCTGCGCCCCGGCCCGCGGACCTACGAGGGCGGGCCCGGCCACGAGGCCTTCGCTTCCCACCCTCAGGGCCTGCAGCGGCCCCGGGTCGCGTCCCCATCCCCGGCCCCCCGGAACCCCGCGCTCGCCCGGCCCGCCGCGCCCACCAGGGAAGCACAGCAGCTCGGCGCGGTGGCCCTCGGCGCACAGAGCGTCCACCAGCTTGCGGCTCTGGGTGCTTTTCCCTGCGCGGTCCACACCCTCCAGCACGATGAGCGCGCCGCGCCGGCCCGCCATCGCCAAGCCTTCCCGCCACCACCACCCCGGAGCGCCCGGACCGCCCATTGGCTGTGGGCATCCGCGGCGCGCACGGGGATTGGCTCACGGGGGCTGGCGTCCGCGGCGCGCGCCGGGGTTGGCTTACGTGGGCCGGCGTCCGCGGCGCGCACGGGGGTTGGCTCACGCGGGCCGGCGTCCGCGGCGCGCACGGGGATTGGCTCACGCGGGCCGGCGTACGCGGCGCGCACGGGGATTGGCTCACGCGGGCCGGCGTGGCCGGATTGGCTGGGACTAGTACGGCGGAAGCGGCGCGACTGGTCCGGGAGTGCCTCTGTCGCACCGCCTCTTCCGGGCCAGAATGTCGGCGCGCCGTGTTCCGCGCGGGCCACCGTCGTTGGCGCGGGCGTCCGCTCTTCCCGCGAAAGCGCGGGGCTGCAGCCCCGGGGCCTGCTCGTTGCCCACTCCTCGACGGCGGGAATCTTGAGGGCGAGCTGCTCGGCGCCCGGAAGCACTCCATCAGGGTGGCTGTCGTCCTGTGGGCGCGAACACTGCCTTCCTGTCTAGGGGTTCTGCCTTCAGGGCTTCGTGGCCTCCGACGGCTCGTCCCCAGACACCCGCATGGGGGTTCCGACCTCAGCCTAGGCGTTTGGTGCGGACAGCAGCGTCAGGCCCGTTACGTGCTGGGAGCCGCATTTCCCAGAACTTACTCTGGAACGCTCGAGTTGGCCGCGGAGAACTCCGGAGACCGCCAGAAATGTGGCCGTGGACTTGAGGGCTGCCCTCTAGGGAGTCCTTGAGAAGCTTCCCGGACGAGAGGCGGCCGAGAGGGCTGGGGGCGGCTGCGGACCCCCGCGAGCTGCAGACGGTCCACCGCAGTGTTGGGGCTGAGTTCGTGGCAACCCCCACCTCACTTGTACAAGCCCCTGATTTCGCTGTGACCCAAGACACCTGTGGTAGCTTTCCGTTTTCCTGATGGGTCCTTTCTTGATTGGGTTGTGGATCCTGGAAGGGTGGTAGATTCTGTTACTCCCAATTATTGGCGTTCGTCCTTCACGTTGAGCTTGTAAAGTAGCTGGAGCCGACTTTCAGGAAGAAAGCAGTTGTGCAGGTCACCACCCCTGCTCTTCCAGTCCCCAGTCTGAGAACTGCACGTGCACAATTGCGGCTGCTTTTTCACCCTGGATTCTGGTCACAGCCAAGCTACACCAGTGCCGCTGACAGGGAGCACCAGTTAGAAATAAACAAGTCTGAGCTGAGTCCACCTCGACTTTGGGGTCTTTTGTTACTGCGGTACAATCTACAAAAGGTCGCTGATACGCCAACAGCTCGATATCACCTTAGATGAACTTGTCTTGTTCTGAAACTTACATCTTGCCTTCAAAGGGATGACGGGCCTACAGTAGAGACCGTCCTGAGACTGGACAGCCTTATACCACATCAGCAGCAGTACCTCAGCTTGTGAGAGCTCAGCATTCCTGGTCACCCATAGAAATGCGGGCAGCCTGGCTGGTCTGCCCTTGCATGCTGGGGAGCCGTGGATACCCTTTTAATAGCAGGAAATAGTAGCAAACGTGGAATTTCTTTCTTAGCTAAAAGAAGCAGCACTCAGCGACTGAACGCCACCAACAGCCAGAATGCCAGCTTCACTGGCTTAAAACATCGGGATATCTAGTTATCTCATGTAACACAGAGTCCAGAGTTAGGCAGCCAAGAACTGTTTCTGCTGCTAGTGATCTCGGACGCTAGGTCAGCAACTCACCCGTTCTCTTAGCTTGTCCCTCAGCCATGGGGTGACTGTAGCACCTCCACGCATCCAGTCCTGACCTCCCATCCCTGACACAGGAGTAGAAGAGCCTGGGCATCTGTGTGTCCAGTTTCTCTGTGCCCTGCTGTGCTGACATTTATGTCTCGTGGCTGGTTTTTAGCACAGTATGCCCTGAGCAGTGCAAGTCCCCCAGGGAGGCCTGACAGGTGGACAAGGTGCTTCCGCTTTGTACAGGAGATCCTGGATAGGTTGCCAGGCCTGCATGTGTTTGGAGGCAGGTGAAGGGAAGTTGGTAATTGCTGAAACTGGCCAATGGGCACATGGAGTCTGTTAGGTTCTATTCTGTGAGTTTGAGACTTTCCATTAAGTAGAGGCCCTATAGCCCTGACTGTACCTGTTGCTTAGTGATGCACCTTCCATCCCAGTAATCAGTCAGTCTTCACTCAGTTCAGTTCAGTCGCTCAGTCGTGTCCGACTCTGCGACCCCCATGAATCACAGAACACCAGGCCTCCCTGTCCATCACCAACTCCCGGAGTTCACTCAAACACATGTCCATCGAGTCGGTGAGGCCATCCAGCCATCTCATTCTCTGTCTTCCCTTTCTGCTCCTGCCCCCAATCTTTCCCAGCATCAGAGTCTTTTCCAGTGAGTCAACTCTTCGCATGAGATGGCCAAAGTATTGGAGTTTCAGCTTTAGCATCAGTCCTTCCAATGAACACCCAGGATTGATCTCCTTTAGAATGGACTGGTTGGATCTCCTTGCAGTACAAAGGACTCTCAAGGGTCTTCTCCAGCACCACAGTTCAAAAGCATCAATTCTTCGGCGATCAGCTTTCTTCACAGTCCAACTCTCACATCCATACATGACCACGGGAAAAACCATAGCCTTGACTAGACGGACGTTTGTTGTCAAAGTAATGTCTCTGCTTTTTAATATACTATCCAGGTTGGTCATAACTTTCCTTCCAAGGAGCAAGCGTCTTTTAATTTCCTGGCTGCAGTCAGCATCCACAGTGATTTTGGAGCCCCCCCAAAAAAAGTCTGACATTGTTTCCACTGTTTCCCCATCTGTTTCCCATGAAGTGATGGGTCCAGATGCCATGATATTTGTTACTATCCATCAAAACCTCTCCCTGTCTCAGCTGGATTGCAAGCACAAAATGACACAAACTGGGTCGCTTAAACAGCACGTTCTCCTTGCAGTTCTGGAGGTCCAAGCTCAAGGTGCCAGGAGGGCTGCTGTCTCCCTCTGGGTTGCATGTGGATGACCTCTTTCTGACTGGGTCCCCACACGGCCTTCCTGCTGCACAGCTGCGGAGAGGTCTGGTTTCTCTTCCTCAATTCTCTCTCAAACACAGTCGCACTGCAGGTTCAGGGATTCAGCCTGTGAATTCTGAGGGGGGGATATTCAGTCTGCAGCACTCACACGTACTTGCAGAAGAACGAGATGCGCTGGGCACACCACTGTCCTGTGAGACGCCACCTCCCAGCCCTGCCCGCAAATAGACGTGGCCCGGTGGCTAAGTTCCTGCCCAGGAGCCGTGAGCAGCCGTGGTGTGTCTCCTTCATATGGCAGACTGCACCTCTGCCCCCAGCCCTGTCTTCGCGTTTCCAGCCTTGACTGGGGAGACCATGGCAAGGTCCTTTGGGGGCAGATGCCACACTGGCAGGAGTCCAGGTCCCCGAGTTACCCTGTGGAACATGTTTGCCCACCTCCTGGACTGTTCCAGAAGAAGTAAAGTTCCTTCTTTTCTGAGCTACTGAGTTTGGGTGGGTTTCTCTGTTAGAGTAGCTTAGTCTTACCCTCAAGCACCGGCTCTCAGCTGGGGGACATTCTGACCGTCACGACTTGGGGTTCGGGTCTGACAGCATCGAGTGTGAGAGGCCTGGGGTGCTGCTTGCCCCCGACAAGCACAGGAGAGCACCTCCCTCAGCCCCCCAGCACAGGCCTCCTGGGCCAAATGTCAGTAGTCCCAAGGGTGAAATCTGTTATCAAAGGTTTATCCAGAGCACACAGAAATAAAAAGCAGGGATGAAAAATGCTGCCTGCCATAGCAGTCATCAAAGGATGTGGCAGCTGTCAAGCCAGCAGCAGCTTCAGCTGCCCCTGAGAAGCAGGATCCTGGCCCCAGAGAATTAAGGCGCACACCAGAGGAGTGAGTCCAGGGAGCCCATGCTTGCATCTTCCAACACACAGCATTAAATCGACTCGAGATGTCTGGTTAATCAATAGTACTCTTTCGATGTTTTGACTGCGTAGTTTTTGCTCAAAAACTCTCCTATATCCTGTTTTCCTTCCTTACCTCCTCGAAGCACTCTCTCAGAAAGTCCTCCAGATAAAACTTAATTCTTAACGTTAGTTTGTGCAGTTTTTCCTTCAGTCGACAATAGTGAGAGATCATCGCTCATCTTTGCAGTTGCTAAAATGGTCTTTGGGCTTCCCTGGTGGCTTAGTGGTAAAGAATCTGCCTGCCAGTGCAGAAGATGTGGGTTCAGCTCCTGGGTCGGGAGGATCCCCTGGAGAACGAAATGTTAGCCCACTCCAGGATCCCTGCCTGGGGAATCTCATGGGCAGAGGAGCCTGGCAGGCTCTGTGGAATCACAAAGGAGGTGGACATGACTCAGCGACTGAACAGCAAAATGGTCTTTGTAAGAGAATGCATCGTCTTTTTATGTGAATGAAGGAAGACAGACTGCTTGTGTCTGATACGTAAAGGCCACTACCCTTTATTTCTCCATAGATGATGGTAAAGAACATACCGTGATAGAATAACTACAAACAGCCAACAAGTTTTGAAAGTTTGCTTAGCCGCGCTTAAAGAGATACAAACACTGAGGTTTTTTGGGTTTTTTTTCCCATGTGATGTTAAGCAAAGATAATAAAGCCTGATAAAATCTAGGGTTAACTGAAGTAGAAACATACTCAGTTGAGTGTTAGTTTAACTGTCCCTTCGGCCAGTGCATTTAGAAATATCAGTACTTACAACATGCCCTCTGAGCCAGCAATACAATTTCTGAGCATTAATCTTAAAGAACTAATAAAACAATATGCTGCTTAATAAGGCCACAGCAGTGCTACTCCTCCCATTGAGAGGTATGGGTCTACTTTCCCCTCCCCCCGGAGTCTGGATTGGCCCCAGGGACTCACTTGACCAACAGAATGTGGTGAGGTGTTGTCTTGGGATGACCCAGGTGAGGTCACAGAGTCTGGCAGCTTCCACCAGGGCCTCTCAGAACTCTAGAAGCTCTGGACTGGAGAAGCTACACTCCAGGTGCTCTGGTGCAGGTACCAGCTGCATGCCACCTTCCAGCCGCTCTGGAGATCTCTATCGCATCACACAGAACAAAACAATAACCCCGCTGAGCTTTGCTGGGATACCTGACTCATAAAAGTTGTGAGCTCCAATAAAATGTTTCTTTTAAACGACTTAGTTTACCGGTATATTATGTAGCAGTAGACAACTAGAACAGACAAATACATACAACTGTATGAACAAATGTTCACCAGAACATTTATGGTAATGAGAAACTGGAAACCATCAAAATATTGTTCCTCTATAAGGAGTCTCTTAAAGTATGGTATAGTAACCCAGTGAAATACGTCTAGTAACCAGGATGACATAAAACTGAGTAAAACATGAGATTGGTGGATGTCATTGCCGACTCAATGGACATGAGTTTGGGTGAACTCTGGGAGCTGGTGATGGACAGGGAGGCCTGGCGTGCTGCGGTTCATGGGGTCGCAAAGAGTTGGACATGACTGACTGAACTGAACTGAACTGGCCAGAATTTGCGAAGAATATTAAGTTAAAAATGTAAATGGTAGAAAAGTGGATAGTATGACTCAGTTAAGAAACCCAACAGCTCAGTTTTAAAACTGGGCAGAAAATCTGAACAGACTTCTCACCAAAGAGACATACAGGCAGCAACACGCATGTGAAAATGTTCCCAACACCGCATGCCCTTGTTCAGTCGCTAAACCGTATCCAACTCTTTGTGACCCCATGGACTGCAGCACTGCAGGCTTTCCAGAATTGGGAATAAAAGGAGACACCGCTACACGTCTTTTCGCATGGCCCCAAACCAAAACACTAACAACACAAAATCCTGGCAAAGATGTACAGTCACAGGAACTCTCATTCATTGCTGGTAGAAATACAAAACGGTACAGCTCATTCTGGAAGACTGTTTGGCAGTTTCTTGCAAGGGTAAACATTACAGTCTGATCCAGCAATTATAGTTCTTGGTATTTATCCAAAGAAATTGAAGTGTGTGCACATGAGAACCTGAACATGTATGATCATAGCACCTTTATTCCTAATTGACAGAACTTGGATGCAACCAATAGGTGAAGAATAAACTGTGGTACAGACAATGAAATGTTCTTTAGTGTTAAGAAGAGATGAGCACAACTTCCCTTTAGGTCCAGTGGTTGACAATCTGCCTTGCAATACAAGGGATCTGGGTTCAATCCCTAGTCTGGGAACTAAGATCCCACCTGCTGTGGTTCAACAAAGTCTGTTTCCTGCAACTACTGAGCCCCAGAGACACAACTAGAGTCTGTGCGCCACAAGGAAAGACCCCACGCGATGCAGCGAGGATTCCCAGTACTGCAGTACTTGACGCAGTCAAAGGAATAGATTTTTTTTTTAAAAAAGAAGAAGCTGTCTGGCCATGAGAGGGAATGGAGGAAACTTAAAGTGCACGTTACTAGGTGAAAGAAGCTAACCTGGAAGGGCTACACATTCTATGATTTCAACTATATGACACTCTGAGAAAGGTAGAACTAGAGGCAGTGAAAGGATTAGCGTCTGCCAGGCCTTCCCCTGATAGGATACTGAATGAGGAATTCCCCAGGTCGGTAGGTGCCCAGTATGCTACTGGAGCTCAGTGGAGAAGTAACTCTAGAAGGAATAAAGCGATGGAGCAAAAGCAAAACCAATACCCAGCTGTGGATGTGACCAGTGATAGAAGCAAGGTCCGGTGCTGTAAAGAGCAGTATTGCATAGGAACCTGGAATGTTAGGTCCATGAATCAAGGCAAATTGGAAGTGGTCAAACAGGAGATGGCAAGAGTGAATGTCGACATTCTAGAAATCAGTGAATTAAAATGGACTGGAAAGGGTGAATTTAACTCGGACGACCATTATATCTACTACTGTGGGCAGGAATCCCTTAGAAGAAATGAAGTAGCCATCATGGTCAACAAAAGAGTCCGAAATGCAGTACTTGGATGCAATCTTAAAAATGACAGAATGATTTCTGTTCGTTTCCAAGGCAAACCATTCAATATTACAGTAATCCAGGCCTATGCCCCAACCAGTAATGCTGAAGAAGCCGAAGTTAATCGGTTCTATGAAGACCTACAAGACCTTTTAGAACTAACACCCAAAAAAGATGTCCTTTTCATTATAGGGGACTGGAATGCAAAAGTAGGAAGTCAAGAAACACCTGGAGTAACAGGCAAATTTGGCCTTGGAGCACGGAATGAAGCAGGTCAAAGGCTAATAGAGTTTTGTCAAGAGAATGCACTGGTCATAGCAAACACCCTCTTCCAACAACACAAGAGAAGACTCTACACATGGACATCACCAGATGGTCAACACCGAAATCAGATTGATTATATTCTTTGCAACCAGAGATGGAGAAGCTGTATACAGTTAGCGAAAACAAGACCAGGAGCTGACTGTGGCTCAGATCATGAACTCCTTATTGCCAAATTCAGACTGAAATTGAAGAAAGTAGGGAAAACCACTAGACCATTCAGATATGACCTCAATCAAATCCCTTATGATTATACAGTGGAAGTGAGAAATAGATTTAAGGGACTAGATCTGATTGATAGAGTGCCTGATGAACTCTGGACAGAGGTTCGTGACATTGTACAGGAGACAGGGACCAAGACCATCCTCATGGAAAAGAAATGCAGAAGAGCGAAATGGCTGTCTGAGGAGGCCTTACAAATAGCTGTGAAAAGAAGAGAGGCGAAAAGCAAAGGAGGAAAGGAAAGATATAAGCATCTGAATGCAGAGTTCCAAAGAATAGCAAGGAGAGATAAGAAAGACTTCCTCAGTGATCAATGCAAAGAAATAGAGGAAAACAACAGAATAGGAAAAACAAGAGACCTCTTCAAGAAAATTAGAGATTCCAAGGGAACATTTCATGCAAAGATGGGCTCGATAAAGGACAGAAATGGTATGGACCTATCAGAAGCAGAAGATATTAAGAAGAGGTGGCAGGAATACACAGAAGAACTGTACAAAAAAGATCTTCACGACCAAGATAGTCACGATAACGTGATCACTGACCTAGAGCCAGACATCTTGGAATGTGAAGTCAAGTGGGCCTTAGAAAGCATCAACTACAAACAAAGCTAGTGGAGGTGATGGAATTCCAGTTGAGCTATTTCAAGTCTTGAAAGATGATGCTGTGAAAGTGCTGCACTCAATATGCCAGCAGATTTGGAAAACTCAGCAGTGGCCACAGGACTGGAAGAGGTCAGTCTTCATTCCAATCCCAAAGAAAGGCAATGGCAAAGAATGCTCAAACTACCGCACAATTGCACTCATTTCACACGCTAGTAAAGTCATGCTCAAAATTCTCCAAGCCAGGCTTCAGCAGTATGTAAACCGTGAACTCCCAGATGTTCAAGCAGGTTTTAGAAAAGGCAGAGGCACCAGAGATCAAATTGCCAACATCCACTGGATCATGGAGAAAGCAAGAGAGTTTCAGAAAAACATCTATTTCTGCTTCATTGACTATGCCAAAGCCTTTGACTGTGTGGATCACAATAAACTGTGGAACATTCTGAAAGAGATGGGAATCCCAGACCACCTGACCTGCCTCTTGAGAAACCTGTATGCAGGTCAGGAAGCAACAGTTAGAACTGGACATGGAACAACAGACTGGTTCCAAATAGGAAAAGGTGTACGTCAAGGTTGTATATTGTCACCTTGCTTATTTAACTTATATGCAGAGTACATCATGAGGAACGCTGGGCTGGAAGTAGCACAAGCTGGAATCAAGATTGCTGGGAGAAATATCAATAACCTCAGATATGCAGATGACACTACCCTTATGGCAGAAAGTGAAGAGGAACTCAAAAGCCTCTTGATGAAAGTGAAAGAGGAGAGTGAAAAGGTTGGCTTGAAGCTCAACATTCAGAAAACAAAGATCATGGCAACTGGTCCCATCACTTCATGGGAAATAGATGGAAAAACAGTGGAAACAGTGTCAGACTTTATTTTTTTGGGCTCCAAAATCACTGCAGATGCTGATTGCAGCCAGGAAATTAAAAGACGCTTGCTCCTTGGCAGGAAAGTTATGACCAACCTTGATAGTATATTAAAAAGCAGAGACATTACTTTGCCAACCAAGGTCCGTCTAGTCAAGGCTATGGTTTTTCCCGTGGTCATGTATGGATGTGAGAGTTGGACTGTGAAGAAAGCTGATCGCTGAAGAATCGATGCTTTTGAACTGTGGTGTTGGAGAAGACTCTTGAGAGTCCCTTATACTGCAAGGAGATCCAACCAGTCCATTCTAAAGGAGATCAATCCTGGATGTTCATTGGAGGGACTGATGCTAAAGCTGAAACTGCAATACTTTGGCCACCTCATGCGACGAGTTGACTCACTGGAAAAGACTCTGATGCTGGGAAAGGTTGGGGGCGGGAGGAGAAGGGGACGACGGAGAATGAGATGGCTGGATGGCATCACCGACTCTGTGGACTTGAGTTTGAGTGTACTCCGGGAGTTGGTGATGGACAGGGAGGCCTGGCTGTGCTGTAATTCATGGGGTCGCGGAAAGTCGGACACGACTGAGCGACTGAACTGAACTGAACTGAACTGAGGGCTTCCCCAGCAGGGAGAAGGGAGAAGGCAGATGCAGCTGAGTATTATGGCAGAGCAACTGAGTCGTTAAGTTGCGTCGGACTCCTTTGTGATCCTATGTAGTGTAGCCCACCAGGCTCCTCTGTCCATGTGACTTCCCATGGCAAGAATACTGGAGTGAGTTGCCATTTCCTTCTCCAGGGGATCTCTTCCACCCAGGGATCGAAGTGGAGTCTTCTGCATTGGCAGGCGGGTTCTTTACCAGAGCCAGCAGGGAAGCCTTAATAATAATGTATCAATACTGTTTCATCAGTTGTTATAAATGTGCCCCAGCCATGGAAAACGTTCGTAAGGAAAACTGTGTGTATGCGTGGAACGGGTGTATAAGAACTCTTGCATTTTCTTGTCAATTTTTCTCAGAGCCAAAAACTGCTCTAAAAATAAACTCAATTAATAAGAACACTTATCTACTCGGAACAATAAAATAGAGCTGGTGTGCAACAGTGCACGGGAGCATGCGTGTGAATTTTCACACCAAGCATTAAATAGAGCGGGGATGGTTGCACAGACATTGGTATCACTTGGATCAAAGGGTGAGCAAGACGGTCGCAGGCCGCGCCTCCGGGAGTGGGGAAGCTGTACAACTTCGTACAGCATGAGTTTGTATAATGCAGGTAAAGCTGGCAAGACAGTGAACGCGTTTCCCCTTTGACATGTCCGCCTGGGGTTTAAAGCAGGGCTCTCAAGAGGCGGCACGCCTCCAAGCCCGCCTCTTCGGCGAAGGAACGCCGGCCCCCGCCAGGCGGCCCCGGGAATCGCAGGCTCTGGGCCCGCGGGCCCCGGAAGCCGCCCCCCTAGGCGCTGCGCGCGCGCCCGGGCCCCCGGGCCGAGCCCCCAGCCCGCCCGCCCGCCGGGGCCGCCCAGCGCGCCCAGCCCCCGCGCGGCCCGGCCGGAAGCCGAGGCGGGGGCCCCGCCCGGCCGGCGCCCAATCAGCGCGCGCGGCTCATTAATAGTGACGAGCCGGCCCCGCCCCCGGCCCTCGCGGCGCCGCCGCCCGCGCAGACCCGGAGCGCGGCCGCGGACGAAGATGGCGACCGCCATGTACTTGGAGCACTACCTGGACAGTAAGCGCCCCGCGCGCCGCCCCGGCCCGCCGCCCGCGCCCCGCCGCCCCCGCCGCGCTCCCCCGAGCGCCGGGCTCCGCGCGCGGGCCCCGGGGCGCGCGGGGGCGGCGGGGCGGCCGGGCGGCGGCGGGGGCGCGCGGGGCGGGCGCGGCGGCGAGGGAGGGGCGCGGGGCGGGCGGCGCGGGGCCCCGCCGGCTCGGCCGCGCCAATTCCAGGTGCGTCACGGCGGGGCGGGGCCGGCGCCGCGGGGCGGGGCCTGCGCGGCCCGGCCCCGCCCCCGCGCGACCACGCCCATCCTCCTGCAGGCCCCGCCCTCCCCACCCTTGAACCCGGCCTCCTGGGCGGGGCCGCGCCCCTTATCGGCCGGGCTCCGCTCGCCTCCCTGTCGGGCCCGCCCCCTCTGGCCGGGCCCCGCCCCTCCGAGCCCCGCCCCACCCTGGGAGCGGGTCTGGCCCACCAAGATGGTTGAGTCCCAGTCGCCTGGGACTCTGGGTCGGGTTTGGGGGCGCCCAGGGCCTCGGGGTTCTGGGTTCTGTGCCTGCTTGTGCTGTGACCTAGCTTGTGCCTCACTTTCAGGCCTCAGTTCGTGCATCTGCAAGGCGTGCAGGCCCAGAGGGTCACTGAGGGTACCGGTCAGTGCCCAGGGGCTGGGGGCGCTCCCAGCCTGGGTTAGGATGTTCAAGGCAGGGGTCATCGTCTTGGGCCGATGTCCCGATGCGTTGCACATGTTGCCCTCTCTGGCGAACTCCTGAGCAGGTGGCTTTTTTCCTCCACATTTCACAGAGCAGGTGATGCTGCCTGCAGAAGCCACGTACTTTGTTAAGGTCGCTTGCTGGAGAGCGGCGATCCTGCGTTGGAGTCCTTCGTTCTGACTGCAGTCTGGCCTCCACTGGGGCATGGCCTGGGGAGGGTGGGGCTGGTGGGGGTTGGGCCCCATGACTCTAGAGCACAGTGCTGTGCTGGGGATTTTCACAGCCCCCAGACTGCCACCTGAGGTTGTTGAGAGTAGGGATTGAACCTGTGCTCTGCGGAAGACTGTGGGGGTCCACAGGGGATCCCCCAGTCCTGGCCCAGCCTGTGCACAGGTCCTGGGTGGGAGAGCACCCAGGTGCCTGTGTGGGGGCGCCACGGCTTCCCCTCCTCTTTCCTGGTGCTTTCCTGCTGGGCCCCATGAGGCGAGCCCGAGGAATATGATTCCTGGCCTTTGCGGGTCACCCGTGTAAAGGCTTGGGGACAGATGCCCCTGCTCACTCCCTGAGCACCTGCTGTGCACCAGGAATTTTCCTGGGATGCGCTATCAGATGGGGCAGGCGGAGCTTTTAAACACCCACAGGAGTTGAAAGGCCATGAAGGAGCCTAGCACATCTGAGAGTGCAGGGGTGCTGCAGGAACCTGGGCAGGTCCCACAGAGAGGCTGTGAGGGTCCGATTGCAGTCTGCTGGGCCAGGGGGCCCTGGGGCTTAGGCAGCAGCTTTGTCTGCTGAGAGGGGCCCGTCCTGCCTGCAGGCAGGGGGTGGGCTTGGCCCAGACCAGGTGCCTGGCAGTGGGGCCAGCAGAGCAGTGTGGCGCAGGGTCTGCACTGTGCCGTCCCTCCTGGTCTATTTGGGTTTAAATGAACTCGTGTAAAATGGGGAACTCAGTCCCTCTGTGGTGCTGGCCCCATTTCAGGAGCTCAGTAGCCCCGTGTGGCCAGTGCCACTGTGTTGGGCAGCTCCATCTTTGTATCACGTGCCCCCACACAGCCCTGATTGGCACTTCCCGATGCCCCAAGTTCAGAGTAAAGTTGAAGGAGGACCCTGGGGTTTGGGCTTGTTCTCTGTGATGGGGTGTCTGCAAGGGAGGAGTGGCCTGGGGTCTGGGGTGGGAGGGTCGCATGGGCGCCCTCTGTCCTCTGTTTGACTCTGACTTCTTGAGTTTCTGACAAGTGCTCAAGCACATCAGCCTGTACCAGGGTATGTTCAGTGTTTGGAGCACGTCCCTGGAGAAAGATACCCCGATTCTTGTTTCTGAACCCTAACAAACAGAAGTTGGAGTGGGCTTATCCCTTGTAGCCTTGAGGTGTGAAGCTTGGAAGGTGAGTTTTTGTCCTGCTGTGTCTGTGTTTCAGGTATTGAGAACCTTCCCTGTGAGCTTCAGAGGAACTTCCAGCTGATGCGAGAGCTGGACCAGAGGACGGAAGGTGGGTGCAGGCGTTTCAGTGCAGCCAGGGTGGGGAGAGCAGCTCCCCAGGGGAGGACCCTGCGGGTGGTGCTGAGCTTCCAGGTACCTGGGGCAGAGGGGCTGCGGGCATGGGGTGGTGTCTCAGAGAGAGTGCCGGGTCTGTGCAATCAAACTGAGTCCCTTGTGCTCCTGCGCTTCATCTTTATAACCCTCATCCCCTGCTTGCAGTTAAAGTGTTTGTTCAGTTCAGTTCAGTCGCTCAGTCGTGTCCGACTCTTTGCGACCCCATGAATCACAGCACACCAGGCCTCCCTGTCCATCACCAACTCCCGGAGTTCACTCAAACTCATGTCCATCGAGTCGGTGATGCCATCCAGCCATCTCATTCTCTGTCGTCCCCTTCTCCGCCCGCCCCCAATCCTTCCCAGCATCAGAGTCTTTTCCAGTGAGTCAACTCGTCACATGAGGTGGCCAAAGTATTGGAGCTTCAGCTTCAGCATCAATCCTTCCAGTGAATACTCCTTCTCTTTAAGAGGTTTTCTTTTTTCACGCTCTGTGTATATAGATTATATGGTGCCTTTGGATCTTTTGGCATGTAACTCCTTATTTCTAAGCAGCTCATTTTTGCTGCATTTCTTTATTTCCTCTTGGTTTTACACTTTAGCTGTTCAGTTATTACAGAAAGTGAAGCTCACGTCTCTGGTTGTGCCCAGCTGGCTCATGTGCATACCGCTCCTCCCCGCCGTCCCCTGGGTGTCGTGGGCTGGCATTCACACTGTACTGATGCTGCCTTCGCCAGGGCCCCTGCGATGGTGCTGACCATGTGCTGTGCGCACGCGCCCTGTTTGGACTGGCTTCTCCTCGGCGCTCCTCGCTGCTTGGCTGCTTTTGTTTTCCGTGTTGTTCTTGTGCGCTGCACCGGGTTCCCTGCCAGTCCTCCGTGCGCTGTCCGTGGAGACGCCTGGGGCTCACCTGTTGGTCTGCTGTGCGTGCCTGGCCCGAGGCCGCCCTCTCCCTCTGCTGCTCTTTGGTGCGCAGCCCTGTTTGCTAGGTGGTTGTGCATGCCGCATCTTGATTTCCCTTTGTTTCAGGGAGCCTCAGGGAAAAGGGTGGAGAGGAGGGTAAATTTGTTAGAATGGTGCATGTCGAAAATGCAGCAGTGAATAGTTGGCTGGGTATAGAACTCCAGTTTGACAGGCATTTCCCCCAGAACGTGACAGGTGTTGCTGCATTGTCTCCCAGCTTCTGCGTTGTTACTGAGAAGGTCAGTGTTGTTGGGATTTTTGATCGTTTGAAAATGTGATCTTTATTTCCACTTTCTTATTTAGAAGCTGTTAGACTTTTCTTTTTATCTGTGAGGTTTTACATTTGATGATGTGCTTGGGCATGGACACATTTTTCACACATCGTATTGGGCACATATTTTGTGAGATTGGAATAACTGGTTTTTGACTGAGGTACAGCTTCCTGACTAGTGAATACAGAGACTTTTTTTATTGTGAGTTACAGCACTTATGTTCAGAAATAAGCGTTCAGTTCAGCTCAGTCGTTCAGTCGTGTGCAACTTTTGCGACCCCATGGACTGCAGCACGCAAAGCCTCCCTGTCCATCACCAACTGCAGGAGTTTACTCAAATTCACGTCCATCGAGTCGGTGATGCCATCCAGCCATCTATCTCTTCCTCTGTCATCCCCTCCTCCTCCCGCCTTCAATCTTTCCCAGCATCAGGGTCTTTTCCAGTGACTCAGCTCTTCACATAAGGTGGCCAAAGTATTGGAGTTTCAGCTTCAACATTAGCCCTTCCAATGAACACTCAGGACTGATCTTCTTTAGGATGGACTGGTTGGACTCCTTGCAGTCCAAGGGACTCTCAAGAGTCTTCTCCAACACTACAGTTCAAAAGCATCAATTCTTCAGCGCTCAGCTTTCTTTATAGTCCAACTCTCACATGACCACTGGAAAAACCATAGCCTTGACTAGATGGACCTCTGTTGCAAAGTAATGTCTCTGCTCTTTAATATGCTGTCTAGGTTGGTGATAACTTTCCTTCCAAGGAGTAAGCGTCTTTTAATTTCATGGCTGCAGTCACCATGGCTGCAGTGAATTTGGAGCCCCAAGAAATAAAGTCTGACACTGTTTCCACTGTTTCTCCATCTATTTCCCATGAAGTGATGGGACCAGATGCCATGATCTTAGTTTTCTGAATATTGAACTTTAAGCCAACTTTTTCAATCTCTTCGTTCACTTTCATCAAGAGGCTCTTTAGTTCCTCTTCACTTTCTGCCATAAGGGTGGTGTCATCTGCATATCTGAGGTTATTGATATTTCTCCGGCAATCTTGATTCCAGCTTGTGCTTCTTCCAGCCCAGCGTTCCTCATGATGTACTCTGCATATAAGTTAAATAAGTGGGGTGACAATATACAGCCTTGACCTACTCCTTTTCCTATTTGGAACCAGTCTGTTGTTCCATGTCCGGTTCTAACTGTTGCTTCCTGACCTGCATATAGGTTTCTCAAGAGGCAGGTCAAGTGGTCTGGTATTCCCATCTCTTTCAGAATTTTCCAGTTTGTTGTGAGCCACACAGTCAAAGGCTTTGGCATAGTCAATAAAGCAGAAATAGATGTTTTTCTGGAACTCTCTTGCTTTTTTGATGATCCAGAGGATGTTGGCAATTTGATCTCTGGTTCCTCTGCTTTTTCTAAAACCAGCTTGAACATCTGGAAGTTCATGGTTCACGTATTGCTGAAGCCTGGCTTGGAGAATTTTAAGCATGACTTTACTAGCGTGTGAGATGAGTGCAGTTGTGCGGTAGTTTTAGCATTTTTGGCATTGCCTTTCTTTGGGATTGGAATGAAGACTGACCTTTTCCAGTCCTTTGGCCACTACTGAGTTTTCCAAATTTGCTGGCATATTGAATGCAGCACTTTCACAGCATCATTTTTCAGGATTTGAAATAGCTCAACTGGAATTCCATCACCTCCACTAGCTTTGTTTGTAGTGATGCTTTCTAAGGCCCACTTAACTTCATATTCCAGGATGTCTGGTTCCAGGTGAGTGATCACACCATTGTGATTATCTTGGTCATGAAGCTCTTTTGTACAGTTCTTCTGTGTATTCTTGCCACCTCTTCTTAATATCTTCTGCTTCTGTTAGGTCCATACCATTTCTGTCCTTTATCGAGCCCAACTTTGCGTGAAATGTTCACTTGGTATCTCTAATTTTCTTGAAGAGATCTCTAGTCTTTCCCATGCTATTGTTTTCCTCTATTTCTTTGCACTGATCACTGAGGAAGGCCTTCTTATCTCTCCTTGCTATTGAAAGGAACTCTGCCTTCAGATGCTTATAGCTTTCCTTTTCTCCTTTATTTTTCGCTTCTCTTTTTTTCCACAGCTATTTGTAAGCCCTCCTCAGACAGCCGTTTTGCTTTTTTGCATTTCTTTTTCTTGGAGTTGTTCTTAATCCCTGTCTGCTGTATAATGTCACGAACCTCTATCCATAGTTCTTCAGGTACTCTGTCTATCAGATCTAGTGCCTTAAATCTGTTTCTCACTTCTACTGTATAATCATAAAGGATTTGCTTTAGATCATACCTGAATGGTCTAGTGGTTTTCCCCACTTTCTTCAATTTAAGTCTGAATTTTGCAATAAGGAGTTCATGATCTGAGCCACAGTCAGCTCCTGGTCTTGTTTTTGCTACCTATATACAGCTTCGCCATCTTTGGCTGCAAAGAATATAATCAGTCTGATTTCGGTGTTGACCATCTGGTGATGTCCATGTGTAGAGTATTCTCTTGTGTTGTTGGAAGAGGGTGTTTGCTATGACCAGTGTGTTCTCTTGGCAAAACTCTATTGGCCTTTGCCCTGCTTCATTCCGTATTCCAAGGCCAAATTTGCCTGTTACCCCGGGTGTTTCTTGACTTCCTACTTTTGCATTCCACTCCCCTGTGATGAAAAGGACATCTTTTTTGGGTGTTAGTTCTAAACGGTCTTGTAGGTCTTCATAGAACTGTTCAACTTCACCTTCTTCAGCGTTACTGGTCGGGGCATAGACTTGGATTATCATGATATTTAATGGTTTGCCTTGTAAACAAACAGAGATCATTCTGTTGTTCTTGAGATTGTATCCAAGTACTGCATTTCAGACTGTTTTGTTGACTATGATGGCTACTTCATTTCTTCTAAGGGATTCCTGCCCACAGCAGTAGGTATAATGGTCATCTGAGTTAAATTCACCCATTCCAGTCCATTTTAGTTCACTGATTCCTAGAATGTCGACATTCACTCTTGCCATCTCCTGTTTGACCACTTCCAATTTGCCTTGATTCAGGACCTAACATTCCAGGTTCCTATGCAATATTGCTCTTTACATCATTGGACCTTGCTTCTGTCACCAGTCACATCCACAACTGGGTGTTATTTTTGCTTTGGCCCCGTCTCTTTATTCTTTCTGGAGTTATTTCTCCACTGATCTCCAGTAGCATACTGGGCACCTACCGACCTGGGGAGTTCATCTTTCAGTGTCCTATTATTTTGCCTTTTCATACTGTTCATGAGGTTCTCTAGGCAAGAATACTGAAGTGGTTTAAACATTTACAAATTGCTTAGCAAATAACACCCAGAGACCATTTCCCCAGATGGAGAAATAGAGCCCCTGGTGCCCAGGGCCTGTGAGACTCCTGAGCAGGACCCCTTCCCCTGAGGAGTGCACCCTGAGTTATCAGCTGCAAGGATGGTCTTTTCATCTCTCTAAACTGAAGCATTAACACTGTCTGTTTCCACCCTTAACAACAATGGCATCATCGCATTGTGTGTGTTTTCCTTTGCGTCATGCTTTTCTTGGTTACTGGGATTGACCAGTGTTGTCATGTCTTTTTACTGCTGGGTAGTGTTCTGTTCTGCGAATGGACCACAGCTTATTTATTTGTTTTATACTAGATCGGACATTTGAGTTGTTTCCTGTTATCTGTAGTTATGAATGTTTTCCCATGTGTATCCTGGCCTCTAAATCTTTAGGGTATGTCTCTGAGAGTAGCATGCCGGTCACAGGTGAAGTGAGCACATCATTTATTCAAACAGGGACTCTTGAGAGCCCAGGGAGACACAGTGAGCTCTTTGCTGGGCAGCGTCATACACTGGGTTGTCCCAGTTGGGGTATCTGCCTGTGGCCGTGATCCACAGTGTCTGGGAAGGCTGCTCCCCCTGCCAGCACAGGTGGCCAGTTCGAGCCAACCACTTCTTTGCTGGAACTTGGCATCGTTAGGCTTTATTGGTTGCCGGTCTGGCAAGCTTGTCCTGGATCGAATGCAGGAAGTGGCTCTTCACCCATTTCTCTCTCAGATAAGAAAGCCGAGATTGACATCCTGGCCGCAGAGTACGTCTCCACCGTGAGGACGCTGTCCTCGGACCAGCGCGTGGAGCACCTGCAGAAGATCCAGAGCGCCTACAGCAAGTGCAAGGAGTACAGCGACGACAAGGTGCAGCTGGCCATGCAGACCTACGAGATGGTGAGTGGCCGCGGCGGGCACGCTTTCAGACGCGGCGGGGCCGGCGGAGGCCAGGCTGGGTGGGGGAAGCGGCCAGTGGAGGTGCGCCGTGGAGGGGTCCTCCTCCTGGGGGCATCAGTGCAGGCTTGCGTTCTGTGCCCTTTCAGCTTGTCAGTTACATGTGTGTGTATATATATGTATTGTTTTTGCTGCTTGTCTTTGTCAGCTTTAGGTGAGGCCTTAGAGCCTGTTTTGTCCACTTCCCTCTCAGGTCGGCCTCACTTGAGGCTCACGAAGTGGCAAATGCAGGGTTGTGTTGTGAGGTGCCCCATCCTCACCTCCTGCAGGAAGACAATAGTGATTTCTTAAAGCCCGAATTCGGTTGTGTTTGAGAAAGAAGCCTCTCGAAGGAGAGCTTAATGCTTCTGTTCGGGATTTTGATGCTCTGAAGTAGTAAGCCCTCTGAGTAAGCAGACCATCTTCCTGAGTGCTCGGTGCGATCAGCATCCTTACGGCAGCCCCGTTTTCTCTCTGCTGTGTAACGAAGCTGAGGACTCTGCTTCACTCCCAGACGGGGCCGTGTGGCTCCCGCTTGGGAAGCTGCCACAGGGAGTGCTGGGTGGCTATCACTGCCGGCAGGCGCTTTTCTCGTGATGTCCCTGCAGCTGCTCAGCAGGAGCATCCCCTCTGTCTTGCCCTGTGTGGTCACGGGTGACGTTCCCCCTTCTTTCTCCTTCTAGCTCCATCTGGAACCTAAAGCGTAAGTTGTTTCCTGCTTAGGGGCCTGTGTGCTCTTCACAGTTGACGCTGCGGCTCAGTGTCTGCTGCCCTCAGCCCTTGCGCCACGTCGCACAGCTGTTTCTCGTCCCTTCCGAGCTTTCTCCCCAGTGGCTTCATTCTGTCGATGGGTCATGTGTGGGGAAAAAAGACCTTTGCATCAACTAGGAAATAGCGGGCCTTGTTCTAGCAGAGCTTCGGTAATTCAGGACTCAGCTAAGGCCAGGCAGTGCTTTCTGGCTGCCGCTGGGAGCATTTGTGGTTCCCGGGGCGTGTTGCCCTGAGAACCACACAGATTGTGTGAGCGTCCTTCCGCGCAGGTGGACAAGCACATCCGGAGGCTGGACGCAGACCTGGCTCGCTTTGAGGCGGACCTGAAGGACAAGCTGGAGGGCAGCGACTTGGAGAGCTCCGGGGGACGGGGGCTAAAAAGCAAGTCTGCTAATCTCCCTTCACTTTGTCACTGGTAACCGCGGAGTTCCGAAGAGCTCTGTCTGATCCGTGCGTTAGGAGCATTGCGGTGAATACCACACGTGGGTGAACTCGTCCTGCCTCAGGAATTCTGTGAACACAGTTGGGGTCTTTCTTGTTTCAGAAGGTCGAGGTCAGAAGGAAAAGAGGGGCTCCAGGGGTCGTGGCAGGAGGGCCTCAGAAGACGACACCCCGAAGCAGAAGAAGCAGAAGGGCGGGTGAGAGCTTCTCTGTTCTCTTCCCCAGAGACGCTGGCGTTTGCGCGGGCGACGGCACCAGTGCCGCTGCAGCTGCAGATGCCTGCTGGCCTGACAGCCTTCTGAGCCCGAGGCTCCACTTCCAAGGGCCACAGAATGCTGTAGCACGTGTTTGCTGAAAAGAGCCTCCACGTAGGTGGACTCACACAGTTCAAACCCATGTTGTTCAGGAGTCAGCTGTTACCTTCACATATTGTGCTTTTTGTTCTGGAACGCCATCTCACTCCTCCTCCTGCAGACCTTAGCTCTGTCTTGAGTCGTCCCCACACCTGCACATCTTGCTTGCGCTTGCCTCGTGGCGTGCGTTCACAGCCCTTCTGTGTCCCTCTGCACACCTGGTCTTCTCTGCAGCTGCTGCTTTCTTCACACGCTCATCCTGGTCGGTGGTGGTCAGCCTCTGAAGTCGTGTCTGACTCTCTGCAACCCCATGGACTCTGCCTGCCAGGCTCTTCTGTCCATGGGATTTCCCAGGCAGGCACCTGCCGACCGGGATCAAACCAGCGTCTGCTGCATTGGCAGGCAGCTTCTTTGCCACTGGCCCAGCAGAAAGGCCCTCCTGGAGGCCACTCCTGTGTTCTTGGTCCCTTAGGGCACATGGTTTTCTCCTCGTCTGGCCTTGCGGGCGCAGGAGGTTGTGGAGAGGTCAGCACCTGCGCTTCGCAGCGGGCTCGCCCTTGTGCGGTGCAGGTGGACGGAGCCGGTGGGGGCTGGTGGAAAAGTGGTGAGGTGGGGAAGCCAGAGCGCCCATCTGCCGCCTGCAGGCGAGGCTCTCCTGCTGCTGCTCCCCTGGTCGGTCACGGGGCCTGGGAGAGGCTGGCTGGTTGGAGTCCAGGGGCTGGGCTCTGCAGCCTCTGTGTGGCGGGGTTCAGTAGATGGACCGTGTGTGTGGCCGTGTGTGGGCCCCACGGTGTTGGAGCAGTCCCGTGGGCAAGGCCTCTGCTGCACCCAGCAGGTGCTGCCTGCCCCCTGCCTTCAGGCGCCTGGCCCCAGCCCTCCATAGTCTTCCCGCGTCTGTGCCCGTGGCGTGGCGGTGTGTGGGCCTGCCTTCCCCCGTGGCGGCAGGGCTTCCTGCTCATCCCTGCTCAGAGCCTGGGATCAGGCAGGCATCCTCTCATGTCCCTCCGTCCCCACGAGTCCCCTTGGAGGGATGAGACCCCGGCTTCTGAGTGCAGGGGCGCCTCCCGGGGGCACGTGCCTGGCCGCACAGAGCCCAGGTGAGCCCCGTGGTCCCAGCCCCCTGAGGGGCCGCAGTGTTCCCTCGGCCACTGTCCGTATCACAGTGGGTGAGCCGGGGGCGACGTGGCCAGAGCCCTCGGTGAGGAGGCTGGGCCTGGCGGCCCACCTGAACGGCGTCCTCCCCGCAGCTGCCTGGCCGAGCACAGGACTCCGCGGGCGGGGAGAGGGCCCCCTGGCCTGCAGGCCTGCCCACAGCCGTGCTTGAAGTGGTTGGAAAGCCCCGGGTCGAGTTATGTCTCTGTGATGTTTACAAAGAGGAAGTCTTTCCTCCGAGACGGAGACAGAGCCCTCACGGAGGAGGGCTTTGGAGTGACCCCGCGGGCACGGGCCAAGTCAGGAGGCTGGGGTGCCCGAGGAGGGGGCGAGCAGTCAGTCCCTCGGGGACCTGGATCCCTTCCGTTCACCCGATCGGTGCGTTCACGTCACCCGGTTGGCTGCTGCTTCTTAGTGTTCCCTTTGCTGCGTTCCTCGTGTGACACGCTGTCTTTTTAGCAGGTGAATATCTGAACACGCCTGTGGTTTCTACCTGGGGGTAGGGGAGGGAGAGTTTTCCTTTTGTACTGATTCGAAGGTACTGTTTTCACTCACTGAGCTCCAGAGATTTCTTTTAGAAGACTGAAACCCACGCGAGTCGATTACCCCCGAGCCCCTTCCCTCCTCACAGCTGCATTGCTGTGGGCAGCGGTCTCGGGGGTGGTCTGGGTGCTGTGGGGGCCTGGGGGTGGTGCAGGTGGCCCTGGTCTGGCTGGGCTGTTCGGGGGGCCCAGGGCAGCCGCTGGGTGCAGGGTGGTGGGCTGTTTACCGGGGCCGGCAGGTGAAGTGGTCCCGTGCACAGGGGCGGCTGTGCTCCTTGGTTCCTGAGAGGCAGAGCCCAGGGGAGGCTGGGAGGACAGGGACATCTGCTGTTCTGGGGTGAAGGTGCCAGTGGAGTTGGATGGTGGGCGGAGCTGCAGGGCTGCATGGACACCGAGCGTCCGTGTGGGCTTGGGGGTCCTCTTGGGTGTCGCTGGGCGCCCACGGGTGGTGGTGCCGTCTGCCTTGGGGCAGGGGAGGGGCTGGAGCAGGTCTGCTCAGTGGGGGACTGCTCTGGACACGTGGTGAATGGTGGCCCGCACCTTTGTGCTGCGTCCTCGCCAGCGCCATTGGGGGCAGTTTGTCCCCAGCCCCCTGCCTGTCACCCCCGCAGGTCAGAGTTCGCCGACACCATCCTCTCCGTGCACCCCTCCGACGTGCTGGACATGCCCGTGGACCCGAACGAGCCCACGTACTGCCTGTGTCACCAGGTGTCCTACGGGGAGATGATCGGCTGCGACAACCCGGATGTGAGCGCCGGCTGCGGGGCGGGCCGGGCCGGGCCGGGGCGGGTGCAGCGGGCAGGCAGCACTCACCACCTTCTCTGGACGAGAGCGCAGGCTGCGGGCCGGGCTGGGCGGCGGGCGGGCGGCACTGACCGCCTGCTCCCTTTCTTTGCAGTGCCCCATCGAGTGGTTTCACTTTGCCTGTGTGGACCTGACCACGAAGCCCAAAGGAAAATGGTCAGTATGGCGCCGGCCTTGCTCGTGGGCTGGGCTGGGCGGGGGGCCTGCCTGCTGTGCCTGTCCTGGTGCCCGGGGCTGAGCTGCCGAGGGACACCTGCCTGCTGCACCCAGCTCGTGGCTGTCATAACCCCTGCGTGACAGTGATCTCGAGTCATGCGGGTTTGAACCACTTACACATGGCTGTTTCTCAGTGGTAAACAGTACGGTACTGCGAGCTCCCTGGTGGGCGGAACCCGCGGATGCCGAACCCGGGTGTGAGGAGCCATGGGTGGGGACGGCTGGCTGTAAGTTACATACATGTGACTTTTGACTGTTAAGTGCTGGCACCCCGACCCCCACCTTGTGCAAGGTGGGCCTCCCCCCAACAGCAGCCGCTCTGGCTCTCGAGGGAGGCAGGGGTGACTGTGGGTCTAGACGAGGCATGAAGAACTCTCTCTGGGGAAGCCCTGATGGCAGCTGAGGGCCAGGCTCCGGCTGGACGCCCCTGGAGCCAGGGGCCTCCATCCCGGGGGAGGTGTGGGCGGCCGTGCTCTCTGCTCCCAGCTGCGTTCAGGGGCGGCCGCAGCTTTGCTGTGCATGAGAGCCTGGTCCTGTTGACTGTGCCAAGCGAAGGCCTGGGGACACTGGTTTCCCCGTGCACCCGGTTCCCTCCAGTGACACCGCGTGTGGACACGGTGCGTGGGCAGCCCGAGGGACCGTCCATGTCGTCTGCCTGCAGTGGACGGCCAGGCAGGGGGCGCAGGCATGTCTCGGAGCCACATGTGGTCTCCACCTGGCCGGGCCCTGGCAGACAGAGCCGGTGGAACCTGGTGGCCTGGAGCAGGCTCAGTGTGGGATGGGGTGGGGTCCTGTGCTGCGCACCCCGGGAAGGGGCGTGTGGGCTGGCCCTGGGGTGGGAGGCAAGGAGGCCGACTTGGGTTTGACTTTGGACTTGGTGGGTTTGTTTGTAGGACTTTTCTGGTAGGTGCTAGAAGATTGTTCCCTTCTGTGTAGGGGAGGGCGTGCCCACCATGTGGCGGGAGCAGGGTGGGGCCCATGGGCCCACCCACCTGCAGCCACCTGCCGCCTGACCCTTGGCCTCCCAGTCTGCCTTCAGAGGGGGCAGAGTGCAGGCTGCTTCCCACCTGGTCTGCATCCTAAGCCCGCGTCTGAGCCTGCGTTCCACGACCCTTGGTGCAGTGAGGCTCCTGGCCCCCCACCCCGGGGCCTGGCGGGCTGTGCTCAGGCCCTGGAGCAGGTGCTGGGAGCCGGGGGTTGGGTGGCCGCATCATAGGCGCGTCAGCTGTTCCCTGGGAGGGGTCTCGGGAAGCTGCATGCCCAGGGTCACGGGGCTGCTGAGCCCCCTGGGGCAGGGCGGGGGTCTGCACCTGCCTGGTGGGGCTGCCTGGCACCTCCAGCATGCCCCCTGAAGTGCTCACTTCCCGTGTGGTCCCAGGGCCCTGTCCTCGCACAGGGAGCGCTGATGAGCTCGGGCGACAGGAGTGCTTGTGTGTGCGTGCCACTGTGTTCGCTGACTCGGGTCTTCCCTGGCCTCAGCACAGACGTCGTGCAGACCTTCCCCCACGGCAGGGCTGTGCCGTCTGCGTCCGGATCTGCGTGCCGGCGCCGTGACCGCAGCATCCCCCTGTCCCGGGAGACCAGGAGGTGGGGTCTGGCCTCCTGCTTTCGGGGCCCCTGACGGCACCTTTCTGGTCACAGGTTCTGTCCGCGCTGTGTTCAGGAGAGGAGGAAGAAGAAGTAAGGCTGGGGCACTGGGCCAGAAGAGCAAGTTAACATGTTCCCTCATTCATGTTGCAATATTTTACATTCATTTTAAAACTACCTTGTTTCCGACGATATTTAATAACTCAATGGCCAGTTGTCATTCTGGATGTTTCCTCGAACAGACGAGAAGCCACCTGAGCCCTGTTGAGTAGAGGAGCGATCTTAGGGGACTTGCCACAGTGACTCCGATCTTGTGACTTTCATACAGACCCCAGGCCCTGAGCGTGGTGCTCTCCCCCGGTGGCCCCGGGACTCCGTGGGGTGCATGGCTGGTGCACTGCCATCACGTTGCACCCAGAGCCATGAGCCCTGGCATCCAGCTGGCATCCTGGGGTGGCTCGCCGAGGCCCCGGTGCCACCGTGGGCACCTCTGAGTCTTGCCGGAGCAGGGGCCTGTGGAGTCCGGGATGCGCCTGGAAGTGCCAACTCTCCCCGGGCGAGGGCTCCGCCTCGCTCTGCACTGCCTTCGCATTTGAACTGCCTGTTCCCTCCGTGAGGGGTTTTCTTTCCGGAGGAAACGACTCCACTAGCAAATGGGCTGTCAGTGATGTGACTGGTACGGATAAGAGATGGCCGAACAGAAGGGCCGATGGTCCGTTTCTCCGGGATTCTGACTCTGTACTGTGAAGATGAGTTATCGTGGTAGCATGAAGATAGTGGTCTGTGTGAATATGAAGTGAGCCCAGGCTGCTGGGAGCTGACCTGAGACCTGTTGACTTGCACAGTAGGTCAGCCGCTTAGACTGAGGGGTGACAATTATGTGATGTGATTTCTGAGCCTCTCATGCCGCAGGAGCAGTTCTGCGTGAAGCGAGGAAACCTGCGTGTCTTTCCTCCGCGATCAGCACGTGGCCTTGGACCCGCCTTGGTGGTCACAGTTGGGGTGGTCCAGGCATCGATGCCCCGCATGACTTTTGCAGGCAGCCTCTCCCCTGAGGCCATCCAGGCACACGTTTGGAAGGCCGCAGGCATGGCAGCTCTGCCTCAGGCCCGGAGTCTGCGACGCAGACTGAAGGCCCAGCTTCCCGGGGTGGATGAAGCGCGTCCTGTCTGTGAGGAGGGCCGTCGACAGGGACCGGCCTGCTTTCCCCTGACGGCCGCCTGTCCTGTGTGGTCCCGAGAGAGGAGACGGCAGGCAGGAGCCGCAGAGGCCGCATCTTGTGGGGCCACTGCCCGCGGGGCAGCTACTATCCAGCAGGTGACGGGGGGCCGCCCTGGGTCCGCTTCTGAGCGCCCTGCGTCTGACCCTGTCCTTGCCAGCGGGAGCTGGGGGACTGCGGGCGGTCTGTGCAGCACGTGGCCCCCGGGGCTCCTGTGGGTGGGCACGGGCTCTGGCCGCTGCTGCCCCTTGGCCCTGGCTCGTCCCGACCGCGCGGCATTCCTGAGGAAGGGGCCACTGGCACCCTCAGCCCCTGCCTTGGCCAGAAACCCCGGGGGAGTTGGTGTTTAGTAACTTAGGTTTTGTTAGCACGGATGTTTAAAGATTATGGGGAGAGTAAATTGTGGAAAAGTTTTTTTTTTTTCACTCTCTTAGCAGTTTTTGTGGAGATAGGTAAGTACAGTACGTTTGTGGTGATTCTTCAGAAGCTCATTTCATCTTGGACCCATTCACACCACCGTGCCCACGGGAGGGTTTGTGGACGCAGGTGGACGGTGGTCCTGGCCGTTCCCCAGGAGGGTGACTGACTTCCCTGCCGGAAGCTTTCGTTTAAAGTTGGAGGGTGTTGCCCTGCTTGTCGCCGTGTAACATGCCACCTCTGGGCCTTTTTGGGGAAGTTTCTTGCTTATATCGCTCCAGTGCTCACTTTTGCTGGCTGCAGTAACAGCACCACGATAATGTGCACGCTACTGGAGAAAACGGAAAGCAGGACGAGGAGGCCCCAGAATGGTTTTGGGCCCCTGGCCAAACGCCTCTGACCATGCTGCTGCCTGCGAGGCGGAAGACGCCGAGGAGGCCCTGTGGTCAGGAGCGTCCTGGCCTGCGGGGTCAGCGGGAGCCCGCTGCTCGCCCCTCACCCGCCACCCCCGTCGGGACGCTCGCTAGTCTTGGGCGCTGGCGCCGGGGGTAGGCCGCCCACTGCCGCAGCGTTCCTGAGCCAGCGAGGGTGTCGGCCCCCAGGGTCCTCCTCGGGGTCTGCGTGGGAGCGAGGAGGCTTCTCGTGCAGAGAAGTGGTACCATCCGTCTCCAGGGCTGCTCGCATCTGTTAGCAGTGGTTGAAACATCCTCTTGTTTTCCTGTAGGACAGCACACGCTGCACTAGTAGGAGCAGGTGTTAAGCTGGGTCCCCGCCTCTGCCGCGGAGCTTGAGGGGCGAGCAGCTGGCACACGAGGCCTGTGAGCGTCCCCACCGCGGGCTGGGCCCCTGAGCAGGTGGATGCAATCCTGGTGCTGGCAGGGCCACCTGAGCCAGGCGGCCCCCTTCTGCCCCGAGGTGGCAGACGCCTGGACACAGCCCCCGGGCAGTTGCGGGGTGTGTTGGACACTGGCTGGCCGCGTGTCAGTCCTGCCCCCTTGGCGAGGACTGCTTCAAGCAATAACACTGTCCAAAGAGCAGCTTCCCCATGTGGCCACAGCCAGGGACTGCCGTGTGCCGGGCTGGGACACTTAGGGTTTCAGACTTTCCTCAGCTTTTTGTGGACGGTGTGGTTGTGCCGAGAGGAATTTTAAAATGGGAAGTCTAAGAAAAGCACTCTCATTCAGGAGAGAGTTCTGTGAAATTTCCTCCCCGCTAGTATGTATTGTGGTGTTCATCTTACCACATCTCATCCAAAAAGATGATGCAGCTTTAACCTGAATGTTACATTGTGTTTTCAAGGAATCATTATTGATGTTCTCTTTGTAAAAGAAAGAAATATTGTAAATCTTTTTATTAAATAATGTAAAGATGTATATCTGTATTTTTGGATCATGTTATAGATGATGGATATATTGTTTAACGAATAAAGTATTTTTTGGAACAAACATTTAAGAATGCATCGTTTCTGGAAATAAGACTTCAGCATCATGTCGAGAGCTGGGACTGGATGCCATGTGGACTCTTGAAGGGGGCATGCAGTGGGCAGAGTGGGTGAGTCCCGCCAGGGGCCCAGGTGGGATCTTGGGCCTCGCCTGTCTCATGGCATCAGAAGGTGGTCCCAAGCTCACGAGAAAGATGTGTTCTTAGTGAGGGCACTGGAGGTCGCTTCCTAGGGGCGTAAGGTGCCTCCTCTGGAACAGAAGCTTCACCTTCTAGACCTGCTTGGGCACCAAGGCCCTGTGGGAACTAAACCTCGCTGAGGACATTTCCTTGTTGAGTGCTAACAGTCAGGGTCCAGAAAGCCAGCCCCGTCACCACGGTGAAAGCATGGCTGGGCACCCATTTTCAGATGAAGCCCCGTTCCCAGACTTGGGTCCTTGCTGGAAGGGAGGCTGTGGCTCTGGAGGAGGACCTGTGACCTGCCTCTGCCCGCACCATCCCCCACGTACCCCACGGGTGGCTGCCTGGGAGGAGGAGGAGGCCAGGCTCTTTGCTGCGGGGGTGGGGCACTCAGGTGCGTTGCTGAGGGTTTCCAGGGGCCCAGGATGCCACTGGTGTGTGGCAGAGTGAGGCCTGTGGCGGTCGGGTGATGAGGTGACATTTGTCTGAATGGCTGCCCAGGCTCCTCTCTGGTTGCCTTCCCATTGTCTTGTGTCTTTGGAATAGATGGACTTGACCACTGGCAGGATGGCCACGTCGACCTGTGGAGTGAGGGCTGTCATGGTAGGAAGGGCCAGGAAGAAATCTCTGGAGTGTTCTCTCCCTGCCAGGGCGTAACCCAAAGGCAGGGTGCGTCCTAGCGTGCCCCCACTGATTCACTGTGAGGAGGTGGGCAGGTCTTGGGGAAGAATGTTTACTGGAGAGGCGGTGAGACCCTGCTGCAGCTGCTGTCCCTGATCAGGTGTCCTTACCAGAGCAGAACACGCGCTTGTGGCAGGTGCAGGTGGCTGCTTGTTGATCCAGTCCTGGCCTGTGTTCCCGGCCAGTCTGCAGGGACCACCTGGATCTCTGTTCCACTCGGCAGAACCTGCAGCACGCCTTCCCAGCCCGGCCTTGGGCCCTGCGCACACGCAGTCTGTCTGTCGTGTCCTCCCGCAGAATGTCCCTCCTGTCTGCCACACCGAGGACTCTGGAGCGGGTGAGCCAGCCGTGTCCTGGAGCTGGCCCGGTAGGACACAGGGGCCAGAGAGTGAGAAGAGCACTCTGCTCTAGATACCAATGGCCGTGTCAGCCAGCAAAGGGCAGATGGAAGCCACTGTGAGTGCTGCAGCCACGTAATGAGGACATCCAAGGGCTGAAGAAAAACAGGGACATTGACCTAGCAATAACTGGAGGAAGCAGCTGCCACCCCTACGTTGGCGGGGGTGTGGGGGCAGAGGGAGGAAGTTGAGTCTGTGGATTTGACAGCTTGGAGGAGGCGTGCTGACTGGGATTCAGAGGAGGAGGAGGTCGGCTGGCTGCATGGCCACCTTGGGTACCTTGGCCCCAGGAGCCCTGGGAAGGGGAGCCCCACAGAGCTGGGGCTCAGACATCTGCGTGCTGCTCAGCCTCCGCCGGCACCCCCGGGGGAGGGGGAGGCGGCTGGGAGCTGGCCCCTGGGTGGCTGGGGCAGGGAACACCTGTCAGGCCGGGAGCCCCCGCCCCCCCCGGGCCTGGTGCCCCAGATGGCAGATCCCAACGGGCCCACAGAGCAGATACCCTGAAGCCGTGGGTGGCAAACTGGCAGCGGGTGGACTGGAGGGGCTGGAGGAGGCGGCAGTCCCGAGAGGCCGACTCTGCGTCCCAGGGGGCGGGGGTGGGAGTGGGGTCTGGGCCTTCCTGAAGCGGGATCGCCACCGGGACCAGATCCTAGGCCCCCTCACTTGAGTCACGGGTTCTATTCAAGAAGATGCTTGGGCAGCAGCTTCGGGGCGCCCTCGGGCTCTGCCTGCGCTGCATTCCTGACCCGCAGGGATGTCTGTCCTTCTGCCAGAATCGGGGCCAAGGGACCGGGGCTGCGGGTGCCAGCGTTCCCCGAAGCTAAGAGGGTGAGCCCGGTCCTCTGGGGACCCCTTAGGAGGACGGAGTTACGCTCTGGGGTCAGGCGGGATGTCCACGTGGGCCAGTCCTCGTGGGAGGGTGTGCAGCGACCACGCTAGACGATGCCAGCGCGGCTCAAGGCCAGCTGTCCTCGCGGGGGAAGCGGGATGCAGCCGGGCATCACGGCGAAAGGGGCGGGGCCCAGATGTGGGCGGGGCCAGTGTCGGGGCGGGGCCTTGGTGGGCGGGGTCCCCGAGGGCCTCCGGCGCAGGCGCAGTCTCGCCCGCCCCGCCCACTCTCCGCGGCGGCGGGAGGCCTACGGCGGGGACGCGGACGTGAGTGCGTGCGCGCGGCCGCTCGGGGTCTCGGCGGAGGGGCTGAGGGCCGCGGGAGCGCGCGGTCGTGGGGCGGCGGGCGCCCGCGGGGCCCTCGGATCCCACCGCCCGGGCCGATCCGGTCAGGCCTTCGCGCAGGCCGCGCGCCCCGGGCCTTCCGGACGAGGCCGGGTGACTGCGTGCCCGGGGCGCCGCCGCCTGGCCCCCGGTGGCGCCCTGACGGCCGCGACCCCAGGCGCGCGGCCCGCGGCGGGAGTGCGGCCCCGAGCGCGCTGCTCAGCTGCCCCGCGCAGCCCTGAACGGGGGGCTTGGCGTCCGCGCCTCGTCTAAGCCTCACCCCCGGGTGCGGCGCCTGCTGCCTCCAGGCGCCCAGGGCTCCGAGCGTGTCCTCAAGGTCACTCTGAGGTGTGACCCCGCGCGAGGGCGCCGCCCCTCTAGCCGTCCGGGTGGTCTGAGCGCCAGGTGAGCTGGAAGCAACCGGAATACCGGTGTGCCACCCAGCTCCCCTCCCCGGGGGCTGCCTGGCGAGTGTGCGCGCTCCCGGGCCCCCAAGGTGGGGCCCAGAGGAGCTTCCCTCTGACCCCCGCATATCCACAAACATAAGATTTATTATTTTAACCATTTGTTCCCTGGTGGCCCCGTCGTACAGAATCCACCTGCACATTCAGGAGACACTGGTTCACTCCCTGGGTCAGGAAGATTCCAGGCGGAAGGAAATGGCAACCTTCTCAAGTATTCTTGCCTGGGCAATCCTAGGGACAGAGGAGCCTGGCTGGCTACAGTCCACGGGGTCGCAGAGTGAGACACGCATGCATGTGTGTGCACACGATCAGTCGTGTCCAAGTATGTGACCCCAGTCCGTGAACTGTAGCCTACCAGGCTCTTCTGTCCAAGGAATTCTCCAGGCAAGAATACTGGAGCGAGTTGCCATTTCCTTCTCCAAAGGATCTTCCCGACCCAGGGATTGAAACCACGTTTTTTGCATCTCCTGCATTGGCAGGTGGGCTCCTTACTAGCTGAACCACCAGGGAAATGGCACCTGTCCTTTACAGCACTGTAACTGCTTGTTCCTTGTGAAGGAAGAGGGGCTGAAAGGGAGGTGTGGTTGTTGCAGGTGTTAAAGCTAACCACAGGGGTGGGGGTGGCCTCAGCCAGGGGTGTTCATCTCGGAACTTGTCAGAGGGTGACTCTTGCCAGGAGCCGTGCTGCGTCAGCTGAAGGCCTCTTGTCCCTTGTGCCCACCCAGCCTGCCTCTTCCAGGTGGTCCAAACCTCACTCTGCCACCGCAGCTGTGGAAGCCACTGTGCGTTTCTGGGCCCTTGTGGGCCTGGGGCCCTGCTGAGCTGTCTCCCCACCCTGCAGGTGCTCCCCTTGTATCATCTCCGTGCTGTTCCAGAGTCATAGGTCCGATCACTTACTTTGTAGGGCAGGAGTGATGATGCCCTGTCTGGTGCCCAAGTGGCCTGCGTGGCTCTTCTGCTGGCGGGCAGCCTGCATTCAGGGAGCCTCCGTGCGACAGAGGATGTGGGCAGAGCTGTCCAGAATCCCTGGGCTGGGCGGCCCGCGAGGGGCCTGGGGAACCAGCCCCCTCATTCGACGAGGCAGCTCCTCGGCCTCCTCCCGCGCTCCTGAGGTGACACTGACCCCGGAGCGCTACCCTGTGCGGCGGCTGCCCTTCTCTGTGGTGTCTGAGGATGACCTGGCCACCTTGGAGCAAATCGTCCCTGGCAGGGTCATCACAGACCCGGAGGAGCTCGAAGCTCCCAACGTGGACTGGCTGAGGACGGTCCGAGGTGAGTGAGGGTCTGTTCACACTTCATGCTTGGGGTGGGCAGGGTTGAGGAACAGCCTGAGACTCCATGTGGCCAGTGGTGAGCACTGGGTGCAGGAACTCTGGGCGGTGTCACAGACGCTTTTCTGATGCAGGACATCTGCAAATTAAGATGAAACAGCTGACCCCCCCAGCTGCTCTGAGGGGCGTGTGTGTGTTAACTACTACTCACTTCCTGGCAAGGCTTCAGTTCAGTCACTCAGTCGTGTCCGACTCTTTGCAACCCCATGGACTGCAGCACACCAGGCCTCCCCGTCCATCACCAGCTCCCGGAGTTTACTCAAACTCATGTCCATTGAGTCGGTGATGCCATCCAACCATCTCATCCTCTGTCGTCCCCTTCTCTTCCCGCCCCCAATCTTTCCCAGCCTCGGGGTCGTTTCCAATGAGTCAGCTCTTTGCAGCAGGTGGCCAAAGTATTGGAGTTTCAGCTTTAGCATCAGTCCTTCCAATGAACACCCAGGACTGATCTACTTTAGGATGGACTGGTTGGATCTCCTTGCAGTCCAAGGGACTCTCAAGAGTCTTCTCCAACACCACAGTTGAAAGCATCTGTTCTTCGGTGCTCAGCTTTCCTTATGGTCCAACTCTCACATCCGTACATGTCTACTGGAAAAACCATAGCTTTCAGTAGACGGAAGTAATGTTTGCTTTTTAATATGCTGTCTAGGTTGGTCATAGCTTTTCTTCCAAGGAGCAAACGTCATTTAATTTCATGGCTGCAGCCCAACACCTGGGCTAATATGTAACACCGAACCGCAAGCTGGGCTCAAACGACTAGAATGTCTCCTCTCTGCTCTCAGATGTGGGTAGGGCTCCCTCTAGTGGAGGGTCCCTCCTGCCTCCTCCAGCTCCTGGGGCCCCAGGTGACCTTGGCCTGTGACATCTTCCCGCCCTTGTCCCTCCTCACACGGCCTCTCCCTGTGTCTTCCTCTCTGTTCTCTCATGAGACCACCTGTCCTTGCATTGGGGCACCACCCTCATCAGGATGATCTCAAGTTTAGATCCTTAATTACATCTGTAAGGACCCTCTCTCCAAGGAAGGTCACGTTTGTGGGTTCTGCGGCGTGGGGTGTCTACACGTCTTTTGGGGGACCTGTTGTCCCTTCTGCAGCTCGCTTGGGCGGGATGCGGGCCCTGCAAGATGGCCTGGCCGCCCAGCCTCCCTCTCCTCCTGCCACACCCCGCACCAGTTTGGAGCTTCTCCATCTGGGCCCCGCTTGCCTTCTCAATAGCATTTCCTCAGGCCTGTGTTGTCTTCCCTGGTGCTCAGATGGTGAAGTATCCGCCTGCAACGCAGGAAGCCCAGGTTCAATCCCTGGGTCAGGAAGATGCCCTGGAGGAGGGAATGGCCACCCACTCTAGTATTCTTGCCTGGAGAATCCCATGGACAGAGGAGCCTGCTGGGCTACAGTCCATGGGGTCACAAACAGTCGGACACGACTGAGCGACTAACACTTTCACTTTTGTGTTGTCTCTTGAAGTGATTTCAGAGATAACATGACCTCAGTTCAGTTCAGTTGCTCAGTTGTATCCGACTCTTTGCAAGCCCATGCCAGGCCTCCCTGTCCATCACCAGCTCCCAGAGTTCACTCAAACTCATGTCCATCGAGTCAGTGATGCCATCCAGCCATCTCATCCTCTGTCGTCCCCTTCTCCTTCTGCCCTCAATCTTTCCCAACATCAGAGTCTTTTCCAATGAGTCAACTCTTTGCATGAGGTGGCCAAAGTATTGGAGTTTCAGCTTCAACATCAGTCCTTCCAATGAATATTCAGGACTGATCTCCTTTAGGATGGACTGGTTGGATCTCCTTGCAGTCCAAGGGACTCTCAAGAGTGTTTTCCAACACCACAGTTCAAAACCATCAATTCTTCAGCGCTCGACTTTCTTCACAGTCCAACTCTCACATCCATACATGACCACGGGAAAAACCATAGCCTTGACTAGACGGACTTTGGTTGGCAAAGTAATGTCTCTGCTTTTTAATATGCTGTCTAGGTTGGTCATAACTTTCCTTCCAAGGAGTAAGCGTCTTTTAATTTCATGGCTGCAATCACCATCTGTAATGATTTTGGAGCCCAGAAATAATAAAGTCTGACACTGTTTCCACTGTTTTTCCATCTGTTTCCCATGAAGTGATGGGACCAGATGCCATGATCTTAGTTTTCTGAAAGTTGAGCTTTAAGCCAACTTTTTCACTCCTCTTTCACTTTCATCAAGAGGCTCTTTAGTTCCTCTTCACTTTCTGTCATAAGGGTGATGTCATCTGCATATCTGAGGTTATTGATATTTCTCCTGGCAGTCTTGGTTCCAGCTTGTGATTCATCCAGCCCAGCGTTCCTCATGATGTACTCTGCATATAAGTTAAATAAGGTGACAATATACAGCCTTGATGTACTCCTTTTCCTATTTGGAACCAGTCTGTTGTTCCATGTCCAGTTCTAACTGTTGCTTCCTGACCTGCATACAGGTTTCTCAAGAGGCAGGTCAGGTGGTCTGCTATTCCCATCTCTTTCAGAATTTTCCACAGTTTATTGTGAACCACACAGTCAAAGGCTTTGGCGTAGTCAATGAAGCAGAAATAGATGTTTTTCTGGAACTCTCTTGCTTTCTCCATGATCCAGCGGATGTTGGCAATTTGATCTCTGGTTTCTCTGCCTTTTCTAAAACCAGCTTGAACATCTGGGAGTTCACGGTTCACGTATTGCTGAAGCCTGGCTTGGAGAATTTTGAGCATGACTTTACTAGCGTGTGAGATGAGTGCAATTGTGCGGTGGTTTGAGCATTCTTTGGCATTGCCTTTCTTTGGGATTGGAATGAAGACTGACCTTTTCCAGTCCTGTGGCCACTGCTGAGTTTTCCACATTTGCTGGCATATTGAGTGCAGCACTTTCACAGCATCATCTTTCAGGATTTGAAATAGCTCCACTGGAATTCCATCACCTCCACTAGCTTTGTTCATAGTGATGCTCTCTTTGTAGCCTCCCCTTATTAACACATTGGGTCACTTTCTTACCCTTTTCCCCGTTAAAGGCAGCTCCGTGGGGCGGGGGATTGCTTTTCTCTCTGTACCTGTGCCTGGGCACACAGTGGGAGCTCAGGTACTGAGAAACACGAGCGAGTGAAACCGATAGGAGCCGCGCGGGTGACCAGGGCCCCTGGACTCTGCTGCCCTGGAGGACCCGGAGGCCTGACAGCCAACCGCCTGGGCAGACACGGTTCGCTTGATGAAAAGCAAATGAGAAATGGCTTTCATAGTAAGAAAATAGGCTAGAAGCTACAGCCTGATCTCAGAGCACCATACAAGCCAGTGGCACAGCAGGGACACACGCGAGACAGCCTCCTGTCCTCTTGCAGCCTCTTAGCTGCTTAAAGCACTTTCCCTGAAACTGAGAGCGTGGAGAGAAACTCGATTGTCTTCGAGGCAGTGGTCAGGAATGCCGACAGGTGAGGCCGCGACGGGGCATCAGATAACTTATGATAACCAAGAACTGAGAGTCCACAGCCTGCACCCCTGTGGACAGATGGCCAAGATTATAAATACGCGAGGTGGGGAAGGCCCCTTCCTGGAGCAGGAAGTGGGTTCATGAGTGTGGGTGCATGGGTGCATTTGGAAGCATCTGCCAGAGAACAGACTCGGATGAGGATGACCCACAGACACTGAAGTTCATGGGCGTCTGCTTGCAGGGCGCCGGGTGTTCACGTGGCCTCAGGTGTCCCCACACGACACAGGTTACTTCCCAGGGAAACCCAGTCACTTGCAGTGGAGAGGACTCCGGGCCCTTGCCGCTGAGGTTCCCGGGCCCAGCTCCAGCCCACGGGCTGCCCGGGCGGGCCCTCCTCAGCGAGTCGGGCTCTAGGCCTGGAGGCTGGCGGGCGAGCTTCCCGGGAGGCGGGACGCCCCTCCTGGGTGACCGTGGCTTCTGTCCCACAGGCTCCAGCAAGGTGCTGCTGAGGCCCCGGACGACCCAGGAGGTGGCACACATCCTCAGGTAGGCGCCCTGCCCGCCCCTCTCCCTCGTCACCAGCGCGGGACAGAGAGCACGTGGACCCCGCGGCCACACAGGCGGGGACGGGAGGGCGGGCTGAGCAGGCTGAGCGGAGCTGCGGCCTCCAGGGGGAGCCGGGCAGCCTCGACGCCCAGGGCAGCAGCAGGCACAGGCCTTTTCTTGAAAAACGCCTGCTTTGATGTTTTCTATCCCTACACGCTCGTGTTTACTATAGAAAAATTGGAAAACGTTCAAAGCCATAAAGAAAAAAAAAGTTGCAAAAGCAACCAAAACTTTCCTCTGCAAATGTAACCACTGATGACGTTTTGGTTTGTCAGCTCAAGCGCGCTCCTGCACGTGTGTCATCGCATTGTGTCTCCCACACCGTGGTCTACTCCCTTCCATGTGGCAGTGCCCGTGTGTGGGTTGTTAAGCGTCATCGCATTGTGTCTCCCACACCGTGGTCTTCTCCTTTCCATGTGGCAGTGCCCGTGTGTGGGTTGTTAAGCGTCATCGCATTGTGTCTCCCACACCGTGGTCTTCTCCCTTCCATGTAGCAGTGCCACGTGTGTGGGTTGTTAAGCGTCATCGCATTGTGTCTCCCACACCGTGGTCTTCTCCCTTCCATGTGGCAGTGCCACGTGTGTGGGTTGTTAAGCGTCATCGCATTGTGTCTCCCACACCGTGGTCTTCTCCCTTCCATGTGGCAGTGCCACGTGTGTGGGTTGTTAAGCGTCATCGCATTGTGTCTCCCACACCGTGGTCTTCTCCCTTCCATGTGGCAGTGCCTGTGGTCTGATTACTTTCCATGTCACTGTCAATGCGTGGAAGGTGAGTCCCCAAGAGTGCTCTGTCCCTGCTGCCCCTTGGAGGTGTGCTCAGGGCCCCGGGACACCTGGCACTGCTCTGTCTGAGCTTCGTCTGGAGGCTGGCCGCCTGGCAGGTGGCTCATGTGACGCAGGTGGGCAGCCTGCCCCTCGGGGTGGGGGCCCCAGCGCCCAGATCCTGACCCATCAGGGCACGGTCTCTTCAGGTCCTTGCTTGGTAGGAGGCTGGCTGGGGACGAGGTGCTGCTGGTGACTCTAACCTGCCTCTGAAGGGCAATGGGCAGGGGAGGAGTGGGCAGCCCAGGATAAAGGGGAGCAGAGATGCGGAGTGGGGGGGCAGGAGGGGCCCTGAGTGCCTGGGGCCACAGCTGTCTAGGGGAACAGGCAGGGCGGCAGCGGGTGCTCTGTTGCGCTCGGAGGAGCAGCCTTGGGGCGGCCCTGGCCTCATCCATGACCTGGGAAGACCATGGCCACCTGCTCCCCCCGTGGTTTGCGGGGTCACTTGCCCCTCAGACACCCGTTGTGTGTGGGGACAGAGGGGGCAGCCCCTCAAGGCTGTGGCAGGAGGGAGAGGCTGGGGTCTCATGGCCCTGACGGTGTCCCCCCGGGGTGCTGGCGTGGGAGTCGGAGAGGGCCCTGAGCCTGGTCCTTGGCATGTCGCAGGTACTGTCATGAGCGGAACCTGGCCGTGAACCCACAGGGGGGCAACACGGGCATGGTGGGCGGCAGCACGCCGGTCTTCGACGAGATCATCCTGTCCACCGCCCTCATGAACCAGGTCCTCAGCTTCCACGATGTGTCAGGTAAGGCCGGCCTCCCCCGGGCCTTCCCTCTCGGCCACCGGGCTGGGCCGGGGGGGGCCCGGGCCCAGGGTTGGGGGACGAGCAGCCACCCGTCCGCCTGAGCCAGGCGCCCAGGCCCCTTGATCCCTGGACTTGAGCTGTTCTCTGGCCCCTCCCGGCCACTCTGACTCTTCCTGAGACCTGCGGGGCGTATGAAGGGCTCCACAGTTTCGAAGCTTCAGGCCCCACAACTCTGTCGGTGCCTCTCAGGCAGGACCCCTGGGCCGAGTATGCTCTCTGGCCAGGGAACCTGGACACTGAGGGGCTGGGCAGCATGCCAGGCTCCACCCAGTCGATGCCAGCAGCATCTCCAGCCCAGATTGTCTGCGGACTTGTCACATGTGCCCTGGGGCAGAAGCCCACCCGCACTTGAGAGCCCCAGCCTCGTAGGGACCCCTCCTCACCGCTCCCTCGCGTGAGCCTGTGTGTGAGCCCTGTTTCTCCCACGTGGTCTCGCTGGGCTTTTCTCTTTTCTCATAAAGGCATCTTCTGGGGGAGGGATGGGGCGCACCGTTTTCCTCCTCGCCCTGGTTCCTGGGCGGATGGATGCCCCTCCCAGGGTTTTTAGCCTGCTGGGCCCCCTGGACTGAGCCTGAGGGCCCCCATGGGGGCTCTGCTTGCTCGGCAGGGGTCCTGGTCTGCCAGGCGGGGTGTATTTTGGAGGCGCTGAGCCAGTATGTGGAGGAGCGGGGCTTTGTCATGCCGCTGGACCTCGGGGCGAAGGGCAGCTGCCACATTGGGGGAAATGTGGCCACCAATGCGGGCGGCCTGCGGTTCCTGCGATACGGCTCCCTGCGGGGGACGGTCCTGGGCCTGGAAGTGGTGAGCTGGGGACACTTGCCGCCGGGCGCTGGCCCTGCTTCTGGGGAACTGGCCGGACCTGAGCATGCGAGGTCTCTGGTGAGACCCCTGGCTCAGAGGTCAGGTGCACCCTCGCTCCCATGCACGGGCACCTGGGGTGCTGCAGGTCCAGCCCTGGTGCCGCCCTCTCGGGCCTCAGGTGGGCAGGGAGGCCACCTTGGGGTGCGGCCTGGTCCCCACTGGGCCCCACCCAGGCCACGGGGGTTACACGCAGCACCCCACTCTCTGGCTTCCCACGAGGCGATGATGCACACCCTGCCCCTACAAAGGGCTGCTGTGGGAGCTGCTGCCCTGAGCAGGTTCCCGGACCGGTGGCATTCTGCCTGCTGGCTTTCCGGGGGCTTGTGCCCGGAGGAGCCCGGTCAGGCCACCGTCACAGCTCCCAGGGGTTTTCTAAAGCCCGGACTCTGTGTTTACCCGAGGAGGGGGCCGCTTCCGTCTGATAAATCACAAGGTTCCTGTAGCTTTGTTCTCTGGCTGTAGGTTGTTTTTATTGCGAGTATCTTGCTGGCTTTTGCAAGTTGTTTCACTAAAGCTTCTGACTAAATTCACTGAAGGAGAGTCAGATGGGATTAGAGAGCGTGACTGAGGTGCCTGTCAGCGGACGAGGAGTGCGGGGCTGGGGGCACTGGAGCACTGCCGTTTCCTGCCTTCCTGCACCCCGGGTGCTCCCTGCTCCGTCCCGGGTGCTCCCCGCTCCACCCGAGGTGCTCCCCACTCAACATAGGGTGCTCCCTGCTCTGTCCTGGGTGCTCCCCACTCAACACAAGGTGCTCCCTGCTCCATCCTAGGTGCTCCCTACTCCATCCCAGGTGCTCCCTGCTCCGCCCCGGGGCTTGCTCTCAGGGTGCCTGGGGTGGGTTGGCCTCCGCAGGGCGGCATGGGGCCAGTGCTGACACCATCTCCAGGTGCTGGCTGACGGCACCGTCCTGAACTGCCTCACGTCTCTGAGAAAGGACAACACGGGCTACGACCTGAAGCAGCTCTTCATCGGGTCAGAGGGCACCCTGGGGGTCATCACGGCTGTGTCCATCCTGTGTCCGCCCAAGCCCAGCGCGGTGAACGTGGCCTTCCTCGGTAGGCGCCCTCCGCCAGCCTCCGGGGGGCTTCTTGGGCGGCCCTGCCTGTCCCGGGGGAGCTGCCTGCAGCCGTGTGGGCTGCCCTCCCCGTTCCTCCTGCTTCTCCCTCCGTCCATGGGCCGGGACCTGGCCTTGGTGCGCACGGTGGGGTCTGCACAGGGTGCGCTTTATTCTGTGAAAGGACCGGGGCTTCGCACGTCTTATCCACCCGGTGTTTGGTATTCTTATGACAGCTTATGCTGTAGGGTAAAGACCAAAAGGAAGCAAAACTACAGGAAGATAAATCAGGAGAGCCGGGTTTGATCCCTGGGTTGGGATGATCCCCTGGAGGAGGGCACGGCAACCCCCTCCAGGATTCTTGCCTGGAGGATCCATGGACAGAGGAGCCTGGCGGGCTGTGGTCGCTGGGGTCGCAAGAGTCGGACACGCCTGAGCGACCGACACTCACACTGTCACTCGCTCACCCACGCCGTCAGGTTCGCAGGGAAGCGGCGTTCGGTGCCAGATCCAGGGCCGCGTCTTCATCCCGGGGGCGTCAGTCCACCTGGTGGGGCCAGCAGCTCGACCCCCCACCCCTCCCCACCATCTCTGCGAGCGCGTCGGGGCGCCCTCCAGCCTGTCGGCTCCCCTGCCCCGGGGCCCGTGTATGTGCTCGCTGGGCCTCTCCTCCCCTGCCCCCGTCCACCCACGCTAGGCTCTGGGCCCCGTGGCCTTGTCGTCCTGATTCTGGCCGTCCACCCATCCCTTCCGTCGTGCTGGTCATCACTGTAATTCCACGTTTGCCCTTCCCTCGCTCCTGTGGTGGGCTTTCCCGGCCCCACGCTGTGAACACATCCTGGTTGCTCTGTCATGGATGCCTGGGGCTATGGGTCCCTGTCGAGTCCATGTGAGTCTGTCTGGGACATCTCCCTCTTCCCCTTTCCTGGAAGACGGCCCTGGTGTTTGGTGTCTCCTGTCCTGTGGGGAGCGGCTTTCCTCACGGCTCCGTGGTCAGCGGTGGTGGGTTGTTGTCCCCTGCAGCCGCCCTGAGGGGCTGTTTCTCTTTCTTTGGCCAACTTAAAGATTTCCTCTCTTCCTTTGGTCTTTTATGGGTCCCGGTGTGTCTCCTGTGAGAGCGTATTTCTTTTCCTTTCTGGAACTTCTTAAACGCCCCACCTCCGGAAGCTTCCCTCCACCCCGTCCTCAGCAGCCACCCCGGCCCCCTCTCCTCCCAGCACGGTGGTCAGACATGGGAGGGCCTTCCAGGCTGTCGGTCTCCACGTGTCGTAGCCGTGTGGGTCTCCCTCCAGTCCACTGTGTTGCATTCTGGAAGCTTTCCTCCGATCTGTCTCCAGTTCGCTCAACTCCCTTTGCTGGGGTTCACAGGTCGCCCCCGGCTGCTCCTTGGCCCCACAGAGTGGGTCCCAGCCCCTGACCCTCCTCCCTGTCCTCCCCGGGACCCCTCAGTGCCTCCCCATCCCTGCCCAGAAGGGCCGAGCATACCCCCATGCCCACCAGGTCTTCTGGGCCCGCCCCGCCTGCCCACACATGGACGTCCACGCTCCGCCTTGGGCGCCTGGCAGCCAGCCCCGGGTGCTGGGGCACTGCGAAGAGCTGGGGGCCGGGAAACGTGCCCTGAATGGCTTGCAGGCCCAGGGTGTCATAGAGACATGGCCAAACTGCTTCCTGAGGGGCCGGTTTCTGGCTGCATGTTTGTGACTTTCCAAGTGGCTGTTGGCCGGGCGGGTTGGTTGTGCTGCTTCGGGTGGCCTGTGGCGAGGCCCCGTGTCTGCGTGCCAGTCCCCCTGTCCTCTCGCCATGCCCGTTGCAGGCTGTCCGGGCTTTGCTGAGGTTCTGCAGACCTTCCGCACCTGCAGGGCGATGCTGGGCGAGGTCCTGTCTGCGTTCGAGTTCATGGACGCGGAGTGCGTGAGGCTGGTCAGGCTCCACCTCGGTCTCTCCTGCCCCGTGCAAGGTACCGTCCCTGCCTGCGGGCAGTGCCCGCCTTACCTTTTGTGCCAATGGCGTGTGGGCTGTTGGAAGGTGCCGGGCCTCCAGCGCGTCTGCGGAGTGGCAGTGCCAGGGAGCACGCGGTTCTGGCATCCCCGTTGCTCTTGAGGGCAGGGTTCTCCTTGAGATCCCTTCCCCTGCAGAGCTGGGTCAGATGCTGGCAGTTGTGCCGGAGCCCTGGGGTCTCTGGAACAGCCAAACGCAGTCAGGACCCTCTGCCGGCTCCTCAGCTGGGAGAAGTCTCCCCCCACAACATGCCGGCCCCCAGAGCTCAGCCAGCTCGTTCTGATTTAGCTGACGAGCTCGTCACGCCTGGTTCTGGAGTCTGTGCGCTGTGTGCGTCTGTGTAAACCCGCACAGCTGCAGGTCCTGGCGCTCTCACCCCTGAAACTGACCAGAGGAAGTGGCCCTGGTCTCACCCTAGGCCGCCCTCACGGAACCGCATCCCTCAGCAAGGGCACTGATTTCCCCTGTCCTGGAGGCTGCAAGTCCAGGACCAGGGCTCCAGGGGGGCTGGGTTCTGGTGAGGGCCCTCACGTGGCATCTTCTCTGTGTGTGAGGGTCTGGAAAAGTGGAGGGTCCCTTGGGGTGGGGGTAGGAAGGTCCCTGGGGGTGTGGAGGGCCCCTGGATGAACAGAGGGCCCCTGGGGAGTCATCGACCATGGCAGGCACCACACCTCTGCTCACCCTGGGGTTTGATGAGTGGAGCCGCACCCTCCACTGCACGGTGCCGGCCCCAGCACCGGCTGTGCCGTGTCTCGGCGGGGTGGAGGGGCACTGTCGGTCTTCTCTTACAGTGAAGGACCTGTCTTTTAGCTGCAGTAGCCGGTGGCTGCTCTGTGGGTGACGCCAGTGCGTTGGGAGGCGCTGGAGCCCCCTGGCACCGGTGGTCCTGCCCCAGCCTTCCCCTGAGCGCTGCCCGCTGCTCACCCTGCCTCTGCGCTTCCAGAAAGCCCCTTCTACGTCCTTGTCGAGACCGCGGGCTCCGGGCCACGGCACGATGCCGAGAAGCTGGGCCACTTCCTGGAGCAGGTGCTGGATTTGGGGCTGGTGACCGATGGGACCCTGGGCAGCGACGAGAGGAGAATCAGGGTGGGTGATGCCCCTCCACACACTAAAGTGAGACGGGCTGTGGCTTGGGACCCGCCTGCCGGCCGCCTCCCTGAAATGCTCTTGGTGTCAGGGCCTATGGATGGGGTGGAGGTGGCTGGGCAGGGCGAGGGGGCTCCCCGAGAGGGGCTTCACCAGAGGGTGTGGAGGGAGGCCGCTGTCACCGTGCGGGCGTGGGAGCTGGGTGGCCACGGCCACCGTCCAGGGACCTGGGGGGATGGGGCTGCCACCCCTCCTGTTCCTGCCTGGCCCTCCGGTCTGGGTTCCCGGGAGGCCCTCGTCTCCTGAGCCAGGATTTCAGTCCTGCTCCCCATCCCAGTGACCCACCACCTTCCTGTCAGCCGCTCCCTCCACTCCTTCCTGTGAGGCTGGGCTGAGTCTTGGGGGGATGGGGCTGAGTCCTGGGGCCTGAGTCCTGGGGGGATGGGGCTGAGTCCTGGGGCCTGAGTCCTGGGGGGATGGGGCTGAGTCCTGGGGGGGATGGGGCCTGAGTCCTGGGGGGGATGGGGCCTGAGTCCTGGGGGGATGGGGGCTGAGTCCTGGGGGGATGGGGGCTGAGTCCTGGGGGGATGGGGGCTGAGTCCTGGGGGGGATGCGGCCTGAGTCCTGGGGGGGATGGGGGCTGAGTCCTGGGGGGATCGGGGTTGAGTCCTGGAGGGATCGGGGCTGAGTCCTGGGGGGATGGGGCCTGAGTCCTTGGGGCTGAGTCCTGGGGGGATGGGGCTGAGTCCTGGGGGGATGGGGCTGAGTCCTGGGGGGATGGGGCTGAGTCCTGGGGGCTGAGTCCTGGGGGGTTGGGGGCTGAGTCCTGGAGGCTGAGTCCTGGGGGGATGGGGCCTGAGTCCTGGGGGGGATGGGGCCTGAGTCCTGTGGGGATGGGGGCTGAGTCCTGGGGGTATGGGGGCTGAGTCCTGGAGGGATGGGGGCTGAGTCCTGGGGGGATGGGGGCTGAGTCCTGGGGGGATCGGGGCTGAGTCCTGGGGGGGATGGGGCCTGAGTCCTGGGGGGGATGGGGCCTGAGTCCTGGGGGGATGGGGGCTGAATCCTGGAGGGATCGGGGCTGAGTCCTGGGGGGATGGGGGCTGAGTCCTGGAGGCTGAGTCCTGGGGGGATGGGGCCTGAGTCCTTGGGGCTGAGTCCTGGGGGGATGGGGCTGAGTCCTGGGGGGTTGGGGGCTGAGTCCTGGAGGCTGAGTCCTGGGGGGATGGGGCCTGAGTCCTGGGGGGGATGGGGCCTGAGTCCTGTGGGGATGGGGGCTGAGTCCTGGAGGGATGGGGGCTGAGTCCTGGGGGGATGGGGGCTGAGTCCTGGAGGGATGGGGGCTGAGTCCTGGGGGGATGGGGGCTGAGTCCTGGGGGGATGGGGGCTGAGTCCTGGGGGGGATGCGGCCTGAGTCCTGGGGGGTATGGGGGCTGAGTCCTGGGGGGATCGGGGCTGAGTCCTGGAGGGATCGGGGCTGAGTCCTGGGGGGATGGGGCCTGAGTCCTTGGGGCTGAGTCCTGGGGGGATGGGGGCTGAGTCCTAGGGGGTATGGGGGCTGAGTCCTAGGGGGTATGGGGGCTGAGTCCTGGGGGGATGGGGGCTGAGTCCTAGGGGGTATGGGGGCTGAGTCCTAGGGGGGATGGGGGCTGAGTCCTGGGGGGATGGGGGCTGAGTCCTGGGGGGATGGGGCTGAGTCCTGGGGGGATGGGCTGCGTCCTGGGGGGATGGGCTGTGTCCTGGGGCCTGTCCTCCTGTCCCCACCAGGCCCAGTGTTGGGTCTTACCTCCCACATTTCCCTTGTTTCCCCCTAAACACGCTGTCAGTTGCCTGGGAATGAGGAACCGCTGGGCCTTGGGCCTGAGAGCCGGGCCCTGTCTGCTGAGTGCACACGACCCAGGCACACGTACGCGTCTTCTCATGGAGGGCCCAGCTCCAGCGGCCCCGGCTCCGACTGGATGCACTGAGCTGCAGGCTGCTTTGCGGGGCGGGTGGGGCTAGGGTGGGTCTCCTGGGCCGTCTGCTGGGGGCCAGGGAGGGTCCCACCCCAGGGGTCATGCTGCCTGCCTCAGTGCCCTGTTATCAAGCATTGGCGTCCAGGGGCCTGGGGGTGATGCGGGGTGGGGTTGGGGGCGTTTGAGCCTGGATGGGTTGAGGGAGCAGTGTTTGCAGGCGGAGAATTCTTGAGAGGGTGGGTTTGGAGCAGTGGGCAGGGTGGGCAAGGGGCCTGCAGCTCTGTGGCCGCGCTGGGACGTGAGGTGTTGAGGAGGCTGCGCAGGGTGGGCGGGGCTGCCGGGCTCAGGCCGGCCAGCCGTGCGGGGATGTGGCCGGACCCCAGGCTTGGGAGGAGCGTCAGGCCAGGATGATGGTCTGGGCCCCCAGGTGCAGGAAGGGCGCGACCCACAGTGCTGAACGATTGGGGAAACGCATACGCCTGCTATGTATCCCGTGCTGGCGAGGAACTGTTCCTTACTCAGGGTGATTATTGCACCATGGGCTTGTTAAAAAATAAATGAAGAGAATGATGGTTTCCCTTACCCAGAAAGCTGCCTGCGTCCAGAAAGTTTCCTGCGACGTGGAGAGGGGAGTGGAGGATGGGGAGGGATGAGAGGGACAAGCCTGGGGACACCCTCCCTGGGCGTCTGTGACGGGACAGGACATCGTGGGGCTCTGGGAAGGGCGCGTGGCTGTGCTGAGGTCCCTGCCTGTGTCCGCAAGCTCCGGGCTGGGGGCACCCCTCTGTCCACCTCGCTCTACCCCACGTGGCTGGTCCTGGGCTCACAGGGTCAGCGCTGATTTTCCCCGAGGGGCCCTGGGTGTCTGCCCTCAGGGGCCCGCCTGGCTGCGTCTGGGACCTCCGTCCAGTGTGGGTTCTCGGACGGAAGCCACGCCTCTGTCACCGCATGGGACGTTTCTGTCACCTGGGGTTCCCTCCCGACCCCGGGGTCACCCCGCAGCCCTGCCTGCTTGGGATGACGGTGCCCGTCCCCCCTCCAGATGCTGTGGGCGCTCAGGGAGAGGATCACCGAGGCTCTGAGCCATGATGGCTACGTGTACAAGTACGACCTCTCGCTGCCCCTGGACAGGCTGTACGACCTTGTGGACGACCTGCGTGTCCGGCTCGGCCCAAGCGCCAAGCGTGTGGTGGGCTACGGCCACCTAGGTGAGCACAGCCCGCGGGGCGGGGGGCGTGCCTGGGGCGTCCCGGGAAGGCCTGCCCTGGGAGCTTGGGCTTGGGGCTTGGCTGGGGCAGGGGACCGGCCTGATCACGGGGGTCTCATGTTTGAGAATGATCTCTGACCCCACCCTCCCTCCAGATGATAGGGTCTTAAAGCCAGTTCCGGTCATTATTCTGTGCAGAAGAGTCACGTTTATAAGTTACTGATTCACAGGAAGGAGCAATTTCATCCCCCTCGATTCTCAGGAGCCTTTGGGACCGGGTGTCTCAAAGCCCCGCCCTTTCACAGTGTGGGGGTGACCTCTGCCTGGGCTTCTGCTGTCCTTTCCATAACGTGGGCTCAGTCCCGCCTCCCGGGCCTGTGTGGGGGCCCTGAGTGCGCCACCTGGAGGCACCTGGAGGAACTCCACTCTGGAAGTTGAGCGAGTGCCGAGTCTGCCAAGTGCTCTTTCTGCGTCCGCCCGGGTGCCGGGCTCCGGTCTCCCGTTGACCCCCCGCAGGGCTCATCTCTCTGGACCTGGGGGCGAGTGGGTCTGTGTCTCCGGGTCAACCCAGCATGGCCGGACCCTTCTGTGTCTTGTCTGATGCCGTTTACTGACCCTGCGGAGGACCTCCTCCGTCCTGCCTTGTCAGGTTCCCTTTGTCCAGGCTGGAGGCTGGGCTCAGAGTCATAGAGCAACCTGGGGGGTCCTCTTTGGAAGCGTCCAGCAGCTTGGAATTATCTCCTCTTTGAACATTTAGTGACTTGCAGGTGAAGGTGGTTGGGCCTGAAGTTTTTTGTGGGTGATTTTTTTGAGGAGATTGACTGCAAAGCACTTTCTTTCATAACTACAGGACTCTCCCAGCTTTCCTTTTCTTCAGAATTGACTTTGGTCATTTTTTTTTCTGGCCTTTTGTCCGTGTCTTCTAAGATTCTGAGTGTTCTGGCATCACTTTGTTCTTATCCTTTGTGCCGTGTCCAGCGCTTGTGGAGGGGGACTAAGTCCGGATTTGGACTGTTTCTTATCTCTGTACAACCCGAAGGTTGTGAGTTCAGTTTTATTTGGGACCTTAGTGAGAGCTCTAGGCGGGGAGCGGGCTCTTGGACGGTGCAGAGGGACTGCTCCTGGAGGCCGGGGAGCAGCCAGGATGCGTCGGAGCGTTGTGCTGGGGCCAGAAAAGCCCGCGCAGGCACACAGCACAGTGTCACTGCTCCTCACAGAGCCAGGCGTGCCGGGGGTGATCTTACTGCTCTCTGTGCACGGGGAGGGCGGGAGTCTGGGCTGGAAACGGTTCGTTCCGCATGGCTCACCTGTCTCGGGCCAGGGTGCGGCCTGGTTTCCACGCGGGGCTGTGGGCGCAGGGGCTGGCGGCCGGGCCCTCGTCACTGGGACAGGGGGGCGGCCCCGTCCACACCTCTCCCTCTCTTGTTCGGGTGTTTGTCGATCTCACAGTCTCTCCAGAGGCAGCGCTGGGCCTTGCTGGTCTTTTCCTTTGTGGGTTTTCTGTTTTGTGCTTTTCTTGCTATTTCTTCTTTACCTTCAGGCATCACCATTGCTTTTCTGACTTTAAAATTAAATATGTAGCTCATTGATTTCCAGCCTTTCTGCTCTTCAGTGTATTTAAATTTCCCTCCACGTAAGCACACAGGTGGTGTTTGCTGGTTTTAAAGTGTACCTGTTCCTGCCTCCTCAGACTTGGCAGCATCCAAGAGCGCCCGCAGGAGTCACCGGGGCCAGACCCGGCTCCAGGGCCTTGTGTCCTGTGACCGAGGCGCTGGCCCTGCACGCCCGGTACTTCAGCCCGCTCTGGGCGTCCGCTCCCCTGGGCGTTCGATGCCACCCCTCTGAAGAGGAGTGGGTCGGGGACGCCCGGGTGCCTCCCTCTGTCCCGTCTCTGCTGCTGGCCAGATGATGCCCCCGTCTGAGGGCACTCTCGTCATCTTTCGGTTCTGAATGCTTTCTGATCTCCCTCGTCATTTTTTCTTTGACCCGCGAGGTGGGCAGAACTGTGTATTTTAGCTTCCAAACATGCGGGAGTTTTCCGTCCACTTGAAGGCCATGGGCTTGTTGCTGACCATGCGGTGGGCAGAGGACTGGGTGGAGCGCGCTGCTGGTGGAAGTGTGGTCCCTGCCCGGGGCGCCGCCAGTCTCCCCAGCCTGTGCCGGGTGCTGAGAGCAGAGCCTCCTGATCCAGCCTGTCTTCTGCGCCGCCGGTTGCTGGAGCCTGCTTGGCTGTCAGCTGCCGAGCGAGCCCCCTGCCCCCCGCAGAGGGTGGGCCCCCTTCTGGTGCCTCTGCTGCTTCTGAAGGTGGAGATCTGGGCTGTTGGTTTGATGCTGAGAGCTCAGCCTCTGCGCAGTGGTGCCAGATCAGATCTCAGAGGCAGAGTTTGGGGCGAAGTAATAAAAAATAGATTTATTGCTTTGCCAGGCAGGGGTGACACAGTGGGCTCCTGCCCCCAGACTGTGTCCCAAGCCGGGAGGATCTCGTGAGGAGTTTAAGGGGTCAGCGCAGGGTGGGGTGGATGATAAGGACCAGGGTGTGAGCAGGGCCTGCACTTCCCTAGCCTGGCCTCAGGTGTCTCCTGAGCTTCTCCAGATTAGCAAACTGGGATCCTCTGTGGAATGAAGCGCCTTACATCTTACACTTATGGGGCGCTGAGTTCTGTAAAGCTCGGAGACACTGTCATATGCGTCCCTTGAGGTGCAGCTGAAACCATGTACCTCAGATTGGGACCTGAACCCACGTGGTGGGGGCAGGGACTCGAATGCGGCCAAAATCCATGCTCTTTTCTTTCTTGTTTTAAATTTCTTTCACATGTACTATGTGACTTCTGGGTTTCCCCAGTGGCTCAGCGGTAAAGAGTCCACCTGCAGTGCAGGAGCAGCAGGGACCACAGGTTCGATCCCTGGGTTGGGAAGATTCCCCTGGAAGATGGCCTGGCAACCCGCTCCAGTGTTCTCACCTGGAGAGTCCCAGGGACAGAGGAGTGAGCTAAATATAGTCCATGGAGTCACAAAGAGATGGACATGACTGAGCAATGAAGCGTGCAACATGCGTGTGACATTTAAAAGCTATTGAGTTACTTTTGGCTGCACTAGGTTTTCACTGCCGTGTGGGCTTTTGCCAGTTGTGGGGAGTGGGCTTCTCACTGTAGAGGCTTCTCTTGTTGCAGAGCGCAACTCTAAGAGCGCCTCTAGAGCGTACAGGCTCAGGAGCTGCAGTGCTTAGTTTTCCTGCAGCGTGCGGAATCTTCTGGGACCAGGGATCAAACCCACGTCCCCTGCGTTGGCAGGCAGAGTCTTAACCACTGGACCACTGGGGACGTCCACCCATGGTCTGTTAACTAAGATCACGCACCTGGTCTCAGGACTTAATGACGCTCAGGTTCTTGATGTCTCATTGTAGAAAGGATTCAGTGAGAGACAAAACAGTCGGTAAGAAGCGGGTTCATTTAGAGAGAGACACCCTGCACAGCGCGGGCCATCTCAGGGTGAGAGCCCCCCGTATATGGGGTGGCCGGTGTGTATTAGGCGAGTGATTTCATAAGCTAATGAGGGGGAGGATTACTCCAGCTGCTTCAGGGAGAGGTGGGGGTCTCCAGGAACCGGATCACAGCCGGCTCCTTGGTCTCTGTGGCTCCACCTTGGCCCCAGCGCGCTGGCGGGTGAGTCACTGGCCTGCTGGCTGGTTATGGTGACGCGTACGAGGCCCAAGGTCTAGTGGAGGCTGACTCGTTGCCATCTTGGGCCCACCTGGCTCTGATTGTTACAGGTCGCCTCATTCTCTTCAATGAGTCCTTGGGGAGATGGGGCCAGAGAGCCCCGCCCCTGCCGCCCTGCTGCTCTGCCTACTCCTCCCCGTCTCTGCACCCCTCCCTTCCCTGATTAGCACTGTTCGCGTCTCCCCTTTGGAGCTCAGGGAAGGTCGTGGAGGCTGGACAGAGAGACCCCACAGGGCCCTGCTCAGTTTCAGGTGGTCCGACTTGCAGGGCATTTTAGCAAAGAGCGGTGCCTCTGTGGAGACAGAATGGATGGCGGACGAGGATGGACGTCCGGGGGAAGTTGTGGAAGGTTTGTAAACACGCAGGGAGCTGGCAGACTGAGCCTCACGCAGGCCAAGCCCGGAGCTGTTCCGGGCCTGGGGACACCTTCACACACTCTCGTCCTGCTTCCAGGTGCATGGAGGGCAGGGGGCTGTTCTGTGTCTCTTTCTTCTCAGTTGGTTTCAGCTCAAAATAATCCTTATGCCACCTGTTTTGAGGTGGCATATTTTGCTGCCCTTCACTTACAGAGACTGTAGTCTCTCAGTGACCTGGATTGGTCTCACTTTGGGCCTTCTATTTGTCCCTCATTTCTTCTATTTTTTTTACTCTGATCTGTTACCTTCTTTGCCAACAAAAGTCTGTTTAATCAAAGCTATGGTTTTTCCAGTGGTCATGTATGGATGTGAGAGTTGGACTATAAAGAAAGCTGATCGCCGAAGAATTGATGTGAACTGCAGTGTTGGAGAAGACTCTTGAGAGTCCCTTGGATTGCAAGGAGATCCAACCTGTTCACCCTAAAGGAGATCAGTCCTGGGTGTTCATTGGAAGGACTGATGCTGAAGCTGAAGCTCCAATACTTGGGCCACCTCATGCTAAGAACTGACTCATTGGAAAAGGGTCTGATGCTGGGAGGGATTGGGGGCGGGAGGAGAAGGGGACGACAGAGAGTGAGATGGCTGGATGGCATCACTGACTCGATGGACATGAGTTTGAGTGAACTCCGGGAGTTGGTGAAGGACAGGGAGGCCTGGTGTGCTGTGATTCACCGGGTCGCAGAGAGTCGGACACGACTGAGCGACCGAACTGAAATGAACTGAATTACCTTCTTTTGTTGGTGTTTTTCCTCAGAGTTTGTTTCCATTTACGCACAGGACGTTGTGCCTGGCTGTTCTCTCGGCAGCGTCCCTGGACTTGCACGTGTGTCAGGGTGGTGCTGCTCAGTCGCTTAGTCGTGTCCGACTCTTTTTGACCCCCTGAACTGTGGCGTGCAAGACTTCTCTGTCCTCCACTGTTTTCTGGAGTTCACTCAAACTCATGTCCATCGAGTCGGTGATGCCATCCAGCCATCGCATCCTCTGTCGTCCCCGTCTCCTCCCGCCCCCAATCCCTCCCAGCGTCATCGTCTTCTCCAGTGAGTCAGCTCTTCACACCAGGCGGCCAAAGTACTGGAGCTTCAGCTTCAGCACCAGTCCTTCCAATGAATATTCAGGACTGATTTCCTTTAGGATGGAATGGTTGGATCTCCTTGCAGTCCAAGGGACTCTCAAGAGTCTTCTCCAACACCACAATTTGAAAGCATCAATTCTTCAGCGCTCAGCTTTCTTTATGGTCCAGCTCTGCCATCTGTACATGACTACTGGAAAAACCAGAGCTTTGACTGTAAGGACATTTGTCAGCAAAGTGATCTCTGATCTCTAATACAGTGTCTGTATTTGTCATAACTTTCTTCCAAGGAGCAAGCGTCTTTTAATTTTATGGCTGCAGTCACCATCTGCAGTGATTTTGTATCCCCAAAAGTAAAGTCTGACACTGTTTCTACTTTTTCCCCTTCTATTGGCCATGAAGTGACAGGACCAGATGTCATGATCTTATTGAATTTCAAGCCACTCTTTCAGTCTCCTCTTTGACCCTCATCAAGAGGCTCTTTAGTTCCTCTTCCCTTTCTGCCATCAGAATGGTATCATCTGTATATCTGAGATTGTTGATATTTCTTCTGGCAAAGTTATCAGGGTGGTCCTACCTTAAAAGAGTTGGAGATTAATCAGTATCATGACCCTCTTCCCAAACAGTGTGGCGACCTGTGTATCAGCTTGGCTGGGCCGTGTGCCCAGATGCTTGGTCAGACGTCAGTCTGGACATTGTTGTGAACATAGTTTTAAGATGAAATTAGCATTTATCCACAGACCTTGAGTAAACCAGGTCACCCTCCCCATGTGGGAGGGTCTCGCCTGATCAATTGAAGGCCCCAGGCCACAGGACACAGACATCCCCCACAGAAGAGGACTCTTGCTGTGGCCTTTTGCCCGGAGCTGTAGCATCAGCTCGTCTCTGGGTGCCCAAATGCTGGCCGGCCCTGCGGATGCTGGGCTAACCGTGTCCCCACAGTCATCTGGGCCAGTTCCTTACAGTCAGCTCTCTGTCCCCCACCCCCGGACACCCCTGTTTCCCTGAGAGCCTGACTGGCCCTCGGAGCAGGGAGCTTGGGGCCCTGCCCCTTGGGTATCATCGTCTGCTTCTGTTTTCTGTTTGCAGTGTATCCTGGTCCCGCGATGCTCCCTAGCCCCAGTGGGAGTGCTGTTGTTACTGCCGTGGGAGCCCGTGATTGACTAGACTCACCCACACTGCTGGTCCGTCTTTGACCTGGTGTCCCAGCCCTGCCTTTAGAGTTTCCTCTGGGCTGGGAAGGCAGCTGACAGCACGGCGTGGATTTTATTAGCCTGAAAACGTGTGCCTTCTGCTCTTCAGTGGTTTCCCCACAGTGGACTTTGAGACTCTGGTCTGACAGTCCTGCTCTCTGCAGAGAGGAGGCGTCGCTGACCGCTGTCGGCAGGCAGCTGTGGGCCAGCGGTGCTCCACGGGGAGAAATCCGCTTTAGGATCTCTCCCTTGTCCTCGGGGCTCCTTGGCTTCTCCCAGCTTTATTTAGGTGGGTCAGTGTCTGTCAGCTGGAGTCCGTGGGCTTTGCTTTCAGACACCGCCCCCTGGTTGTCCCTGCGGACGCTGTCTCCCCGCTCCCGCGCCCAGAGCGCCCCCGAGGGCTCGCGACGCCTCCGTCTCTCCACCGGCGTGGCCCCAGCCCTCTGCTTGTCTGTTTCCCTTTCCACTACGGCTCTCCTAGCGTTTCAGACGGTCTCTTTCAGTGACCATCTCGTTCATTTCTAGAAGGTCGGCCTGGATATTGAAAAGTTCTCTCTGGTCCGTGTTTTATCTTCTCTCTCTTATTTTTGTAAACACGTGAAGTGTTTATTTTCTGCTTTTGGAAATCACTGGGTCGCAGGTCATCATGGTTTCTTTTCTGTGTGTTTGTGATTTTTGTCTTAGGCTTTTGTGGGGTGTGCGTGTGTCTTAGGCTTTTGTGGGGTGTGCGTGTGTCTTAGGCTTTTGTGGGGTGCGTGTGTCTTAGGCTTTTGTGGGGTGCGTGTGTCTTAGGCTTTTGTAGGGTGTGTGTGTGTCTTAGGCTTTTGTGTGGGGTGTGTGTGTCTTAGGCTTTTGTGGGGTGCGTGTGTCTTAGGCTTTTGTGGGGTGTGTGTGTGTCTTAGGCTTTTGTGTGGGGTGCGTGTGTCTTAGGCTTTTGTGGGGTGTGCGTGTGTCTTAGGCTTTTGTGGGGTGCGTGTGTCTTAGGCTTTTGTGGGGTGCGTGTGTCTTAGGCTTTTGTAGGGTGTGTGTGTGTCTTAGGCTTTTGTGTGGGGTGTGTGTGTCTTAGGCTTTTGTGGGGTGCGTGTGTCTTAGGCTTTTGTGGGGTGTGTGTGTCTTAGGCTTTTGTGGGGTGCGTGTGTCTTAGGCTTTTGTGGGGTGCGTGTGTCTTAGGCTTTTGTGGGGTGTGTGTGTGTCTTAGGCTTTTGTGGGGTGTGTGTGTCTTAGGCTTTTGTGGGGTGTGTGTGTCTTAGGCTTTTGTGGGGTGTGTGTGTCTTAGGCTTTTGTCTGTGGGAATTGTTGGAGGCTGAGTTGGAGGGAATTTGCTTGTACAAGGCGTGGGGGGCTGGGGTGAGGGGGGTGGACCCCGGGGCTGTGTGGATCCCGCAGGTCCATACAGGGGGGCTGCTGGTGTGGATGAGTATTAAAGGAGCCCAGCTTCTCTCTCCGCAGTGCTCCCCTTGTCTTCAGAGCCTTCACCCTGGGTGTGTTCTGGGAGCCACGTTTGGTGGGAGAGGGGTCCCTGGTTTGCTCCCTACATTTGACAGACGTGCATGGAGGAGGGGGCATAAGAAGCCCCAGGTCACAGGGTCAGAGGGCCAAGGTCACTGAGTCAGAGGCTGCAGGTCACCCAGTCAGCGGCCTCCTGGGTGCTGGGGGACCCGGGCCTGCAGCAGCCTTGGTGGTCCCGCCAGGCTCGCGCAGGTTAGGCGGATGTTTGTCTGTCTCAGGCGGGAACCCTTGGGGAGGGGGTCTGTACAGGAGGGCTGGGGGGCTGGAGAGAAACGTGTGTGTGGCCGGGGTGCTGCGACCCCTGGAGGAGGGGAGTGACCACCCCCAGATCAGCAGCCAGTGGTGTGAAGGGCGGCGGGGCGGGGCTGGGGGCTCTTGGGAGTGGGGGCCTGGGGAAGGCAGGGGCCTCAGGGAGGAGAGGGCCTCAGGGGGCAGGGGAGGTCCCACTGACCGGTGCACCCTTGCCCCTCCAGGGGACGGGAACCTGCACCTCAACGTGACAGCCGAGACCTTCTGCGCATCCCTGCTGGGCGCCCTGGAGCCCTACGTGTACGAGTGGACGGCGGGTCAGTGGGGCAGTGTCAGTGCTGAGCACGGCCTGGGCTTTAAGAAGAAGGACGTCCTCGGCTACAGCAAGCCCCCTGAGGCGCTGCAGCTCATGAGGCAGGTCAAGGCCCTCTTGGACCCCAAGGGCATCCTGAACCCCTACAAGACGCTGCCCACCCATGCCTGATGGCCCCTTGCAGCCAGACTGGGGGCCTCCATCTTGTCTTGGCATTGCCTGTGGGACAGGCCCACAGAGCCTCCAACCCTCAGAGCCTGCAGCAGGCTGGACGACTGGCCACTTGGTCCAGGGGCCCGGAGCTGGCCCCGTGAAGCCCAGGACACATGGCTCTCTCGGCAGGAGTCTTCTCAGAGCCCCACTGTTCTGTTGGGTGAACAGAGAGCTGTCCGTCCACCATGCCTGCCTGCTGGACAGACACTCCATCCCTCCACAGGTCCTGGACAGGCCGGGTGGGCACACGATTCTGCCCACTCAGGTTGACCAGGTCACCCCTGCTTGCCTGTGGCCCATGGGATCCTGCCTGTGGGGTACATTCCTGAGAGGGCGGTCCTCCCACTGGCGCCCCACTTGGCGTAAGCCTCTGAGGGGCCCCGGGCAGAGGGGATGAACTCCATGTGGGTAACGGGGCACTGAGGTGGGTCCATTCATGCTCTGACCAGCAGAGCCAAGACATCGGGCACTTTCTGGACGACAGCTGGTCCCCTTTGAGCCAGAGGGACAGGCGTGCCCTGCCGTGGGTTTGTCGCAAACCTGTTTGCTAAGAGGCCCTGCGGTTCAGAAGCCAGGCACCCCTTTCTTACACTGGCTGTGACGCATCCATGGAGATGTCTTTCTGGTTCTGCTCTGACCACAAACATCAGTAGTTCCGGGTGAGAAGCCCCGCCAGCCGCAGGCACCCTGTCACCCCGAGCGGGTGCTCCCCTGGGGCGGCTGCTGGGGTGAGAAGCCCCGCCAGCCGCAGGCACCCTGTCACCCCGAGCGGGTGCTCCCCTGGGGCGGCTGCTGGGGTGAGAAGCCCCGCCAGCCGCAGGCACCCTGTCACCCCGAGCGGGTGCTCCCCTGGGGCTGGGAGATGGTCTGAGAGGCTGCACTCGCCTTCTCTCTGGCGCCGTGAGCTTCCAATAAAAGCGTAATTAACCAGGATCCTCTCCTCCCTTTTGTTTCTGGGAAAGTATCCTCACAAGCTGGGTGAAGGGCCCGTGTACTGCGTTCTTGAGCATGGTAACTTCGGTGCCCCAGGGCCTGACCACCCGTGTGTGGGGGCATCCCTGCCCCGGCCCCTGGCCCCATGCCATGTCCCCTGGCCCCCACTGTGTGACTGGGAGGCCCGCCTCATCGGGCCCCTGAGGTGTGGCCTGTTGTGGCTTCCTAAAGTTGCAGAGGTGGTCAGGTCCTATTTGCAATGTGCAGTGGGGGCCTTTGTGCAGAGACCTCCCATAAGAAGTGTTGGGACTCAGCAAGTTTATTTTAGAGAATTAAAGTAACGCATGAATTATTAGAAGGCTTAGCCGTTGGAGGCATTCTCTGCTGTAGTAACGGTGGGGCTTTGAGAAGGCGGCTTAGTGATGGGGTGGGAGGGGGCAAGTGACAGGGGAACCCCGCTTCCATGCAGGACGAAGCTGGCCCGCTGAATGTCAAAGAGTGAAGCGGCAACCACTGGCCCTGCATTTGCCACTGGGGCTCACCCCGCAGTGTGGACCTGTGCACGCACCCAGCACACGAGCGTGCACACGGCGGCAGGCCACGGCCCCAGGCCAGGCACGGAGCGCTGTGTGCAGCTGGGGTCAGCCAGTGGCTGGTCGCCGGCCGTGCGCCTGTTGAGGAGGCGAGTGTGGCCCTCGAGGCCCGTCGGGAGAGGGGGGAGCAGCGGGCAGCTCACCGCTGTTTCCAAGAAAGGATGCGGACCCTTGGACGCCGGTTCCAACAGAGCCCTCCCGCATGGAGGCCATGGTGGGGACTCACTTTGGGGAGGGTCTGGAGGTGGGGTCCAGTGGGGAAATGTCATTGTCTATACTTTCGGAGGCTTTGCCTTGTTTTTCTGCCAGGAGCAGTTGTACTCGTATCAAACCTGGACGTGCCAGGCACAGGCTGACTTGGGTCCCACGGCTCTGCTGGCTGAGTGAGGCCTGCGCTGCCCTCAGCCTGCTCCGAAGGGGCTCTGCCCCCAATGCGATGGCTGCCTGGAGGCCCCCTGTTTGTCCAGGGCCCCCCAGCTGTGGAAGGGATGCACCTTGGGGGAGATGGGTGTTCTCCTTGAGGGGGCTCTTGGCTCATCAGGATTTCAGGCCCGTGTCCAGCCCCCATGCCGGTCCAGGAAGGTGTCAGGTCGCCTGTGAAAGACTTCCTGGCTGGGGCCCCTCCAGTCTGTCCACCACTGGCCCCTCCTGCTCTCTGCCAGGGTTTGAAACGTGGTCCCCTCCCCACCGGTTGCTGACTGTTTCCTCACTGGGTCCCAGGGCCTGCCTGGACTGGGGGCTCCTGGGGGCCCTCCTGCCTCGCTGGCCCTGGCGGCGGGCTCCGTCCCTTTCCCACTGTCCTGGGCTCGGCACGCGGCCCCACGGGGCTGCCCAAGCCCCTTGTGGCTGATCTCTGTCCTTGGCCTCCGACTCTGGAAGCTGGGCTGCAGGCTGGTGTTTCTCACCTGTTTCAGGGTTGGGGCAGGGGCGCTGGGTGGCGGACCCCCCAGCGGAGGAGGTGGCAGAGGCTGCACCCTGGGAGGCAGCTTGCATCAGGCGTTTCCTGCTGGGGTGACCCTGAGGGTGGGGGCGACCCCGAGGTGGGGTGATCCCGAAGGTGTGGGGACCCCAAGGGTGGGGTGATGATGAAGGTGGGGGGAACCCCGAGGGTGTGGGGACCCCGAGGTGGGGGCGAACCCAAGGTGGGGGGGACCCTGAGGGTGTGGGGACCCTGAGGGTGGGGGGTGACGAAGGTGGGGAGCTCGTACTAGGCCTCACAGCCGCTGGGATGGGGGCTGCCGTCCTCTCTGCCCCCTTGGCTGGTGATGATTCACTTCTGCCTCCGAGCCCCCGGACTCCTCTCTGCTTTGGGGTGTCTCAGTGGACAGTGTCTTGGAGTCAGTGAAACAAGAGGGAGGGTGCCAGTCAGGCTGGACTGCGAGAGACCCGCCTTCCAGACCTGATGGACCCCTGTGTCTGGGGTGGGGTCCGGGAGAGACCCCCCACACCTGTGACTTCCCGAGGATAATCCGCGGAGGTACCCGGGAGGGGCTGAGTGTATTGTGTCTGGGTTAGAGAAAGCTGAATTTCACCCTAAAACCTCTAAGCTGCAACCTGAGAAGAGGTTATGTAATAGGAGGGCCCGCTGGAGGGGCGCAGGGTGCTGAGGAAGGGGCTGCGGGTGGCCCCCACACCCCACGGGGGGAGCCGCAGGCACGGGTGGCAGCTGCTGGAGGGCCCGGGGGTGAGAGGGCGTCTCCCACTGCTCAGCCCCGGGATGGGGTGTGTCGGTGGGAGGCACGCTGCGCAGGCCTGCGGGAGGCTGAGTCCCCATCCTGTAAGCTGGACTTGTATTCCGGAGCCCAGAGGCTCGGGGGGAGACTGGTGGCCTCGTGGCCCTGCAGGTGGGCCACCTGAGCGTGTCCATCAGGACGCCGACCCCTGAAGGGTGCAGGTGGCCCTGATCCCTGACCTCACTCATGTGGGATGCTGGCCCCGGCCTGCCCCCGTCTCTTCCCTGACCTCCGCCAGGACCAGGGGCAGGGGCCCCGCCAGCCCCATTGCTGCCTGGCCCACGGCCTGCGTCCTAGGCTCCAGGCACCTCAGACCCCGGGCCGAGAGGACAGGCCGAGTCTCCTCCCTTTCACGGGCGGTGGGGACGTGGCCTCTTCTGGGACGGTCGCCCTGGTGAACGCACTCGGGATGGCCCTTGGTGACTCCTGCTCCCCCAGGGAGGGTCGGCCTCCCCGCCGCCCTGCGGGACTGTCCGTCCTAGCAGGCTTCCAGAGCCACTCCTGCAGGGGCCCCTGGGAAAGCGGCTGCGGGGCATCCCTGGCGGGCCTGTCTCCCCGGGGCCTCTTCCCCTCCCCCCTCTCCCGAGGTGGTCCGGGCATCCCGTGGGGCGGCCGCTATGGTCAGCCGTGTCCCTTTGTTTCTGGCCAGAGTGAGCAGCAGCCGGCCCCATGGCCCGGGCGTGGGGGCAGTGAGGGAGCGGGGCAGGGGTTCCGAGGGTGGCAGGCTGGCAGCTGCGGGGTCGTCCGCGGCCCCTGGACTCAGAGCCTGAGGGCGGGGCAGGGGTGGGGGGCTGCCCTGCTTGTGACCCGCTCCTGGGGTTCACCAGCCCGAGCCCGGAGGGGCTGCCGGCGGTCAGCTGCCCGGCCCAGGGCTGGTGACGGGGGTGCATCTGCGGTCTCTGGATGGGGGCCCCCGTCCCCCATTCAGGGCGGAACCCAGGGGAGCAGCCGTGCTCTCAGGCCGCCCTCCCGCCCGTGCGCCTGCCGCCCCGCGAGGGTGTGGGCAGCCCTGGTGGGCAGAGCCCCGCGGGGTTAAACTGCCCCTCGCAGGAGGGGAGTGGACCCCAAGGTGGGGGCATGGCCTCAGCCCTCAGCCCAGAGGCGACCTCCGGCCCTCAGGGTCAGCTCTGCTGGCTGCGCCACCGCACCTGCTCCCAGGCTTTGCTGGAATCTTCTTGGAGTCCTGTCGACCCCCGGGGCCCTGCCAGGGTGAGCGGGAGCCCCCAGACCCTGGCCTCACGGGCTCCCACAGTGAGTCATGAGCCCAGGCAGCCCCTCCCTGTGTCCGCCAGCCCGGATCTGAGCTGGGGGCACAGCGATGGCCCCTGGGCCGCCCACCTTCATCCGCTCCTCCTGCTCGGATCTGGGTGCTGGGACCCCAGCTGGAGAGCGATGCACCCGCCATCCATGGGTGCAGGGGCAGGAGAGGGGCTGGGTGCGGAGGGAGCGTTCCCTTGAAAGGTGGGGCCGGCCTGAGCCTTCAGGCAAGGAATGCGGAGGCCGCTGGGCGTGTGAGCGAGAGATGCCCCCGCCAGCAGCACCGTGGCCCTGGGACGTGGGAGGAGGTGAGCAGGACAGAGGGGGCGTCCGGCCCTCCGGGGCCGCTGGACCCTCTGGGTGATGAGGGCTGTGGCCACCGGGCCAAGGCCTCTGACGCCAGCAAGGCCAGGCTGTGGGGACCCAGGCCCCCTGGGCCCCCTTCAGGTGGCCTGTGCCGGGCGGCACGGCTATCCCCCATCCTGGCCCTGCAGAGTGGGCGCTGGGGCCTGGGCAGCAGCCCTGTCTGCGTGGCTGCCTTCGGTTCTGCTCGCAGGGTTGCTGGCACAGGGTAGAGGGCACACAGAGATGCCCGCCTCTGAAGGGGCCCCTGTGGCCCTCGAACCAGAGCTCCCAAGACCTCAGGGCAGCCCAGGGCTGTGCTGCCCGGGGACCCCCATCCTGTCCCCGAGGTTGGAGAAGGGCCGTCTCAGGAGACCAAGGCCCCCAGTCACGGGCAGGGATTCACAGAGTCCAAGATGGGGTCCTGATAACGGGAGGCTGGGAAGGGGGATGGGGTCTCCTAGCCGTCCTCCAGGACCCCAACCCTGAGGGGCTGTGATGGGGGTGGGGCGCTCAGTGAAGGCTCCTGGGGGAGTCCGCAGAAGCCGCAAGTGGGTAGGCCTGGGGTGATGGAGGGTCTCTCTGGCACAGACAAGCCACTCCCCACCTATTGCTGTGGGGGCTCGGTTTGCTCTGGAGAAAGGAGACCCAAGTCCTGCAAGGCCGGCACCCAGCTCCCAGACCCCAGTTCCCCAGCCCCCAGCCCCCCAAGGCCAGCACCCAGCCCCCCAGACCCCAGTTCCCTAGCCCCCAGCCCCCAGCCCTCCCCCTGCAGCGGCCCACTCGGCTTGCGCGTGGTGGTGTCCGCTCCCTGCCCCGTCCAGCTCCCTGTCCAGGCTATTCACAGGCATCTCCCCTTCTGAGGCCCCTCCCGCTCTGGCCCTGTGGCCCATCCTCGCCCTGCTCGCAGCTCCTGACGGCCGACCTCTGAGACACCCTGATGACGGCCGGGCCCACGGTCCACTCCTCCTCTCTGCTGCTGGCCACGCCGGCAGGACCTGCTAGGGGCCCCTGCCTTTGACAGCAGACTCTGACTGCTGTGGCTGTGGGCTCCAGCAGCCTTGCCTTGAACTGGGGATGCAGCCGTTGACCCTGCCTGGCCCCTGGGCCCCCTCACGGAGCCAACACCCCAGGACCGTCTGTATCCCTGCAGGTGGGGCCCCAGGGGACCCTTGGGGTCTCTGCTCAGCAGCCCGTCCCCCCAGGTCCGTCACCGAGCGTCTGGGGTACATTTGGAGGAGAGCAAACATTTGTAGCAACAACGAAGCCTGAGGCCGCGGTGGGTAGGAGAGTGAGGGGTCTGCCCTGAGACCTCCTCACGTGTGGCCCTTAGTGTTCGCCACCCCGCCCAGAGGTGGGGCTCCTCACCCAGGGGCAGTCAGGGAGGATTCTCATTCCCCTGAGCCCACGTGCCACCTTGCTGCAGGAGGAATGGGTCTCCAAAGCCGGAGCTACTGATGGCTGTTTACCTGCCCAGCCCCGACTGGGAGGAGCCAGTCAGACAGCTGCCTCCTGGCCCAGTGAGGGCCCTGAGAAAGTCAAGGAGCCCCTCAGGCCCTCACCATGGGGAGGACCAGCCGTCCCAGCAAACTGCACCCTGGAGCCTTCAGGAGGCACCCCCGGCACCCGCGTGGCCAAAGACCCTGGGCTGGCTGGGGCTTGGATGCTTCATGGTGCCGTGGGGAATTTTGTCTTTCCTTATGGACCTAATACTTGGTTAAAATGCTGCAAATATTTCCCTCAGTCTGTTGTCTTTGAATTGTATTTATTTCCTAAAGAAAGAAGTGTACTTGCGTGGAGTAAAATCTACTAAATTTCTACCGTAATGTTCTCTTTTGAAAGTTCTTTTCCAGCCCACGGTGTAAAGAACAGCTAAGTTTCCTCCTGGGGTGAAGCTTTTGAGACTAAGGAGGAAAAGAAGAAAAGCTGTTGACTTTGGCTCCTGCTTTCTTCCTTGCCCTCAGAGCTGTCCACCGACCCTCAGCAGGATCTGCGTCTTGCCCTGAGTTCTGGACCCAGAGGCCTTGTCGCTGCCCACAGCTCCCTGCAGGCCCCCCGGGATGACCTACCCCACACCAGGGCGTGTGCCAGGCTCGGGCTCCTCCGGGAAGGCCCGGGCTCGTGTGCGGGCGCAGGGTGCGGCCCCACCCCAGGCTGGCAGGTGCGCTCCTCGAGTTCCTGCCCTGCCCAGCGTCACACCCCGCCAGTGCCTGTGCCCTGCGGCCGCCTGCCCAAGTGGGGCAAGGGGCCAGGCCAGATCGCCACCTGCCAGCATGCCGTCCTCTCTGGGGGGCTTGCGGAGGTAAGCGGGGGCTGTGCCATCACAGGGGCCAGATTCCTTCTTCAGTCCTGGTGGCCTGAGTGCCTGATGAACCAAGTCCTCCTGGGGCATCGCCCTCGAGTGGGCACTCGTCCTGAGTTCACCCTCGTGGACTTCATTTTAGGCAGTGGGGAGCCCCCCTGTCCTGCCTGGCTGGCCTTGTCCCAAGCCTGGTGGGCGGTTGGGGTAAGACGTATGCGGGGCAGAGGAGATGGGGCTATGGTGTCTGGACTGGAGGCCTGGGTGGGCGGCTGCTGGGGTTGGGCTCTGCCAGCCTCAGTCCCGTGGTCACCTTCTGGGGGGCTGGCCATGTCCCCCACCCAGCTCCATCACTTCAGCCCAATCACCCGCCTGTGCAGTTTAGGGTGCTGCCCGGGCCCTGAGCCCTGGAGCCCGCCCGTGCTGCGGAGGTCAGGAGGGGAGGGGCATGGCATCTGCAAGCGCCCGCGTCCTCTCCTGGCCTGCAGGGTTGCTGTGCCGCCAGGGCCCCCTCCCCGTAGCCCACTGCCACCGCTCCCCGAGGGCGTGGGACCGTGACCAGCCTCTTCCTGGGTCCTCCCTGGAGGGCCACCTGGGTGGTGTCGCTCCGCTTTCGGGGGTCCAGCCCAGGTCTCGCGGGCTGTGCCGGCCCTGATGGAAGGGTGGGTCCTGTGGGTGCTGTTGGGACAGAAGGCCCAGGCGGCCGCTGTGCGTGTCCCAGACTTGCGGGTGCATCACAGACCTCAGGGGTAGGGCAGTGTGCAGGCTCACACTCGGTGGCCCTGAAGGCCCAGATCCTCGGGTCAGTTTTCTCCGACTTGAGGGAACGCTTGGGGCCCATCCTGCTTGGTCAGTGTCCTGGGCCTGTGGGCAGACAGGCTGGCTGCCGCCCAGGACAGGGCACCAGCAGGCTCGGGCTTGCAGCATGTCTGGATGCCACGGGGATGAGGGGATGGGCCTGGAGTAGGGATGCCCAGGGGTTCACGGGGAGGCGAGGGGATGGGCATGGGCCGGGAGTGCCTGGTGGCCTGTTTGGCAGGACAGGCCTCCTGGAGCAGAGACCAGACCTCTTCCGCTGGGCAGGGTGAGGGGTCTGTGTGAGGCTCCTGGCCTGAGATGCAGGGGCATCAGCCCCCTGAGTGTCGGGAGCCATTGGAATGGTCCCCCAGCTCCACGCCTTGGCTTCAGGTCTTTGGAAACTTGTGTTTCTGGTTATTTGAGGTCAGCTTCTCGGGACAAAACTCTCCTGGGGTGCTGGGACCAGGGAGTGGCTGTGGGGAGCCATGATATCCCAGGGGACTGTGTGACCCATAGAAGGCTATGACCCTGTGGGTGCTGTGTGACCTTATGGGGAGCTGTGTGACCCCGTGGGGACTGTGTGACCCCATAGAAGGCTGTGACCCCATAGAAAGCTGTGACCCCGTGGGTGCTGTGTGACCTGTGGGGGACTGTGTGGACCCTTGGGGGGCTGAGTGGGGGCTGTGTGACCCCCTGTGGGTGCTGTGTGACCTGTGGGGGACTGTGTGGACCCTTGGGGGGCTGTGTGGGTGCTGTGTGACCCCCTGTGGGTGCTGTGTGACCTGTGGGGGACTGTGTGGACCCTTGGGGGGCTGTGTGACCCCGTGGGTGCTGTGTGACCTGTGGGGGACTGTGTGACCCCCCGTGGGTGCTGTGTGACCTGTGGGGGACTGTGTGACCTGTGGGGGACTGTGTGACCCCCTGTGGGTGCTGTGTGACCTGTGGGGGACTGTGTGGACCCTTGGGGGGCTGTGTGACCCCGTGGGTGCTGTGTGACCTGTGGGGGACTGTGTGACCTGTGGGGGACTGTGTGACCTGTGGGGGACTGTGTGAACCCTTGGGGGGCTGTGTGACCCCGTGGGTGCTGTGTGACCTGTGGGGGACTGTGTGACCTGTGGGGGACTGTGTGACCCCCTGTGGGTGCTGTGTGACCTGTGGGGGACTGTGTGGACCCTTGGGGGGCTGTGTGACCCCGTGGGTGCTGTGTGACCTGTGGATGCTCTGTGACCTGTGGGGGACTGTGTGGGCCCTTGGGGGCCTGTGTGACCCCGTGGGGGCTGTGTGACCTGTGGGGGACTGTGTGACCTGTGGGGGACTGTGTGGACCCTTGGGGGGCTGTGTGACCCCGTGGGTGCTGTGTGACCTGTGGGGGACTGTGTGACCTGTGGGGGACTGTGTGACCCCCTGTGGGTGCTGTGTGACCTGTGGGGGACTGTGTGGACCCTTGGAGGGCTGTGTGACCCCCTGTGGGTGCTGTGTGACCTGTGGGGGACTGTGTGACCCCCTGTGGGTGCTGTGTACCCCGTGGGGACTGTGTGACCCCCTGTGGTTGCTGTGTACCCCGTGGGGACTGTGTGACCCCCTGTGGGTGCTGTGTGCCCCGTGGGTGCTGGGTGACTCTCGTGGCCTCAGGCCAGCTCTGAGGGTGGGTGAACAGTACACGTGGGAGTGCGGGCGGGGATGGACAGGCAGGGCGTCTGGCGGCATTCTGCTGGTGCACCACTGTGGTGGCCACGTGAGGCCTGGATGAGGGCCAGAAGGAGTCCAGAGGGGGCCAGCCAGGACACGTGCCATCCACGTTTTAGTGGACAAGGGGACGCTTTGGCCTGAGCATGAGGTGACGGACGCAGGATGGCCACTGAATGATGAGGAGGAGTGGACTGTTTCCATGGCGACTGGGCAGAAGAGTGGACCTGTTTCCATGGCGACCCGGGGGAAGGCAGTGCGTGGCATCGCTGTCTGGGACACACTTGAATCTCCGTGTGCTGTGTCTGAAACACGCCTCCCCGCAGCCACACTGCCTCCCACGCGCTCAGAGATTGTCTAGTCTGCTGCAGTCTGCGTTTATTCTTTGCCAGTCTGTATCAGGTGGCACAGTGGTAATGAATCCGCCTCCAATGCAGGGGAGTCAAGAAAGCTTGGGTTTGATCCCTGGGTGGGGAAGATCCCCTGGAAGGGGAAATGGCAAGCTACTCCAGTGTTCTTGCCTGGGAAATCCCCTGGACGGAGGAGCCTGGTGGGCGACAGTCCATGGGGTCACAAAGAGAGTTAGACACAACTTACCTACATCTATTCTATTCTGCCTCTGGCCTTTCTTTCTGTTCTATTTGGTTCTATTTGGTTCTATTTCACTATTCTCTACGAGTGCTGGCTCCAACCTCCAGCCCTCATGGTGTGACCCACTGAAGTGACTTCAAGGCAAATGTGGTGCCACCTGGAGGTGAGTAGACACCCCAGGTTGTAGAGCACGAAGCACTCCCCTTTGGGGGAAGGGCTCAGAGGTCCCTGTCGGGGTCGGGTGGGGACATGGGCCGCCCTGTGCTCTCCTCATGTCAGCAATCTTGTAAGCAGCCCCTAGACACCCGGCTGCGCCAGGCCGCGCTGGCCTATGTCTCGGCCTCAGTGTCCCCCCGGCAACGCCCTGCCCCACCGGTAGCTGTGCCCAGCTGGATGGCTGCAGGGCTGGAAGGCCCTGGCTGCCTCTTGCTCCCAGGTCTTGGCTGTGGCATCTTGGTTCCCCTCCTGGAAAGTGGCACAGCAGCTTCCTGGGGGGTGCCGTCTCGGGACAGTGTTGAGGGAGTAGAAGCAGAAGTTGCAAGGTTCTTCCTGCCAGCCTCAGATTCTGGCCAAAGCAAGGCCCCGTCATTCCCGATTTGGTGGGCGGTGACAGGTGGGGACTGGGGACAGGCGTCTTGGCCATGTTTCTTCTCTGCTGCACCCTGAAGGCAGCGACAGAGTGACTTTCCTTTCTGTTTTAGCAGGATCCCTTGGGTGAAGGGTGCCCCTACCCTTTCCCTCTATTTGGGGGATGTTGAGTTTGGACATCTGGGCCCCTGTCCCTGTTTCCTTTTGGGTTTGATCTTAGTACAGATGGCTGTGTGCCCTGGACTCACCGGACGACGGCCTCACCCATCCTGATCACATGGTCCCCAGGCCCAGGAAGACCTCGGGCAGCCCTTTGCCAGGCTTTCTGCTGATGCGTCTGGGGGTGGGGGTGGGGACCGGGGGCCAGTACCTCCTTGTTCTCAAACAGCCGAGCAGGGGCAGGGGGGCAGGGCTTGGTTTCCTGAGGATGCAGCCTTCCCGGCCAAGGGCTTATCTGTGAGGAGGGAGCCCTGAGTAACTGTTCAGCCATGTCCTTCAGTTCAGTTCTGTCGCTCAGTCGTGTCCGACTCTTTGCGACCCCGTGAATCACAGCACATCAGGCCTCCCTGTCCATCACCAGCTCCCAGAGTTCACTTAAACTCACATCCATCGAGTTGGTGATGCCATCCAGCCATCTCATTCTCTGTCGTCCCCGTTTCCTCCTGCCCCCAATCCCTCCCAGCATCAGAGTCTTTTCCAGTGAGTCGACTCGTCGCATGAGGTGGCCAAAGTATTGGAGTTTCAGCTTTAGCATCTGTCCTTCCAATGAACACCCAGGACTGATCTCCTTTAGAATGGACTGGTTGGATCTCCTTGCAGTCGAAGGGACTCTCAAGAGTCTTCTCCAGCACCACAGTTCAAAAGCAGCAATTCTTCGGTGATCAGCTTTCTTCACAGTCCAACTCTCACATCCATACATGACCACGGGAAAAACCATAGCCTTGACTAGATGGACCTTGGTTGGCAAAGTAATGTCTCTGCTTTTTACTATGCTATCTAGGTTGGTCATAACTTTCCTTCCAAGGAGTAAGCGTCTTTTAATTTCATGGCTGCAGTCATCATCTGCAGTGATTTTGGAGCCCAAAAAAATGAAGTCTGACACTGTTTCCACTGTTTCCCCATCTATTTGCCATGAAGTGATGGGACCAGATGCCATGATCTTAGTTTTCTGAATGTTGAGCTTCAAGCCAACCTTTTCACTCTCCTCTTTCACCTTCACTTTCTGCCATAAGGGTGGGGTCATCTGCATGTCTGAGGTTATTGATATTTCTCCCAGCAATCTTGATTCCAGCTTGTGTCCTTGGCCTCTGCTAATTAAATGCTGCCACTGCACCCACCCCCTTGGCTTGGCCCCACACCCAGTAGGGCATTTGGGGCTCAACAAGGGCCAGTTGAAGGAATGATGGGTGGACAGACCACCACTGGTGACCGCTGTGGGTGTGTTTACATGGCCACTTTGGATCCTATGCGGCAGCCCTGGATTGGGCCCTGGGATCAGCCCAGGGAGATTTTGTTCTGGAAAAGCAGGAGGACAGAAGGGTTGTGTATGTGTGTGGGCGGGGGCTGGCCCTTTTCCGCTCGTCCCTGCTTCCCTCAGGCTGCGGGACCACCGAGGGGCGGGGCAGGCGACAGGTGTGGCCCTGGGTCTCCTAGAGCCTCCTGCCTGTGGTGCTGGAGCTTGTCGGGCGCTGTGTTTCTCGATTCTGGGTAAAACTGGCTGAGCACAGAATGGTGGTTAGATGTTGTCCTTCTGGAGAACTTCCCTGAATTGGAGATGGGGTGTCCTGAGACTGTTTATTACCCATAATTTCAGATCTTTTATTGGTTCTTACTCAGATGCTCAGGAATTCTCCCTGAACGGCCCCACCTGGGGCACTCAGCAGTCAGCCGGCTGCTCACCTGGGCCTTGGGGGCTGGGGGCCTTGAGCTCCCCCCGCCAGCTCCCGCTGGAATGGGAGCAGAGCCCTGCCCAGCAGCCCCATCAGCTCCTGGCCCCTCTGCTGCAGGGCTGGCTGTTGCCACCTTTGAGCCCACGCTCCATGACCCTAATAGCAAAGCCTGAGGGGTGCTGTCCGCCTGGCCACCCCAGGAAACCCCGCCCATGAGCAGGGCGGAGGCCACCACCTGGCTGTAGCCCAGAGCCCCACACTTGGGCTCCACATGCAGGAGGCTTGGGGCTCTTGGCAGTCTTCCCGCTGAGTGACTCGGGCCAGCCCAGAGGGAAAGGGGCCTCACCGAGAGCCCTTGGTTTGAGTGGCCAGGCCCTCACGGCCCTTCCTCACAGGAAGCCTCTTTAACCAACAGCCCGGGAAGCGCTGTTACGTGGTTTATAATTTTCATATTTAATTATTCTACAATTATTGACTTTCAAAAGGTTTTTTAGCCCTGAACTCTTCAAAAATATTTCTGTTTATTATTTGACTTTTAAAAACAGCTTTATCGACATGTAATTCATATACCCCATGCTTTCCCCAAAGTTGTGTAGCCAGCCGCTGAGCTTGCCCTGTGGGTAAGGGCCTGTGGGCACTCCCTGGGGCAGGGGGAGGGACCGTGAGGCAGACCAGGGAGGCGGTTTCCCAATGTTCACTTAAAACGATGGACAACATGACAGTTGCGAGTGAAGGTTTATTTGGGGCAAATGAGGACTGCAGCCTGGGAGCCAGCGCCTCAGACGGCTCTGAGAGACTGCTGCAAAGGGGCAGTGTCGGGGGAAGGCCCGTGTATGTGACTTTGGTGAAGGAGGAGTTCATGGAATCAAGCGCTTCTCTTACAAAAGGTTTTCTGCTCGTCGTGAGGAGCTGATGGCACCATGAAGGGATGGAGTGATTGCTCACGGTGAGGGCATGCAAGGCTTGGGCTCATGAAATCAGTTTCTGAAAATATTGATGTAAAGACCTATTCCACCGGTTTTCCTGGAACACAGAGTGCTTCATTTCAGGGAGTGTCAGAGGCCAGCAGCTGCAGCCATGCAGGATTCCATTCCCAAAGACAGATGGCAGATGCCTGGGACCCTGTCTACCTGCCAGGCAGAACATCCCTCCTGTTGCCAGCCCCGGAAGTGGCTCCCTGAGCACCCGTCCTGCTGGGCGGACCACCCGGCCCATCCCACACCCACATCCTGCTGACCCCACGAGTGATGGGACCAGGGGGTCTTCTGCAAAGGAAGAGCCTCTCCTTAGAAATGAGGGATTTCTCTGAAGACATTATTGTTCTTGGGCAGCTGTTGTTGCCACCAAAAACCTTGGATTCTCTGCCCACTGAAGCCAAATAAAAAAAATACAGAAACAGAGTTTGGAGGAAATAGAAAGGTGGCTTTAATCCTCAACCGGCAAGGGGAGACAGAACAGAACAGGCTTGCGCCTCGAGGACTATGCCCTCTTCCATGAGGAGTCGGGGGATCCTATAGATGAGGCTCGAAGGTGGAGTGGTGATGAGGGACAAGGGCGTCAGGATCTTGTGTTCTTCCTCCTGCGTTGTTTCGGAAGCAGTCATAGGCTGGTGTTGGGTAGCTGGGTCCATTGCCTTTTGTGTGTTGTACTGTGGCCTTCTTTCTGAATGCAAACAGGAGAAAAACCACATGGGGTGGTCTGCAGAGAGAGAGAGCGGTACAGGTCAGCGCCAGAGCAGGGTGTCACACAGAGTTCGAAGCTCATACGTGCAGGGACAGCTCGTGCAGTCAGAGGGCTAAAGCAGGCAGAGTCACAGACTGCTGCCTTCAGCCGCTCAGTCACGTCTGACTTTGTGGCCCCACGGACCGCAGCGCGCCAGGACTCCCTGTCCATCACCGACTCCAGGAGTCCACTGAAACCCATGTCCATCGAGTCAGTGATGCCATCCAGCCATCTCATCCCCTGTGGTCCCCTTCTCCTCCTGCCCTCAATCTTTCCCAGCATCAGGGTCTTTTCCAATGAGTCAGCTCTTCTCATCAGATGGCCAAAGTATTGGAGTTTCAGCTTCAGCATAAATCCTTCCAATGAATATTCGGGGCTGATTTTCTTTAGGATCAACTGGTTGGATCTCCTTGCAGTTCAAGGGACTCTCAAGAGTCTTCTCCAAAAGCAGTTCAAAAGCATCAATTCTTCGGCGATCAGCTTTCTTCACAGTCCAACTCTCACATCCATACATGACCACGGGAAAAACCATAGCCTTGACTATGTGGAACTTTGTTGGTACAGTAATGTCTCTGCTCTTTAATATGCTGTCTAGGTTGGTCATAGCTTTCCTTCCGAGGAGCAAGCATCCTTTAATTTCATGGCTGCAGTCACCATTCACAGTGATTTTGGAGCCCCCAAAATAAAGTCTCTCACTGTTTCCACTGTTTCCCCATCTATTTGCCATGAAGTGATGGGACCGGATGCCATGATCTTCGTTTTTTGAATGTTGACTACAGATTAGGAACAGTTAAAGTAAAAACTAGCAGTGATCAGGCCTGCTCATTATTCTCTGTATCTTTGTTTTCAGGGAAGGAAAGAAGAACTCATTCCTCTTTTCTCCTTTTCACTGCAATTCTGTGGAGAACTTGTTCCCTTAAGGTCAAAGGGGTTGTTGTAAATGTGATAGCAGAAATTTCCAAGAGGTGCTCAGTTCGGCTCCTCTGAAGGGGCCAGCAAATACCCAGTGTTTGCTGAAGGGAGTTTTATGTGTCAGAACAAAGTCAGGCCTGCGGCAGACTGAGGGGAAAAGCCAGGCCCATTAATGTCCCAGGAGGGCCTCATCCAGCAGGGGTTAAACTCTAACTATATGGGATAATAAAACCCTGTGTAAAGTAGATAGCCAGTGTGACACAGGGAGCCTAAAGCCAGTGCTCTGCGGCAACCTAGAGGGGTGGATGGGGAAGGAGGTGGCAGGGAGGTTCATGAGGGAGGGGACGTGTGTATTGCTGTGGCTGATTCATGGTTGATGTATGGCAGAAACCAACATTGTAAAGCAATTATCCTCCAATTAAAGAAAAGTAGCCAACCGCTCAGGCTCCAGTGACAAGCTGCCCTACCTGGAGGGCCTCGTGCATGAGCTCTGCAGACGCTGCTCCACTGCGGTGCGGGAACCCCGTGACCACAGCATGGCGTTCCAGAAGTGCACCCCTTTGGGGCTTGGGGAAGGTGTGCAGCGGGGAGACCCCAGGGCCTGGCCTCTGGGCTGCCGCACCATCTCCTGCTGCCTCTGCGGCCACCCCCTGGGGCCCATGGGCTGTGCTGTCACTTTGGGCTAACGTGGGCATCCTTTCCTGGCAGCCCCGCCCTGCGTGTGAGCATGCTACACTTGGTCCACCGTAGTCCTGAGCTTACGGAGGCTCAGCCTGTCCACCTGCTGGTTCCTGGGAGTCTCTTTCAGGTGGATCTCAAGTCCTTCGTCAGGAGGGCTTGAGGGAACGTTAGGCAGCTGGGGGTTGGAGAAGCTCACGTCACGTCTGGAAACCCAGGTGTGGTGGCAGACACAAGTGGTGGAGCAAGGGGCTTCCCTGATGGTCCAGTGGTAAAGAATCCACCTTCTAAAGCAGTGGATGCGGGTTTGATCCCTGGTTGGGGAACTAAGATCCCATATGCTGCGACTAATGATCTCATGCGGCCCAACTGCTGGAGCCCGTGCGCTCTGGAGCCCGTGCTCTGCAACATAAAATCCCACATCTGCAACTAAGACTGATGAAGTCAAATAAGTAAATATAAAAGAGGGAGGGAGGGAGGGTGCAGCGTGTGCCACAATGGCTTGTCCTTAAGGGGGTGTATGTGGAGAGCAGAAAGTGATGGCAGGGGCTCAGATCCTCCCAGCTTGCGTCTGAGACTAGGCTCTGGTGGAAGAGAGGAGATAGAAAGCAGTAGAAGCTGTGATCACTCAGCTAGAGCCAGACATCCTGGAGTGTGAAGTCAAGTGGGCCTTAGGAGGCATCGCTACGAACAAAGCTAGTGGAGGTGATGGAATTCCAGCTGAACTATTTCAAATTCTAAACGGTGATGTTGTGAAAGTGCTGCACTCAGTATGCCAGCAAATTTGGAAAACTCAGTAGTGGCCACAGGACTGGAAAAGGTCAGTCTTCATTCCAATCCCAAAGAAAGGCAATGCCAAAGAATGCTCAAACCACCGCACAATTGCACTCATCTCACACGCTAGTAAAGTCATGCTCAAAATTCTCCAAGCGAGGCTTCAGCCATACGTGAACCGTGAACTCCCAGATGTTCAAGCTGGATTTAGAAAAGGCAGAGGAACCAGAGATCAAATTGCCGACTCCAGTGATAAGGACCGAGAAATGAAATGTGAACTCATTTACAACGGCAGTAAAAACTGGAGGCTGAAATGAACACAAGGGGCAGAGGGCTGAGGCGAGGAGAGTGACAGGACACTGTTGGGAGCCTGGGGGGGACACAGCCCCTGGGCGCTCGGACCGCACTTCCCGGGGAGGTGGCGCTGGGCCCAGCTCCACCAGCGCCCCTCCCGGGGCAGCCCCAACTCCACTCCCCTCCCCTCCCTGCGACGGATCTGCTGCCTCCTGCCTGGTTCTCCCTGGGCCTGTCCTGCTGGACATATCTCAGCTCCCGCCCGCCCGCCGTTGGGATCCCGTGCCCCCACTGGTTTCCCTGCCCTGTCTCGTGGGGAGGCCGCCAGCCCAGGGCTCCTTCTGTTTACTCCCCAGCTGGACTAGCCGGGGGGAGCACTGCATGAGCCCTGGGCTTCCTCACCGTGTCCTAGCATGTGGGGACTCCCCGCCATGTGTGTGTCCAGTCACGGAACCTAGGGTGGCGGCAGGGTGAGTCCCTGGGCACGTCTGTGCTGGGCAGGGGCTCTAAGGTCCGAAAGGCGGTGCGCCCCAGGAGGCAGGGCCCACCCGGCCGTACCAGCCTGGCGTGTTCACGGCTCTGAGCAGTTTCCTCCGATGGACGGAGCCGACTGGGAGTCCCGCACAGCGGCCTGTCCGTGTGTGGCCAGCCGCCCGCTGTCCCGGGCAGCATCAGGCGCCCTCCCTGCCCTCGGGTCCCCTCCCTTCCTAGCACCCGGCAGGCCCCTGCTCCCTGACACTGTTTAGAGTTGTCCTGCTATTACCGTATGATGTGCTACCATGGGAAGCTGAGAACTGAATTCTGAATTAAAAACTCTTTAGGGGAAGATGTGAAGTTTCGAGACTGTTTGGTGTGGGGTCCGGCGGTCTCCTTGCCCCAGAGCAGAGTGGGGGGTGGGGACCTGCACCCCACTTGGGGCCAGGGGGACAGAGGGGTCTCAGGGGGCAGCCCTGCAGCCAGTGTGAGTCACTTCTGAGTTTTCGTCTGGGAGGGTGTCAAGAGGTTCCTGTGAGGCTGGGGTCTGGCCTCCCCACTGTCTGGCATCTCTCGCCAGCTGCCCTTTCCTCCCGGGCTCCTCCCCCACGTGTCCCCTGCTTGTCACTCTCCCCTGTCCACACAGAGCCTGTGCAGAGGCCCCAGGCCATTCAGTAAGCTCCCTCCCTGTGCCAGGCTCCGAGTACAGGTGCGTCATGCAGCCCCTCTCACCTGGGACCTGACCGCCGCTCCGAGCAGCCCCTCGTCCCTTCCAGCCCTGCCGGGCCCTCTACCCCCTCCTCCCCCGGAGAAGGCCTTCCTGGTTCCAGCTGCTGCTGCTCCATGTCACTGGAGTCCAAGGATCCGGCTGCCCTGGGGGCACAGGCCGTGTGGAGACAGGGGCCCAGAGGTCCCAGGAGGGACCTTCTAGTCTTTCAGATGTGGGGACACTGGGAACTCACCCTCCGACCTCGTCCGAGAGGAGGCCTTGGAGCCAGCCCTGACACCCTCAGGGGGCGGGTGTTGGGTGGAAGGGCTGTGAGCCTCAGAACCGACCTGGGAAGGGCAGTCATGAAGCCTCCCGGCACTGCCGGTCCGTCCTGGGGACCGTGCCTGGCTGGGCAGAGCCTCCGGGGAGCTCAGAGCAAGGCCGAGGGGAGCACACGCAGGCCTGCCTGGGCGCCTTGCTCCCCCGAGAGGTCAGGGTGCTGAGCCATCAGCGTCCCTCCCACGCCGTGGCTGTTCGGGCTGTGCGCCGGGTGTCCTGGGGGCAGGGGTCTCAGCAGAGGCCACAGAGCCCTGCCTTCCCGCCTTGCTCCTGTCTGCAAGAAGGAAAGGAGTGGGAGATGCATGAAAGGGTGTGGTGTTCTGGCCGAGTAAGGGGTCCCGGTGGTGCCCTGCCTAGCAGCACACGGGGGCCTGCCCGCTGCAAAATCAGGGCCAAAGCACCTGGATGCAAGTGGGTGCCCGCACTGTACACAGGCCGTGGCGAATGCCCGGAAACAACCCAGGCCCAGGAGACGGTGGCTTTGCCAACACCCTGCTGAGGCCACAGGAGGCAGGCAGGGCCAGGGCCGCCTGGCTGTGAATTCCGTTCAGACGTCCAGGAAGCGCCTGCAGCCTGAGCATCAGGACTAAACAGGGGCCTGAATAGGCAGCTGTTTGGTGCAGGCTGGGCCCCCTGGATCCAGGGCCAGGCCGGGCTGAGGGGAGAAGCTCACTTGTATTTCAGAGAGGTGCCTGCCTCCGTGGGCAAGCCCAGCTGGGCCCAGGTTGCGGCCCACCATTTCCACGGATTTACACAAACACAGTTGAGGCTGAAAGCCACCACCTTCTCCTTGTGCCCCCCAGGACAGAGGCTGTAAACACTAAATGAAGCTTTCTCAGGACCCCCTTGCACTTTGGGGGAGGGGGACCATGAGACGGCATTTTGGCCAAGAAGGTGGAGGAGGGGGTTTGTTAGAGGCTTCGAAAAGGCTTTTGGTTCCTTATGATGGCTGGTCCTGACTTCTGCTTTCTTGCTGATGCAAATGTTTATGTGATGTGTGGAGCTTGGCAGCCATATTGTGACTATCAGGCCACGAGCATGAGGAGAGAGACGTCAGTTTTCTCGGCGAGACGGAGCTGAGTCTGCCAGAGCCAGCAGCTTCCCTCCAAGCTTCTGGGTTGGTGGGGGGAGTCTGCCGTTGTTTTCTGATTCCTGCGGCTGAGGCTCCAAGGGACATGGGTTTTCCTGATGGTGTTCAGTCGCCCAGTTGTGTCTGACTCTTTGTGACCCCGGGCACAGCAGCACGCCAGGCCTTTTTATGCTGATGTGTGAATGCATATCCTGGCTCCAGCAACTCCTTGAGCTCCAGACTCCTTTTTCAGCCACTGCCGGGCACCTCCTCTTGGCGTCTCAGGACATTTCACATTCAACAGATTTGCTTCCGATCTTGTTCCCACCCTGTGGTCTCCCCTCCCTCGGCACCCCAAGCCAACTCAAACCAGGGGGTCTGCGGTGGGGGGTGGGATGTGTGCTTGGCTTCACTCAGCACACACGAGCCGAGCACCGCACACGTGCCAGCTGCCCTTCCAGCAACCGAGTCGCTTACCCAATAGTGGGCAGAGCTGTGCTGTGTGTTTAGTCACTCAGTCCTGTCCAACTCTTTGAGACCCCATGAACTGTAGCCTGCCAGGCACCTCCGTCCATGGGTATCCTCCAGGCAAGAATACTGGAGTGATTTGAGGAAATGGCAACCCACTCCAGTATTCTTGCCTGGAGAATTCCATGGACAAAGGAGCGACTCTCACCTCCAGGGGATCTTCCCAACCCAGGGATCAAACCCAGATCTCCCGCAATGTAGGAGGATTCTTGACCGTCTCAGCCACCAGGGAAACCCAGTGGGCAGTACAGACTACAAAGGGACCGATGCGATTGCGACACTCTCAGGTGCCAGTGAGATCTGAGGGGCGGGGTGAGCTGCAGGGAGGTTGGGAGACCCCTGCCCACAGCCCGGGGAAGCTGGGGGGAAGCTGGGGGGCAGCTCGTGCAGAAACTGGGTAGACAGTCTGCTGCTGTAGCCTGGTGAGTGCAGAAGTCCTGGGGCTGGGTGTTTGAGGAATATGAGGAAGTGGAATGGCTGAAGGGTAGGGGTGGAGCGGGGGCCTGGGGACTGGCTGGGAAGGCTTGCACTTTCCTGAAGGGTTTAGCACAGGAGGCTCTTCAATTATGGGAATTTAATCAAGGGTTTGAACTTGTTCAAAGAAAATGAAAGTGTTAGTCACCCAGCTGTTTCCAGCTCTTTGAGACTCCATGGCCTGTAGCCCGCCAGGCTCCTCTGTCTATGGGCTTCTCCAGGGAACACTGGAGTGCGTTGCCATACCCTCCTTCAGGGATCTTCCTGACCCAGGGATCGAACCTGCATTGCAGGTAGATTCTTTACTGTCTAAGCCACCAAGGAAGACTTTGAGCACATTGGATTTTTAAATAAAAGGGTCTTTTGGGCTGCTGAGGGGGAATGAACCACAGGGCAGGGACACAGGAGGGGGTAACCAGGCCACCAGGGTTCGGAAGCAGAGCAGATCAGGACAGAAGGTGGGGGGAGGGAAACGGAACCAGAGCAGGTGAAGGAGCTGCTGTCCCTGGGGGTGGGCTGGGTTTGGAGGGCAGCGTTGGAGCCAGTCTGGACCTTGGAGGCTGCGATGCCTCTGCACACCCTGGTGGGGGTTTGGGGCGAGCCCGGGCTGGGGTGTAAATCTGGGGCGGCCTGCAAATGGTGACCAGAGCTGAGACTGGCTGGGTCTCCTCCCCCTTCTTAGTATAAAGTGGCCCTCCAGGTGGTGCAGTGCAGGGAGCCCCTCATGGCTGAGCCACCGCAGCTTCTTCATCCCGCCAGGGGAAGGCAGGACAGGAAGTCACTGCCTGTCCTGATCTGCTCACTGCCTCTTCCTTGTGTGTTCTGGCCCAGGACCTGTGCCCGTGCCGCCTTCAGGCCTTCAGCTCCTGCACCCAGGCGGGCCCCCCGCCCTCACAGGCCCTGGGCTGGAACACAGAGGTCTCAGTCAGGCCCGTCTCGCAGGGGGCCCTGCTCGGGGTTGAGGGTCCCCAGACCTCTGACTTCCCCCTCCTAGGGAGTGGGTCCTCCTCTCGGCTTCTCCCAGCTTCTGAGCAGTGGACAGTGCAGGGGGGCCAAGTGGGGGTGGTGTCTGATGACTCAGGCCTGTCATGGGCTTTGTCCCCCCATCCCAGGGCCCCCATGGGCCAGCACACAGTAGGTGCTGGACACAAGCTGTTACATGGATGCCGGGGAGATGGAGCAGGTAGGGATGGAGGTAAGCAGCAGAGGCTCCTCCCGGGCCCCGGACTCAGTGCTGAAGGGGTTCTCTGCCCACAGGTGCTTCTGGGCCATGCTCCTCCTCCTGGCCCTGGCTGTGCTCCTGCTGGCGGGCATCATGCATGTGGACGTCGGGCTGCTTATGCCGTGAGTCCTCCACTGGGTGGCCTGAAGTCTGGGCACTGCCCCCTCCCCGAGCAGTACTGGGACCCCGGCGTGCTCCACTCCGGGTGGCACCCAGCACTGGCTGTGACTGGCAGACCATGCCTCCCTTCCAGGCCTCCTCTCTGCAATGGAGGATGGGCTCTGTCTGTGGTCACCCAGCCTGGGGGGCCTCCCAGTGTCTCCCATGGGCAGTAAGCTGCCCAGAACTCCAGGCAGGGATATGGGAGGGTTGAATCTGGACCAGGTTGGGGGTGCCCTGGGCAGAGCTGCTGTGTGCAGAGGGTGACTGGGAGGCAGGGCTGGGGTGGTTAGAACCCCCTAGTGGTCTGGGGGTCAGGACCCCTGCTCCCCTGCTAGTTGGTGGTATGGACTCTGTGAAGCCCAGGGTCCTCCCGATGGCTACCCAACCCCAGTGCTTTAGCCTGGCTGCTGGGAGGGCCCTCCAGCCCCGGGCCTGGCTGATCTCCACAGGAGAAGGGGAGTGCTAAAACTCCTGGGTATCCTTGCCTACCTACTGCCCAGGCCTGGCACTCACCTCTGGACCCTGTCCCCACCATCCTGGGTCACTCACCAGCTCTGTTTTGGGGCCCTATGTTGGGGCAGGGTGGGCACCTGTCGCTCCAGGCTGGTGTCCACAACTGGGTGGGTGCCACCCTGAGATCACAGGAGTGTGCACCAGCGTCCAGTCTTGCCCAGCAGTGAGTCAGCTCGTCTCAGCATGAGAGGCCCGCCAAGCACTGCTGGCCATATGGCCTGGGTCACAGGGCAGAGCTGCGCTGGGCGCCCTCAGAGCCAGGCAGGAGGTTGGGAAACAGGGGTGCAGCGCCTGGGAGAGCAGTACGTGGGGGCAGGTGGTGCAACCACTGGATGGGCACAGCCAGGGCGGGGCCTCAGGTAAGGGGGCACAGTGGTGGGGCTGGGCTGGGGTGTGGCCAGCTCAGGGAGTGTGGATCGGGGGAGCGTGGACGGGGGAGCAGCTTTGCGGGCCTCCGGGTTCAGCAGTCGCGGGGCTAGGATCTCTCCAGCTGGGCAAGCTCGAGGATCCCCGGCCCACGGCGCTGCCCTCTTCCCCCAGCCAACTCGGGGACCAGGCTGACGGGCCTCCCGTCACCAACGTCATGTTTCTTAAGACGCACAAGACGGCCAGCAGCACGGTGCTCAACATCCTCTTCCGCTTCGCCGAGACACACAACCTGTCGGCGGCTCTACCCGCCGGCGGCCGCTTCCACCTGGGCTACCCCTGGCTCTTCCTGGCGCGCTACGTGGAGGGCGTGGAGCAGGGCGGCCCCAGGCGGCGCTTCAACATCATGTGCAACCACCTGAGGTTCAACCCGCCAGAGGTGCGCGGGGCGGGGCTCCCGGGGCGGGGCTTCAACTTCAGGAGGTTCAACCCGCCAGAGGGGCGCGGGGCGGGGCTCCCGGGGCGGGGCTTCAACTTCAGGAGGTTCAACCCGCCAGAGGGGCGCGGGGCGGGGCTTCAACTTCAGGAGGTTCAACCCGCCAGGGGTGCGCGGGGCGGGGCGCCCGGGGCGGGGTCCCTGGCAGGGTCCGGGGCGCCCGGGGGCGTTGCTCTCCGAGTCAGCAGCGGGCACCCGGCGTCTGCCGCCCTCTCCCTCTTCTCCACCTCCTTCTGGATCCAGACCCACCAGCTCGTCCCACCGCAGGCCCTTTTCACGTGTTCACAGCTCCTTCTCTGGGTTATTCAGGTCTTAGCTTAGAGGACATCTCCTGCTGGGGGCTTCTCTGACCTCCTCCCCAAAGGCTTAGCGGGGGTGACAGGGAAGGGTAATGGGGCCCGGGGCGTGGCCAGGCTCAGGGGCTTTCGGGTCGTCTGGATGCTGGTGAAGGGAGGCAGGCAGAGGAGCCAGGTGGCCTGGACTGGATGCAGGGGACTGGGTGTGGGGGACTGGGGGCCGGGGGCAGGCTCAGGTGTGCGGCGGGGTGGGGGCGAGGGAAGAGGCACCATCTGCCTCCGGGACCACGCCCGAAGGAGCCCAGAGGGTCACCAGCCCATTCTGTCTCCCAACAGGTGCAGAAAGTCATGCCCAACGACACCTTCTACTTTTCCATCCTCAGAAACCCCGTCTTCCAGCTGGAGTCCTCCTTTGTCTACTACAAGAGCCACGTCCCCGCCTTCAGGAACGTCGCCAGTCTGGACACCTTCTTGGCCTCGCCATGGACCTACTACAACCAGAGCCTGGGCCTGAGCAACGCCTACGCCCGGAACAGCATGTGGTTCGACCTGGGTTTCGATAACGACGCGCCGCCCGAGGAGGGCTATGTGCGCGCGCGCCTGAGCGATGTGGAGCGGCGCTTCCAGCTGCTGCTCATCGCCGAGCACTTCGACGAGTCCATGGTGCTGCTCCAGCGCCTACTGCGCTGGCGGCTAGACGACGTGGTGGCCTTCAGGCTCAACTCGCGCAGCCGGCGCAGCGTCACCAGCTTGTCGCCGGCAGGCCAGGAGCGCGCCAAGCACTGGTGCGCCCTGGACTGGCGCCTCTACCAGCACTTCAACCGCACCTTCTGGGCCCGGCTGCGCGCGGAGATGAGTCCGCGGCGTCTGCGCTCCGAGGTGGCGCGGCTGCGCGAGCGGCGGCGCGAGCTGGCTGCCCTGTGTTTGCAAGACGGCGAGCCCAAGAACCAGTCGCAGATCACCGATCTCCGACTGCGCCCCTACCAGCCGGGCAGGGCCGATATCCTGGGCTACAACCTCAGGCCGGGCCTGGACAACCAGACGCTGCAGACGTGTCAGCGGATGGTCATGCCTGAGCTCCAGTACATGGCCCACCTGTACACCCTGCAGTTCCCCGACAAGCCCCCCAAGAACATCGCCTTCCTGGAGGCCTAGAGGGATGGCACCAGGGACTCTGGCTGGGTCCTCTCCTGTTGTCCCTGGGAGGCCCTGGGCACCGCCTCAGGCTCCAAGGTGTCTCCTGGGAGCACCTGGGGTACCTAGGCCCTGCCAGACCACCAGTCCTCAGGCGAAGACGCCAGTGAAGAGACCACCCGTGATCCATCCTCTCAGAGGTGACCTCTCCCCTGAGGACCCGAAATATAGGACGCTAGGGCACCTGGACTGCGGATGTGAGCCTGCTCATCAGATTCATCAGGTGGAAACATATTATGAGGCGGGAAAGTGAGGGATCTTCCACCAGAAGAAAGGAATCTGGAGCTCAGAGCGGCTCCCCCTACTTTGCCAGCCATGGGGACATGACCCTGGTGACTGAGATGCTGTCAGCACCCCACACTCTGGAGGTGGGCCTGGGGACCTGGGTCTGCAAGGGTCTGGAATGCTCAGTTTCCCATCTTTGGCTGTGTGAGGCTTATTTCCAACTGAAGAACGGTTTTGGATTGAGAAATGTTAAAACTACTTACAAGGCAAGTGGTTTAGCTGGAGCACAGGTTGAAGGGTTGAAGGCCGGTGCTGTAGCTCTGAGCTGCGACAACTCCCCCCCCCCCGCCCCAAAAGATGAGTGGAGGAGGAGGCCTGCCGGAGAGTTGGGAGGGGGCCGCTGTTCCCTTGGTTGCTGTGGAGACAGCACTGGATGAAACCCCAGAGGAGGGTGGCTTCCAGGCCCCCCTTCTTGTGGTTTGCACGGGGGGAACGAGGATGCCTGCCTGGCAGAACGTGATCCCTGGCTGCTTGGGGTCCCAGTGGTTAGTGGGGTGCACACACGCAGAACCGTGTGGCCTACGCCTGAGAGAAGTGGGCTACCTGGAGCACCCAAGAAACAGAGCTGCTCTTTCACACTCAGCTGAGAGGCTCAGCCTGGCCTGTCCGTCTGGCTCTGAGGTCCCCTTCCTTCCACGTGGGGCCCTCAGCCCTGAGGACCCCAGCACCTGCTCAGGTGCTCCTGGGTCCAGACATGTCCACAGTTTTCAGGGGAATCAGCACTTCAAAGAGAAGGGGAACTCCCACCCACAGAACAGGCAGCCGCTCACTTGGACACAATTTAATGGAGGGACTTTATGAAGAATGAATTTTCAGTAAGAATATGGGATATACTGCAGCAAATTTGAGAATAAATGACAGTATTTAGAAACAGAAAAAAATGAACAGAGTCCATGCAGGATGGACCAGAGATCCAGGTCGGCAGGAGACGCCCCCTCTCCCCTCCCCCGCCCCCGGGAGGTTCCTCCATCCTCCACCCAGAGGGAAACTGCAAGGGAGAGAGGAGACGGAAAATCAGATCCTGGATGAGCCAACCTGACAGGAGCCCAGGAAGGGGCGTACGGGCCATGGATGAGAGCCGAGAGCCAAACAGAGAATGGGAAAAATGACCCTGATTTAAAGAAAGCCTCGAGCTTCCCTGATGGTCCAGTGGTAAAACCTGCCAATTCGGGAGACACGGGTTTGACCCCTGACCCAGGAGGATCCCACGTGCCACAGGACAACTAAACCCGGGCACTACTGAGCCTGTGCTCTAGAGCCTGGGGGCTGCAAATGCCGAGCTTGAGAGCCGCAGCGACTGAAGCCCGCGGGTCCCCACACCTGTGCTCGGCAACAAGAAGAGCCACTGTGACGGGAGCCCACGCACTGCAGTTAGAGAGTAGCTTGTGCAGCAGGAAAGACCCAGCACAGACAAACATAAATAAATAAATAAATAAAAATAGACATTAAAAAAGACCCAGTGCAGCCAAACATAAACTAAAATAAAGACTCAAATCCCATCAGTGCCCTGACCCTCAGGCAAATCTGCCAATGGCCAGAGCAAGTGAGTGAATCTAGGCTTAGTAGAAAGGGCAGAGGCCTCTTAACACCAAGCGAGCGGGCTGTCTCTGGCGAGCCGGGGTCCCTGCTGCCCACAGAGCCGGCACCGAGGAAGTGGGCTGTTCTCAGCGGCACACTAACCAAGGGCACGCAACTGCCGTGGAGAATCAGTGGCGGTTACTGTCGTCTTTGAAGTTGGCAGGAGTGTCAACCAGCACTGTCTTTTTGGAGGGAAAATTGGGGGTATTTATCACAACCTAAAGTGCATGTGGTTTGTAACAGACAACTTTGAAAACAATCCGTCTGCTTGTCTGTCCAGAAGAGTGTTTAAGGTGCAGAGTCCTACCTGCCAATAAAGCTGGCGGCCCAGACTCTGTGAGTTTCCTTTCCAGAGGGGCTCTGGCCAAGCGTTGTTGGAGGCGGGGCTGCGGCTGACCAGCGTGGGTGTGCAGGGGAAGCTGGGGAGAGAACCTGGTTTTTCAAGGGAAGCAAGCTCTTATGTGAGATCTCCATGTTTTAAAAAGCTGGCATCTAACTAAAACATTAAAACGCCTGATAGAGAGACCAGGGCGTGTGTGTAGGTGTGTGTGTGTATGTGGGGGGGCAGCCTCCTTCTATGGCCCCCAGGTGCCCTGCCCCGTGGGGTCTCCCAACAGACGACGCAGGGGCTTGGAGGCCCGTGTCCCTGGGACTGGGTTCTCCAAGGGGGTTGGTGAGCACCGGCCAGTGTGGCTGGGGGACGGGCACAGAGCTGCACCCTCCCTTCCAGTTCGGATGGGCTCTAGAGACTTCAGGTGGTACTAACCCTTCCTTCACACCTGTCTTCCCCTTTCCACTCACCGCAGACACTTGGGCTTTTATGTGGGCACCGGCTGCCCACTGGGAACATCCTGGGGCCCCCAGAGTGGGCAGAGTGATGTGTGCCAGGTCTCAGCCCACTCTGAGGAGGGGCCCCTCCTCAGGCCGCGGGGGCCCGGCTCTGGTGAGCCGCCATGGCCGTGGGGAGAAGGCAATCCAGGCAAGGGGGAGAACGGGCGTGGGGTTGTAGGCCGGTGAGGGCCAAAGGGCTGGGCACCCTGGGGGCCGGGGATGAAGGACCACAGAGCACTCACTCGCCTCCTCGTGGGAGGCATCTCTGGGCCGCCACACCGAGCCCCCCTAGGGAGGTCAGCCGTGGCCCCGCATGGCCTTGTGGGAGGGTGAGTGCCCAGGGGGAGGCCGGTCAGTCAGCAGAGGGGGGCCCCGGGCGGCCTCATCCTGACGCGGCCCCTCCCGCAGGCCCTTTTGCACCCCCTCACCCTCTGCCGCGCCAAAGCCACACAGCTGGCGGGACTGTCCTGGGCCCTGATGCAGCCCTGGGCTGCAGCCAGCGCGCAGCTCCTGGCCACACAGTGGGCTCTGTCTCTGCCCGGGAGCGGGTCGGAGAGGCAGGCGCTCCTGCGGTTACCCCACAGTTGGTCTGCCGGCCTGGTGAGTCCCTCTCTGCTCACCTATACCCTGGCCCTGGGGCTTGGGACTTTCCCCTCTTTGGAGTGGGGGTGATGGGCTTGTGGACAAGGGTCCCCTCCTCCATGGGACGACTTCCTGAAGGGCCCCCGGGTAGGTTTAGAGGATGGGATGGTTGTCGACTGCGTGTCAGGGCCCAGCGAGCATTGCTGCTCACATGGCCTGGAGGTGACGCTCCAGCAGGCAGGAGTGTCTGTAATTGAGGTCTCTCCCTGGACAGGGCACGAGACACCTGGGTTAGGCTGGAGACCCATCCTGAGGGGACAGCCAGGTCTGCCTGTCTTGAGTGCAAAGGACTTGTGACCTTCTCCTGTGAGTGTGTCATTGCCAGCAGGCCCACAGGACCAGTGTGCCAGCCTGGAGGGTGTGGGTAGGGGTCTGGGCTGGCTCGAGCTCCAGGGCGGGGCCCAGACAGGATGGGCTGGGGGACTGCAGAGTGGGCCCTGCCTGGACACAATGACCCCCAGGGGCTGCCAGCCCCCAGGGTCCAGGGCCAGGGGACCAGACTGCCTAGGAGGTCCCTTCTCCTCCCCAGGCCTTGTCTCCCCCTCTGATGCATCGCCCCTGGGGAGGTCTACGCTGGGGAGGGTGGATGGGTGCTGTTTCCCTTGAACACCAGGGCACAGCCATCCTGGTGGAGCCAAACGCCTGGAGCCTGGCCCACTGGCCTAACCAGGCAGGCCTGTGAGCTGGAGGGCCTGCTCCTCTGCTTAGATTTAGGGGCCCCCCAAGACTCTGGGGCTCTGCAGGGACCCAGGGCCTGGCCCGGGCGCGGGGGCCCTGCGTGCCCTGCAGCACCGCCCGCTCTGTGCAGGGGGCGCACTGGCCAGCGGGCCTTTGGACCCTTCATTCCCGCTGCTTGGGCCCGCAGCGGGGGCGGGGCCCGCGCCTCCTGCTTCTGCTGGCATCGATTCCGCGGGGTCCCCAGAGGAGAGAATGTCCCCTTGTGTCCATGCAGCCTGCATGGCACGCGGCACCAGCACCTGCTTCCTGCTGGGGCACAATCGCCCTTTGGATGCAGAGCGTGGTGACGGGGCTTCCAGGACGCAGGGAGCCGTTCCTCTGGCACCGCCCCCAGGCGGGGGGTGGGCGGGCCTGGAGTGAGGCGGGGCCTGCAGGGCTGAGTGGGGGCGGGGTCTGCATGGCTCAGTGGGGCGGTCTTGGGCAGAGGTGGACCCGGGTGGAAGTGTGTCTGCCTGGGGGACCTCAGGCATGGAAGTGGGTGCGTTCGTCCTGGTCGCCCCACTCTCCATCTGACTGTGTCCTTGGATGCGCCGGCCTCGCTGTGCCGGGACTCCCTCCCTTCCGCACCCGGTCTGGTCATCGCTGCGTGTTTGGCCCTCAGGTCTCCACTGCTCAGACGCCCCCCGCTCCCGTCGCAGCCCCGGGACCCCTCTGTGCTGCGGGGAGGGGAGCGGACTCCGTCCTGTCCCTGGGTTCGGCCCGGCCCCCCCCAGCTCTGTGCAGGAAGCTAGATCCCGTGTGGCCCAGGGCAGCCCATCCCAGGCCCCGCCCTCGCAAGTCTCCTTCGGTGCATCCTCCTAGGAGGGGTCAGCCCCCCCAGAGGCTGCCCAGGCCACGCTGTCACCCCTGCAGGAGCCTGGCCTGTGGGCGAGCGGGGCTGGGACACCAGCCAAGGTTTAGGGATTCAGGCTTCGTGGGGCAGGGGGCCCAGGGAAGGGGCCAGTGGGGCCTGGGCTGCGGTCGGAGTGGGGCCTGGGCTGCGGTCGGACGGGGCTGCGGTCGGACGGCCTTGCAGAAGGGGCCCTCCGCATGGTGGATGAACCCAGAGCCTTTCCCTCCTGCCGGGGGCAGCCAGTGCCGGGGATGGCAGTCTCCCCTGCGCCTACCCTCTGGGCTTCAGCTCTGGGAGGCTCCCCCTTTCTCGACCGAACCCCCAGCCTGGCTTCTCCCCTGAGGGTGCGCCCGCTTCTGGGGCATGGATCTTCCTCCATCCCTGTGTGGGAGCCGCTGCTTTTCAAGTTCAAAGCCCCACCCCTGAGTGCAGACCATCAACCCCCCTTGATTCCTTTCTGCCTGGAGTGGGCAGGGCAGGGCCGCAGTGTGGTGACCTCTCTGGCCTCCTTGGGGGTCCCTCTCACTATCTCCGCTAGCCTGCACTGCCCCTGGCTTTCTTGCGGGTACACGTGTGAACTATTTGGGGTGCCTATTGGTAGGGGCATCTCTGCTGGGCCTCCCGCACGCCCAGCCTTGCTCAGGAGACTAAGGGGCGGGGTGGCGGGTCCCCTCCCCTGCTGGGGCCTGGAGTGCAGGACCTTTATGTGCAGGAGACCAGCTGGGGCCCCCTCTTGGGTCAGCAGGCCGCCCCGACCTCTCTTGGCCACTCCCCGAGTCCCCTGGCCCCGCGGACCCCCAGGTCTGAGAGCAGCAGCGTGGCTGTCGTCCTCCAGAAAGCCTCAGCCGACGTGTGGGGCAGGTGAGTGAGCTTCATGTCTCTCCGTGGCCTCTTCTGCATGCGGTGTATGCACAGTTCCTGTGGTCGAGGGGTCTCTGTCTGGGGACGCTGAGCCCCTCCTTATCCAAAACCCTGGGGCCTGATTGTCCCCTTAGCAGCCTCTTGCTGGGCGGGCGCTGTGATGGAGTCCAGCGTGTGGGCGGGCGGGGTCCAGGGGCTCTCTCTCTGGGTGGTGCTGAGGTGGGAGGACGATTGAGCTGCAGTGTCGTCGGGGAGGGGCTCTCCTGGAGGGGGCGGGTCCTGGGACAGGGTGGTCTCCGGGGTGGGCACAGGAGGGTGGGTGGGGACACCGTCACCCGCAGAAAACCCTCGGCCATCTGGAGGGACCAGCGGGGAGCCTGGAGGACTCCGCCGCCGCTGACCCGCTGACCCTGGGTCCTCGCCCCTTCCCGCAGAGCATGGGGACCCCGCGTGTCCCCGCGCGGACCGTCCTCTTCCAGCGCGAGCGGACGGGCCTGACCTACCGTGTGCCCGCGCTGCTGCCCGTGCCCCCCGGACCCACCCTGCTGGCCTTCGCGGAGCAGAGGCTCAGCCCCGACGACGCCCACGCCCACCGTCTGGTGCAGAGGACTGGCACGCTGGCCGGGGGCTCCGTGCGGGTGAGCGCGCTGGGGGGGGCGGGTTCGGGACCATGCGGACGGACGTGAGACGTGGGACCGAGGCTCGGCCCCTCCCCGCAGTGGGGTGCCCCGCGCGTGCTGGGGACGGCGGCCCTGGACGAGCATCGCTCCATGAACCCCTGCCCGGTGCACGATGAGCGCACGGCCACGGTCTTTCTCTTCTTCATCGCCGTGCGTGGCCGCACCTCCGAGGCCGCGCAGATCGCCGTGGGCAGGAACGCCGCGCGCCTCTGCTGCGTGACCAGCCGGGACGCGGGGCGCAGCTGGGGCGGCGCGCGGGACCTCACGGCGGAGGCGGTGGGCAGCGCTGAGCAGGGTAGGTGGGCGCGGCCGGGTCTGCGAAGGGGCGAGGGGCGGAGTGTCTGAGCCGGGAGGGGCCGGCGTGTGCACCCGGGGCTGGTGGGGTGTGTTGGGCTGGAGGACCCGCCTCGCCCGAATCCTAGCCCCAGCGCTGCCCACACCGCCTGCCCCGCCGTCCGGCCCTGTGCCTGGGACCCTCAGCCCAGCGGGCTCGTCGCCTTCCTGAGCCTCTGTCCGGGCACTGAGCCTGCTGGCCCCAAGCCCCAGACGGTCACTCTTTTACCCCTTCCTCCTCGGCCTCCCCACTGCGCCCCTCCCACCCAGGCCCGCCTAGGGTTGCAGCCGGGTAGGTTGGCTTGACCCAGAGCTTTCCTGTGTTCTTGCTGCCTGTTCCCTGAGGGCTGACCACCCATTGCCCTCTGGGGCCACCCTGCCCCTGGCTTGTGGGTGCTGACCCAGGGGTCACTCACACTCTGGCAGGTGGGAGCTCTCTGCTGGTGTGGACCCCACCCCAGAGGACTTGATCCCATTGCTAGGAGGGGCTGCCCAGAACTTTCAGCCCTCAGCTGCCCCTCTGCCTGGGCATACTGGGTCACCGGGCACCACCAGTGGCCATACATTCTGCTCGGGGACCTGCCATCTGCTGACCTGCTGAGAGCCCGGCCCGGGCCGCCTGGGCTCACAGCTCCTGCTGATGGCCCGAGAGGCTTGTCCAGCCTGGTGGTGGGGGGCCCGCAGGAGCAGACGGTGGGGGCTTCCTCCCGAGCAGTCCCCTAATCAGAGGCTCTGGCCCCCACCCTCCCTGTCCCCTGGGGTGCTGGTGCTGCCTGCCTGAGGCCACAGCCGCCCCCTGCTGGGGTGACTCGGGGCCCTTCCTTCCTGCAGACTGGGCCACCTTCGCCGTGGGGCCCGGCCACGGCGTGCAGCTGCGCTCCGGCCGTCTGTTGGTGCCGGCCTACGCCTACCACGTGGTCCGGCGGGAGTGCTTCGGCCGGATCTGCAGGACCCGCCCCCAGTCCTTCGCCTTCTACAGCGACGACCACGGCCGCACCTGGCAGCACGGGGGCCTCGTGCCCGGCCTGCGCTCGGGCGAGTGCCAGCTGGCCACGGTGAACGGCGGGCAGGCCGGCGGTGTCCTCTACTGCAATGCTCGGAGCCCTCTGGGCAGCCGCGTGCAGGCCCTCAGCGTGGACGAGGGCACCTCCTTCCTGCCCGGGGAGCTGGTGCCCGCCCTGGCCGAGACCGCCCGGGGCTGCCAGGGCAGCATCGTGGGCTTCCCGGCCCCGCCCTCCAGCGGGTGGAAGGGTGAGGGGTGGTCCGCGGGCACCAGCAGACCCCTCCGCCTTCCGCGCCTCTGTCCTGGGGCCCGGGAGGCCCCAGAGGAGGGGGTTGGAGACCCCCGCGGGGGTGGGGGGCTAGGTGGGGCCGAGGGCTGCGGTGGCGGCCCCGGGGAGCCCGGTGAGAACGGGGGCCCCTGGGCCTCAGAGCCCCGGGGACTCCCTGCAGCGTTGTTGCAGAGCCCCACGTGGTTGCTCTATTCGCACCCGGTGGGGCGCAGGGCTCGGCTCCACATGGGCGTCCACCTGAGCCGGTCCCCGCTGGACCCCCACAGCTGGACGGAGCCCTGGGTCATCCACCAGGGCCCCAGTGGCTACTCGGACCTGGCGTTCATCGGGCCTGCCCCTGGGGGCACCCCGACCTTCGCCTGTCTGTTCGAGAGTGGGGCCAGGGTCTCCTACGAGGAGATCTCCTTCTGCATGTTTTCCCTGCAGGAGGTCCTGGAGACCTTGCGGCTGTGCGAGGGGCACCCCGGCCCTGGAGATGAGCCTGCGGGGCACTGCCAGCCCTCCTGACTAGCCCCTGGCCGGCCGGGCCCTGGTGCCAGGAGGGCCGGGGCAGAGCAGGGGCGGGGCGGGGCGCTGGGAAGAGGGGACAGAGGTCCAGTGGGTACGGGGGTGCCCCCAGGTGACCCGCGCCGGCCCCTTCCCAAGGCTGACCGCGGGCTGGGGGCCTGGGGTGGGCGGGGGCACGGGGACCCTTAGTGGAGCACACGGGCCTCGTTGTCGGTACGGCCTTCCTCTTTAATCTTGCTTGGTTTACGACTTTCTGGCTTATGAATGAGAAATAAAGCGATCCTGCGTGTCTATCTAGGGGCGTCTCTCCTCAGTTCTTTCTACTGCGAAGCCTCGGGAGGGTCCCCAGGGCTCTAGACACCCCCGATCCCATTGCGAAGTCTGCCCGCCTTCGCCAAACTCCCTCGAGCCGACCAGCCGTGGGGCCGGAGGAGGAAACGCCCCAGAGTTGCCTGCAGGGGCGGGGTGGGGCAGCTGCCTTGAGGAGCAGGAGCAGGAGCAGGGGCGGGGCTAGGCTGGACTGGGCGGGGCTGGGTGGGGCCAGCTGCCTGCAGGGGCGGGGCGGGGTGGGGCGGGGGCAGCTGCCTGCAGGGGCGGGGCGGGGCGGGGCGGGGGCAGCTGCCTGCAGGGGCGGGGTGGGGCGGGGCGGGGGCAGCTGCCTGCAGGGGCGGGGCGGGGTGGGGCGGGGGCACCTGCCTGCAGGGGCGGGGCGGGGCGGGGCGGGGGCAGCTGCCTGCAGGGGCGGGGCGGGGCGGGGCGGGGCGGGGCGGGGCGGGGCGGGGCGGGGCGGGGGCAGCTGCCTGCAGGGGCGGGGCGGGGTAGGGCGGGGGCAGCTGCCTGCCCTGGCTGGGTCCCCGCCCAGTACCTTTCTGTTTCCTCTTCTTTGTAACACATTCCTTTCTGGTTATAGAAATAATACACTGATAGAAAACTTGGGAAAACAAAAAAGTGGTGAACATAGATTCCCTTGCTCCCCCCACAACTATGGTTATCTTTTTGGCATTTCTTTCTTGAAGAAATTCTTTTTACAAAGCGTGATTTCATTTTAGCTTGCCGTTCCCCGACAACCCTCTCCATCGGCCGCTATTCGGGCCCCGACTCCCCGTGAGGAGGGCCCTGCAGGGACCTTCTGGGCTGGTCGATTTCCCTGGTGGCCAGTCGCGCACAGTGAGCACCTCTGGGGCGTCCTTTACCTCCTTAGGCTGGCTTCTGGGCAGCATGAACATCTTGCACTCTCTTCCCAACACTGAGGGTGTCCAGAAGGCCTCGGAGGGCCCAAGGGTCCCCAGGGAACTCAGGACAGCAAGTCCCTTGGGAACCAGGAGCCCCGCCCCCCCCATTGCTGTCTTTACTGTCAGCCCCCTGCAGGGGCCGCCCCCTTCCTGGGGTCACCCCTGGGCTCCAGGCAGCTGTGGGATGGGAGTCTGGGGCCGCTCAGAGACCCGAGCGTGTGTACCTGTTGACCCGAGCAGCCTCAGCCCCCTGGAAGGACACCCCTTCTACCTGCTGCTTTGGGGCAGTGGCTTGAGGCCACTTTTCCGTTTTCAGGTTTAAGCCCCAGAAACCAGCACAGAGGGCAAGTAGGGCTCTCTGGAGGCCCAGAGGTCACAGGTGCGTGTGGCTGGTGTCTTGCATTCCCCTCTGCATTGATTTGTGCCCCGGAGCACCCTGGAACCTCAGCTTGTGACTTGTTTGCCAGCAGGGGGGTGCTGAGATGCAGCTGAGATCAGGACTGAGAGGGGGCCAGCAGGAGCGAGCACTCTCATGGGGGAGAGGACGGTCGGGGGAGCACCTCAGGGTGGGAGAGCACTGTCTGGGAGCACCCTCACAGTGAGAGGACGGTCCGGGAGCACCCTCACGGTGAGAGGACAGTCATGGGAGCACCCTCATGGTGCGAGAAGACGGTCCGGGAGCACCCTCACGGTGAGAGGACGGTCAGGGAGCACCCTCATGTGGGAGAGGACGGTCGGGGAGCACCCTCACAGGGGGAGAGGACAGTCGGGGAGCACCCTCACGGTGAGAGGACAGTCATGGGAGCACCCTCATGGTGCGAGAAGACGGTCCGGGAGCACCCTCACGGTGAGAGGACGGTCAGGGAGCACCCTCATGTGGGAGAGGACGGTCGGGGAGCACCCTCACAGGGGGAGAGGACAGTCGGGGAGCACCCTCACGGGGGAGAGGATGCTCCCGGAGCACCCTCACAGGGGAGAGGACGGTCGGGGAGCACCCTCACGGGGGGAGGACAGTCATGGGAGCACCCTCATGGTGAGAGAAGACGGTCAGGGAGCACCCTTACGGGGGAGAGGACGGTCAGGGGAGCCCTGTGGGGATGAGGCCGGGACTGTAGTAGCTCGGCACAGGCGCTCGGATGCCCGGAGCCCCCAGTGGCGGGGGGCAGGGGGACCCTCCCTGAAACCTCGAGAGGGAGTGCTACTCTGGGCCCCCTGACAGGGGGCTTCTGGCTCCAGAACTGAGGCGACTGACACCCACTGCTCATGTGAAACCGCTGCCATCCCACCGGGGTGCCCCAGGCTGGCCCCAACCGTCACGCCTCTGAGTCCCGGCCCAGTGTCCTAGCTGGTCCCACAGGCACACGGCCAGCCTCCTTCTGGGTGAGCCCTCTACCTATGCAGGCCAGCCAGGGCAAGAGGCCTCCCAAGTGGGCAGAGCTGGCCCTTGTGACCCGGCCGTCCCGGAGCTGTGGCTCCCTTGGCTGGCCCCGTCCTGGCTCCCTGAGGTCCAAGCTGTTGCCGCGGGCCTGGGTTAGGGAGTGACGCCCTCGGGCAGGGAGACAGGCCGTGGGGCGCGTCCTTGGGCTCAGAATGGCTGGGCCCCCGCAAAGCGCCCTCAGCACTGAGGCCTGCGCCACCTGACCCCGGTCTGCCTGGTGCCTGGGGCTCGAGGGCTCTGTTGTCGGGTGGCTCACCTGGGCCGGGCTCACCCTGCTCTCCTGGCCTGCATCCCGCTGTCGGCTTGTTGGGGATCGTGCAGGGCCTCGGCCCTGCTCGCGGATCTGGGTGACTGTCCCGGGGCAGTGCCCCTCTCCCCGTTCCATGGGGCCCCCAGTCCTCAGGAGTGGCCCCTCCGCCCCCTGCCCGCTGCCCTGCACCCCCAGGCTACTCCGACCCAGGCCCCTCGGGACCAGCCCCTGGGCTGTCCCCAGCTCCGTCATGGCCGCGGTGCGGCCCCTAGGTGGGTCGGGCCTCCCTGGGCTTCGGGTGCAGACTGTCTGTTTTGTCGTTTTCTCCTGGTGTTGTTCCTTCCGTTTCCCTTCCTGGTCTCACTGGACCGGCAGGACCTCCAACCTGAAATAGGCATCAGCTCCAGCAGACAGGATCTGGGCTCCCCCAGCTGTCAGTGGCCTCACCCCAGAACCTGTGAGCTCTGTGACAAAGGGATCCCGCGACCAAGACTAAGGGCCTTGAGGTGGGGATTGCACTGCGTTGACGGGTGGGTTGGCTGTTACCCCAGGGCTCTGAGAAGGCGGGCGGGGGTCGGAGGGGCAGCAGGTCTGTGGTGCTGGGTCTGCAGATGGAGGCTGACTGTGGAGCCGGGGCAGCAGTGGCCCCTGGGACCTGGGAAAAGCCATGAGTAGATTTCCTCCTGGGGCCTCGAGAAGGATGGACAGAGGACGCTCCGTCGCTGCCCAGTGGGACCCAGAGTTGTGCCGTTGTAGGTCTGTCCCAGCGGCTGCAGGAAACCTGGACAGGCGCTGGCTGGGTGCCTGGTTCTATTGCAGCGCTTCTGGGGCCCAAGGGCCTGAACGCTGCCCTGCTCGTGGGCGCGTCTGACTCTCCCATGTGTCTTTTCCACACTTTTCTGTCTGTGCTTCATGCTGGTTAGTTTCTCTTGACTTTTCTTCCAGCTCACTAGTTCTGTCTCTGCTGGTATTAACTGGCTGGAAGCTCCTGCCTCCTGCCCCTTTGGCGGGCTTCCCTGGTGGCTCAGAAGATAATGAATCCTCCTGCCCTGCAGGAGACCCAGGTTCGATCGCTGGCTTGGGAAGATTCTCTGGAGAAGGGAAAGGCTACCCACTCCTGTATCCCTGCCACGGACAGAGGAGCCTGGCAGGTCTCAGAGCTGGGCCCGCAGGACGACTAGCGTCCTGTGTGTCTGTCTTTGCTGTGCGTCTCCCCTCCCCTCCCCGTCTGTCTCTCTGTCTTTCTGGGCTCCAGTGCTGTGCTCCTTTTCCGTATTTGCACAGAGGGGAAAGGAGAAAAGATCTGCAAGTTTTCCTGTGTGTTACAGGCTTTGTATGTTCCATTCCATTTAATAAAATCAAACCCCCTGTGAAGTGGGTGTTATTTCCATTTTCCAGATGTGGAAATTGAGGCTCAGCAGCTTGTGATGACCTCACAGGTTGCGGTAGAAACCAGCTTGCCGACCATTTGGTGGTTCCCACATGGTTTTTTGTTTTTTTTTAATGTTTTCCACTGCGTGTGATTAAAGCAATTTCAATGGCCAACAGTGCTTGTTTTAATCAGTCAACTCAGAGTCTCTCCCCACCCCTTTCTGCCCTTAAGATGTCGGCAGCCTGCTCCCCTCCTGCGGCTCACACAGGAGGGAGTAAACTGGAAGATCACAGAGGTGTTTCTCTTTGCACCCAACTGCAGCGACTGCGTGTCTGTGGTCCGGTAGCTGATGGCCCTCGTGCGGAGGTGCTGGGCTGGGCCGTGTGCCCGTGCACGGGGCCCGTCCCTGCGGTCTGGTGCTGGCGTAGGGCTGCTTCCCTCACCCCTAGACCTCCATCCTATGTCCGTTTCCTGTGGAGCCCAGACGGCAGCACAGACACATCCTGGCTCATGCGTTCTCAGTGCTGGCTCTACAGCTCAAGAGCAGGGCCATGCCCTGGGCCAGCCCGTTTCCTGCTGGGGACACACGGGGGGGCAATCACATCTTGTTGTGATTATCATTGCTGCAGCAGACAAAGCTGCAGTGCGCCCCTTTGAGCGTCTGTCTTTACAAACCCAGAGTTTCATTTCTGCAGGATGGGTTCTTAACTGTGGGGGTGACTGAGCAAAAATCTCCATAGTTTTTTATTTTAATAGATAATAGCAGACTATTTTCTTAAAAGGACCAGTAGTTCACATGCTGTTCCTACAAAGGAGAAGGCTGTTGTCTGGCACAATCTTTCCTTGTTCCCAATTGGTGGGCACACAGTGGCCCATCTTGCCTTTTCCAGGTGACCGTGACCTTGTGCTTGCCCTTGTCCCTGCATGGATCCGTGGGGGATTGGAGCGTGTGCCTTCCCTTCCGTCCCCTCTGCAAGCCCCGCTCCACCACACCTGGGGGAAGACTGGGAAGCAGTCTCTGGCCGGGCCCCCAACTTTGCATCTTTCTAAACCGAGACCGACCCCCCCGGACACTAACTCCCCCGCTTTGTCCCCACCTGTTGGCACCTCCCAGTCTGCTTTCCGTCTTTACAGTTTGGCTGCTCTGAGCACTGCAGGCAAACAGCTTGCCGGTGTCCATCCCGTTCCGTCTGGCCCAGCTCATTGAGCATCGTGTCCTCAAGGTCCATCCACAGTTAGCACAGTCGGGACACCTGGGTTGCTTCCATCTTGTGGCTACTGCGAACAATGCTGCTGTGAATGTGGGTGGGCAGAATCTAAAATTAATTAATGTTTTCAATGACTAAATCATAGACTTTGATAGTTTGTTTTGGGATTCGGACTGATGAAAAAGCATAAAAGCAGAAGGCAGTCGTGCATTTTGCCACTGTGGGTTGGGGGGACACTGGTCCAGCTGTACCTCGGACAGGGACCCCAAAGGGGACGTCCTCCTGCGCCCAGACCACGTCCTCAGGTGGTCATGTTTTGCCTGAAGGACCAGTAGGAGCTGAGTCTAGGGGAGCTGGGACCCTGGCTGGGTCGAGTTAAGGGACCTGGGGAGGCTGGTGTGTGGCTCCCGTGGCCACCGGACAGGCCACCAGGGGCTGGCATCTCCAGGGCGGTCGAGAGGCTGGGAGCCACCTGCCTGGATGTGTGGTCAGTACCATGGGGGCCTCTTCCTGCCCGAGGAGTGGTCGGCTGAGTGCCTCCTGATGCTCAGATGACCGGGCCTGAGATGCGGGGCTGGGGGGTGACATATCAGAGGTGGCCTTGACCTGCGGTGGGCACAGGGTGCCCCAGAACACAGTGGGGGGCTCAGGGAATCACGAACACGGGACTCCCGTCAGCAATGGGACAGCCCATCTGGGTGGAGGTACAGGGCTGCAGGGAGGGAGGGCCTCCCCACCGCTGTGTCTGCCGCCGTATCTGCCTTCAGGAGGGTCCCCACATTCTGAAGCCTCCAAACACGTAGGAACCTCACCCAGACCTCAGGCACCTCCCTCCGGCCACAAGGGACCGCAGACCGCAGGGGCCTCCGTCCACACCAGACCACAGGCCGCAGGGAACTCTGTCCACACCAGACCGCCCACCCACTACGGCTGAAGGCCCAGGCCCCACCCCTACGGCAGCCCCACTTCAGTGGCCTAGCCTGGGTTCCCTTGGAGACCCTCGGCCACAGCCCCACCCTCCGCTAGCAGGCTCCGGGGGACCTGGGGCTCCTCTGCTGAGGTGTCTGGCGGCGCCCCCCAGCTCCACAGACTGGGCCAGGAGGGCGCAGGTGGTGGTGGGGGGGCAGGGGGGTGTCCTGACAGGAGATCCTCAGCAGGGGGCGAGGTGAGGGGTGTCCTGCTGGGCAGAGGGGCTCCAGGGTGGGCTCAGCTGGCTGCGCCAGGAGGTCTCCAGTGGGGGGTGGGGAGCCCTGGGGGCATGCCCCCGGCTCTGGAGCCGTGCAGACGCTGCTGCAGGGACAGGCCCGCTGGGCCGCGTGGGTGGGGGCGAGCGGGGACGGAAAAAGTGAGTGGGGTGCGGGGCCGCATTACGGGAAGGCGGATGCGCAGCGCTGAGCACAACTCTCGGTCTCGCTGAGCTGAGCGAGGCTGCCGGGCGCCCGCTCTGCCCGCCCGCGGCCGGGTCACTTCCGGCCCCCTGCTGCCCGCTCTTTTGTCTTTGAAATCTTTCTAGTATCAGTGTGAATGCGTGGTCTTTAATCCTGCTGAGAGCCTGTGAATCAGGGAGATGTTCAGTGTTCACCGTGGCTTCTCTGACGCTCAAGCGGCCCCCACGGCTTCCGACCCAGCTCCGGCCTGCTCTGCACCCTGGGCTGGGTCGCCCCTGCATACGGCGGCCCGGAGCCAGTTCCCCCAGAGTCCAGGACTGGGGGCCCCTGCCACCTCGGGCCGCCCCACCGTCTGCCCTCAGCACGGTGAACCCCTGGGGCTTCGGTTCCTGCCAGCCCACCCCCCACCCTGGGTGTCGACTGAAGGGCACAGTCCACTAACTGCTGAATAGCAGCCGTTCTCCACCGGCAACACCGGGGCCTCTTCCCGGCACAGTCGCCCGGGGTGTGAGCGAGCTCGGCGCTGGCTGGTTCACAGGTGTTCTTGTGACCTGCAGGCTTCTTCCTTCAAGTGAAAATCAGCACCCTTCAGTGCGTGCACGCGTGTGCACGTGGCGCGTGGCTGGCGTGTGTGTGCTCTTTGCTCCCCTACTCTCCCCCTGCATCTTTGGCCTTGCTGTCTCCTGTAACTGCGTGATATTCAAACACTGTCCCCAGTGTGCTGCTGAGGATGTCCCTCCCATGCTGCAGGGTTTCCCCCAGTTTACACGTGAATTTCCCCATCTTTTCTTCCCGGCACCTTGGGAAGCCATCTCCGCCCTCCCAGTGAAGTTCTGGCAGGTTTCCTCCTGCGTCCAGCGGGGCTGGGACTGGTGGACGCCCAGGGCGAGCGAGACCGGTCCACCTTAAAACTTCCCAAACCACCTGAAAGAGCCGGCAGTTCCCGGAGGGCCCTCGTACTGGCTGTTCCTGTGCTAACGCCCCTGCTTTAAGGACCCCGGGTTTCAGAGCTGATAACGCTGCTCTGCTTTCACTTTCCTTTCCTCATTTTCTTGGCTGTTACTCGCCCGTTTGTTTTTCCAAGTGAACCTTACGGTTGCAGAAATGTGGGTTTTACTGGGATTGTGTTAAACTCGGAGGAACCGACGTCTCGGACCCTGCGACGCCTGTGCGCCACGCTCCCCTTGCAGCTTCGCGCTTTTCTCGTGAAAGCTGCGCCTGGGTGCTGTCGTCGACAGAACATGCTCTATCACTTTTTCTTCAGTGTGGTTCTTGCTGGGTGTATGAAAGGCATTTATTTCTGGGTGTTAACGTCACAGCTGCCACGGACTAGGTTGCCGGAGCAGCTTCCCCACAGAACCTGCTAGGTTTTCCAGGCTAAGCTTCCCAGGCAGTGTTCTCGCTCGGGTACCGGCCCAGTTTCTATCCCCCACCCAGGGCAGTCCGGGGGTGGCAGGCACAGGGTGTGGGCTCAAGGGGCCTCTGTGCTCCCGGCACAGGGTTGGGGTGTCTGTCCTGTTGGTCAGGGGCATCCCCCGCCATATGGGATTGATTGGAGCCGCCTGCTGGCTTCACGTGGGGTCCGTGGGGCTGCAGCAGGACATTCAGGCCCAGTGGCTCTGTTGGGGGCGTGTTGGGGGGCAGGCATGCGGTCGGAGGCAGGGCCCTGGAGGCTGAAGGGGGTCCTGGGGGAGGGCTTTCAGCCCCGGGCTGCGGTGTGAGTGTGGGGGTCGGGCCCGGAAGGCCGGTGTGCTCCTGGGTAGTGGGGGTGGGCGTTGTGTCCTCCCCTTTGGGCCCCTCTGCAGCCCTGCCCAGCCGCTCTCCGCTCCTCCCCCAACAGCGAGCAGGGAAGCTCCGGGCCTTTTCTGGAGTGTTCTCCCTCTTTAATTACAGTGTAACAGAGTAGGGCACGCCTGTGGACCCCTGCATGGGACACACGCCCTCCACCCAGGCCGAGCTGACCCTGGCCACACGGCCAGAGTGCGTGTGCGGGCCTCGGGAGGGTGGCCTGCCCCAGCACCCTGGGGGGGCCTGGCCGAGACCCCTCTGAGTAGCACCGTGAGTGGGCGTCCAGGAGTGGTGCAGATGCATGCAGACCCCGGGGCCCAGGAGGGTTCCGGCGGCCGACTGCAGCTCTGCCGCCTCCCTCCTTTGCCTGTTTCCTGGGCTGTGCGGAGGCCCGGCGTGTGTGCAGGCGGAGAGCCCACCGCCGCCCTGACTCTCTCCGGGCCTGGGGGAACCAGAGGCCCTGGGGAACCTGACCTCGTGCAGGTCCCCATGCACCCCTCAGGGGACCCAAGTTCTGGGCCTACTGGCTTGCTCCAGGGCACAGTCTCCAGCCCCCAGGCTCCCCTGGGAGGCAGTGGGCGTGTGTAAGGGTGGCTCCAGGCAGCTCAGTCCAGGGCTGGGCCTGGGGTCCTGGGCGAGGCTCCCTCCCTTGCCCTTAGGGACAGTGACACTTCCTGCCCCCGGATCTCTGCAAGCATTGAAAGGGGAGCCAGGCAGGGCAGGTGCCGGGAGGTCCCCTGTGGGCCGGGCGCAAGCACTTGGTGGCCCAGCCCTCTCCTCTCCACTGCACGCCTCTCCAGGGGACGCGGCCAGCCCTGGCTCTGGGCGGAGGGTCTGAAAGACTCTGTCCAGCCAGTGAAGCTGGTCAGAGGGGCCAGGAGCAGTGTCCATCCTCGGTCCTCAGCGGCCAGGGCCCCTGCGGGCTGTCGGCGGATGCCCTGTGGCCTGGGAAGACGATGGTGGCGTACTCGGTCTGCTCAGGGATGCAGGGAGCCACAGGCTCCGGGGTCTTCTCCCGCCACTGGAAGTCCAACTCCCCGTAGTCAACTGTGACGGCCGGCACAGAGGGGGAGCCCTCCTTCTAGGGGAGAGAGGGCGGGACGGTCATCGGTCTCTGAGGGAGCACACACACCCCCCTCCTGGAACAGGCACTGGTGTTGGGCGAGGGGAGTGGCTGTTCTGAGGCCGCCCCACCCCGAGTGCGGCTCCGCCTGGTTGACTGGTTGACCGCGGTGCAAAGGCAAGGACACTCACCGGAGACTGTTCTTGGCTCCTGCGGGCGCAGCCCCCTGCAGAGAAGTACTCCAGTCAGGGAGCCCAGAGGCCCTGAAGTCGTGAACTGGGGCTTCGGGGGTCCCTGGGCCCTAAGAAAGGCGCCGGGTCCTCCAGCCTCCCCACTAGCCCCCAGAGCCCCCTCGGGACCTGAGCTGTCTGAGCCCCAGGGCCTGGCGGGCTCCCAGGCGTCCTGTGCGGCCCAGCCCAGCGGCCTTCTGCCGGCCGCCGCGGGGCGCACAGTGGGCATGTTGTCAGTGGTCCCAACACGTCCCCCCACACATCTGAGGGAGGGAGGCATGGTCCCCTGGCGAGATGACACCCATGCGGGCGTGTCACTGCGGCTGTCACCTCGGGTGCCCGGCAGTTAGAAGAGCTCAGTGCCCTGGCTGCGGTCCAGCCCGGGTGACGGCTATGGTGGGGGCTGCCTTCCCTCTACCTCTTCCCGAGAGCAGGCCCAGCGGAGGGGTTTCTGAGGGGACCCCCGGCCCTGGAGGCCCAGTCCAGCCCCTCCCTGAGGGAGACACAGAGGGGATAGGAACGGGGCAGGAGGCGAGGGAGGGGCAGGGAGCAGTTCCTTCGGGGACCCGTTACCTCGAGTGGCCCTGAGGAAGACCGTGGCCAGGACCCAGGTCAGCAGCAGCAGCAGCAGGACCCCCAGAAGGACGCTTGTGACGCCGATGACCAGGCTCTGCATCTGGCCTTCAGGCCTGGGCTGGGGGCTGGGGGGCTCTGTGGGCGGCTCCAGGACCCCCTCTGCAGGGCCGGAGGAAGGGGTCAGAGCCGGGCACCCAGCACCCCGCTCCTCCAAGTCCTAGGCCTGCACACGCGGTTTCCAAGACTGCCCCTGCGAAGGGCTTCTGAGCACAAGGTCACCTCTAGAGGCCCCGCTGCCAGCCCCCTTCCTCAAAGACAGTGGGTCTGCAAGTGCTTCCAGCCATGGAGGGCGAGGGTGGGGGTCACCGCGGTCCTGGAAGTGGGACACAGGCCCGGCACAGAGCCTGGCGACCCCAAGACCACCCGGCCCTGGCGGCTCCCACTCCAGCCCCGGGGCCTGCCCTGCGCTGGGGTCTCCGGCGCCCACACCTGTCACCGTGAGCTCTGCGGGGTGACTCTCATTGATCTGCGTCCGGGGCGGCAGGTAGATGGCCCCGCAGAAGTAGACACCACTGTCGTTGCGCTGGGCGGCCACGATGCTCATGTGGAACTGTCGCCCGCCAGGCAGAGGCGTGACGCGGAAGCGCCGGTCGCGGCCGGGCTGGCTGCGGTCCTCGGGGAAGGCGGCCAGTTTGTCCGTCTGGTTGCTGGGGCTCATGCGGTACCAGTTGAGGACGAAGTGTTCCGGCTTACTGGAGAAGCTGCAGGTGAAGGTAGCGTTCGCCCCCTCGGGCACGACCAGCCGGGCGGGGGAGAAGGTGAGGGCGCTCCAGGGCCTGCTGGAGGCCTCTGCGGGGAGAGCGGGCATGAGGCGGGCAGGGATGGCCCCCAGCCCCAGCCCCTCACCTTCCCTCAGCCCCGCGAACAATGAGGCTCTGCCGTGTGCTTCTGCCCCTGTGCCCTGCTCACCCCTGGGGACAGAACACGCGTCCCCGGGGACGGGACGCTCGCCGGCTCCGGGACGGGACGCTCGCCCCCAGGGACGGAACACTCGGCTCCGGGACAGGACGCTTGGCTCTGGGACAGGGTGCTCACCTCTCACCAACAGCTCCATGGTGGGACTCTGTCCTCCGACTGTACTGACCTGGGGCCGGCTCTGACCTCCAGGCCCTCAATTCTGCCCCACCAGGTGGTAAGGGCCTCCACCCTCTCCCTTGCTGAACCCCAGTTGCCAGTCCCTGCAGGTCTGACCCGCACGGTCCCAGCTCCAGCACCCTGGGTCCTGCCTGCTCTGAGCGGGGGAGGGGGTGGGTAGCCGCTGGGGGCGTCCCGTGGAGGGGGACAAGCTCCATCTCAGGACAGGCTCATTGTTGGAACCCCCCACCCCACGGTGGGCACTGCTGACCAGGTGGTGGGCGAGAGACCCTCTATATCTTCTGCCACAACTCGGGGACTGGTGCTCAGAGGCCAGCGGGGCCATCGCTCATCTGAGCATGGGTCTGAGCTCTGCCTGCACGCCCCCAAACCAGGCCCGCCACAGCCTGCCAGGGCCCACCGGGGGACGCCCCACCACGCTCAGGGACCTGCTTGCTGACCCACGCACATGCGTGTTCCCAACCCCTGCGTGGATGTGCATGCCTGCACAGGCTCACACCCACCCGCTGGCTGGGTGGGGGAATGACACCTCTCCTAGGAGATGTCCGCCACACCCCCCTCGGAGTCGAGGCTGACATGGTGCCCCCTTCGCAGGGAGGGGCCCTGTGGCTGGAGGGTGCAGGGTGGCTCCTGATTTGCACATGGGACCCTGAGAACCACAGCGGGGAGCAGCAGTGGTTCTGTGCTGCCCAGTCGGAACCCAGCTCTTGGTCTGCAGACAGCCGCCCCAGCGCCCCTCACTCGCCCGCAACGCCCCTCCAGGCCTGGGGTCTCCCATCCCCTGTGGAGGGCGGCTCCTCGCTTCTGTGGACGACACCCCACCCTGCCCCGCTGCTTTATGTACAAGCTGAGCACAGATTCGGTCAAAGCCGTGCGGTGGTGGTGGTGTACTCAGCCGAGAACACTGGCTCTGGTTCCGCTGGCCCAGCCCAGCCCTGCTCTGCACGTGGCCATTGCTCTGTGACCTTGACTCCCACCCGCAGCAAGCCTGAGTCTGGGGCTTCACGGACACCCCAGGAACCCCATTCTGGGTGACGCTCCCAGACTGTGCCCCCACCCGCCGCACCCACGCCACCTCTGGTCCCCCCCCGCGAGGCCTTGAGTGAGCACACTCCTGCGTGGCACCCCCAGCAGGTCCCCCTGCTCTGAGCCCCTGCATGGACATTTGCTGGCGGGCCCTGTGTCTGGGGGGGTGCCTGCCCGCCTTCAGGTCAGTCCCTCAGCGGCATTCCCGGCCTGAATTGGGGACCATCTGTGACCTTTTGTGGGGCCTCATGGAGTCGGAACTGGATGAGCTGGACCCTGGGCTGCTGGCCTTGTCTCTACACAGCTGCCCTCGGCCTGCTCAGGCCCTGGGACGGCAGGTCCCTGCTGGTGACCGACAAGCCCTGCTCCGTCTGGACCCTGCAGACCCCCTCCGTCTCTCAGCCCCTCCCCCAGCACAGCGCTGCCTCCGCCTGGATGCCCACCCTGCCCCTACCGGGCCTCATGCTGTGGCTGGAGGCAGGGGCTGGAGGCTGCCAGGCCTGAGACCCGGTCAAGGGTGGTGCCCACTGGTCAGTGATCGCAGGCAGCCCGTTCCCTCTGGACGCTCAGGACCCAGCTCCGACGGGGCGCTCGCCTCCCAGGGCCTTGGCTGTAAGGGGCCCTGGGGGCCGAGCTGGGATGTGGGGTCATAGAGGGGAACCTCACGGGGTATCCCCTCCCCCCAGAGGGAGAAAGATGGGCTCCTTCAAGCAAGAGTCCAGAAAAGGCGCAGAGCAGATGGAGGACGGGGAGGGAGCCCGGGGTGGCGGACAGCTGGGGGGCCTGGGTCCTGTGATGCATGCGTCCCTGTTCAGCCTTGGCCTTCAAGGTGGTACCGAGCTTCCTCTCGAGTCCCGAGTGGGGGCCTCACTTTATCCCTGTGGTAGGAAGGCCTGTGAACTCGGCTCTTATATTGTTTATGAATTGAAATTTTAAATGTTGCCTATTTCTGTAACATTAGAATGTGAAGAGGGGCCCCCAGACTTTTTTTTGTCTTTGAGATGCAGGTTGAGGAGAAACCTGAGCCCCAGCAGGGTCAGCGGGGAGGGAGCCTGGGGGAGGACTGGGTGCGGGATGGGCTGTGAGCCTCGAGGAGGGCTCAGAGCCCTCAGAGACCGCGTCTCACAGCTGCCATCTGATGCTTGATTTGGGCGACACCCCCCTGCGGTGCTGAAAGCACTGCTCATGGATTGTGGGGTCCCTGCCTCGGGTCTTCAGTTCATCCCAAAGGGGAAGGTGCGCCTTCCTCTCCTTTGCAGTGGACCCGGAGGGACTGACCCCATCGTGGGGTCCCCAACAGGTGCCCCAAGAAGGGCCAGCATGTCTGTGACCTCCTACAAGTGAATGACAGTCACGCTCTACCTGGGTCCTTCAGAAGTGCCCGCATCTGCAGCACAACCCAAAATAAGCACGCGGGGCTGCATCAGACTAGAGAGCTCCTGCTCAGCAGAGGGCGCCATCGAAAACCCGAGAGGCAGCCTGGCGAACGGGAGAAAGTGCTTGCACATCACACATCTGACAAGGGGTTAATGCCCAGAGCGTATAAAGCATTCTTAAAACAAAAGCAAACAACAAACTGGTTAGAAAATGGGCAGAGGGCCTGAGGAGACAGTTTCCCCAGAAGACGTGCAGGTGGGCCGCAGGGACGTGGACGGGTGCTCAGCGTCACTGATCGCTGGGGACCGGGGATGTGTACAGAAGCCACGGTGAGCTGCCCACGCCTGCTGGAACGGCCGTCATCAGAAAGACCAGAGACAGCACGTGGCGAAGAGGACGCGCAGGAAACTGGAAACGGGCGCGAGGGGTGAAGGCTCCTTAAAAGCTAAAAGTAGGACGACCAATGATCCACCAATTTCACTTGGTGTTTATGTGAAGAAAACCGAAACACTCATTTAGAAGATGCATACACCTCAGCGTTCATAGCAGCATTGTTCACGATAGCCGAGCTATGGAAACAACCTACATGCCCATCGACAGAGAAATGGATAAGAAGACACGGTCTGTTCACACAGTGAAGTACTGCTCAGCCATGAAAAAGAATGAAATCTTGTCACTTGCAAAGACGCGGATGGACCTGGAGAGTGTTATACTTAGTGAAGTAAGTCGCACGGAGAAAGACAACTACCGTATGATTTCACTCATAAGTGGAATCAAAAAACAGAGAAACAAACAAGAAAACCCCAAACAAAGCAACATAAAAGCCGAGCTCATGGGTCTAAGAACAGACCGAAATTCGCCAGAGGTGCGTGCTCAGTCGCTTCAGGCGTGTCTGACTCTGTGCGGCCCCACGGACTGTAGCTGCCAGGCTCCTCTGTCCATGGGATTTCTCAGGCAGGAATACTGGAGTGGGTTGCCATTTCCTCCTCCAGAGGCTCTTCCCCACCCAGGGATGGAACCAGCGTCTCCTGTCTCCTGCGTTGGTAGGCGGGTGCTTTACCACTGAGCCACCAGGGACAACCATTGCCAGAGGCTGAGGTGGGGAGAATGGGTGAAGGCGGTCACAAGGTAGAAACTCCCAAGTATAAATAAGCCCTTGGGGTGTGATCTGCAGCTCAGGGGCTAGGGTTAATAACACTGTACTGCATATTTGAAAGTTGCTAGGACAGTAGATCTTGAAAGTGCTCCTTACAAGAAAAAACTGGTACCTGTATATGGTGATGATATTAGCCAGACCCACTCTGATAATCATTGTGGAATATATACAAGTGTCAAATCATTACATGGTATACCTGAAATGAATATGATGAGGCATGCCAATTATACCTCAAAGCATCCTAATTCTAAGTATTTCCATATTGAAAATGAAATAGAGATTTGATTAAAAAAAGAAGAGAAGAATGCCGGGCCCGACAAAGCCAGAGAGAGGGAGGCCTGCTGAGGTCCGAGGAGGTGGGGTCCTTGACTCAGCTCATCAGGGAAGGGGCCAGGCAGAGGGCGGGCTCAGGACGCAGGGCGTCTGGACGGTGGGCCTGCAGCAGGGCCACCGCCCTGGGCCTTAGGGGAGTCTGTGATTGCTGTGTATGGACCGAGGGGGCTGTGGGCTGTGCCGGCCCCAGATCCAGGCGTTCAGCAGCCCCCCAGAATGCGGCCCTATGGGAAACGGGGTCTTTGCTGGCAGGATCGGTCGAGATGAGGGGTTGGTCTGTGGCCCCTAACCTGCCATGACCATGTCCTTCCTGGGGAAAAGACATGGACAGGCCTGCACACGGAGAACGCCGCATGACAGGGAGCAGAGCTGGGGTGGTGTGTCCACAGGCCGAGGGACACCCAGCATCCCTACCGCTGCCCGGGGCTGGGAGGGGCCTCGGGAGGAGGGGACCCTGCGACCCCGAGGAACCTCCGACTTCCTGCCTCCAGAGCCGCCGGCCCACAGGCTTCTGAGGTCCACGTGGCCAGCCTGGGGCGGGGGTTGCCACGGCCCAGCAGACTGACCCAGGAAGCCAGGGGGCCAGGGTTGGCCACTCTGGGTGCAAGATGTTCACCGCTGTGTTTTTGTACCTTTTCTGTATCTTTCAAATAGTTTTCAAGATTGTAAGTTGAAAAAAAATAAAGAATCTGACTTAGAAAAAGTATGTCATAGGCAGAGCCAGACAGTTCTTACAAGATGGAATTCTCACGACACTATATAGCAGGCATTTTATCCCCAAGTTGCAGGTGGGAAAATTTCTGCTTAGAGCAGTTAAGGGAGCTGTTCCAAGCTCCCCAGCGCCGACCCCTTTAACATTCTGATCCGTCCCTTCTTTGGGAAGGGACCCTGGAGGGGAGCAGCTCACTGGAGGCAAGTCACCCCCACCCCAGCCTCGGCCCTTCTTCCCGGATGACACGCACCCCGTCCCCACCCCTCCCCATGCTGTGCCTGGACCCCCAGGGCTCCCCTTGGGGCACCTTGAGACCACAGGCTCCTGGACCACTGACCACAGCCTTGAGTTTTGCTCTGTCCACCTTGAGGAAGGGCAGGGGAGGAAGGAGGGCAGGGAGGCCCGGCTGCCCCATGCTGCTGGCCAGGCCCGGGCCGGGCACAGACGCCTGCGGGACTCTGGGCACTGGAGTCCAGGACAGGCGGCCAGGGGGTCAGGGCCGCCCCCACCAAATCATGACGCTTCCAAAGCCCTGGCCCCCCGAGCCCAATGAGGTCCAGAGGACTGGCTGGGAGTCCCCTTCCCTGATGCTCCCCTCCGGCAGGACCTGGCACGGTGGCTGAGGGCAAGGGGAGCCAGGAGGGGAGCCTCCCTGACCACGAGGCCCTGGCCGTGGGCCTGCAGGGCCTCCTGGGGGACAGCCCACAGGGCGCTGGGGGCAGGCCCCTTCTGGAAGCCCTGCAGATGCTCCTGGCCCCGTGCCCCAGGGCGCCTTGTCACAGACCCAGTGGGGCACGGCCTAGGCCCACGAAGGGGTGGGGGCTGAACGGGCATTACTGGAGTCGGGACCCCGCTGACATAATTGCAGAAACACTGTCAGGCTGTCCAGCCTGTGCCCTCACAGAAACGGCCAGTCTGTTTTCCCACAGGAAAACACAGGTGGGCCCGGGGTCTGGGGCTCTGGCAGCCCAGGGCTGTCATCCTACAGGGAGGGCACGAGCCCACCCATCCCTCAGGCCTCCCTGCGAGAGCAGGAGCCCTCCTGCCAGCTCCCCAGGGGGACGGGGCCCACCCCAGGCGAGGATGGGCCCACCCTGGGCGAGGATGGCAGGTGAGCAGTCAGAGCCCAGAGAGGGCCCTTCACTGGTGCAAGGCCACCCAGTGCCCTCCGGGGCCGTGCTGGGACTTGAGGGAGACTGCGAAAGGGAGGCCCAGCCCTGACCCCGCGCCGCCCAGCCCCGGCCCACCTACCTAGGAGCCATCCTGGCCAGCAGCCCAACTGCAGCACGGCCCAGATGAGCGGCCACGGCGCCCGCGGGGTCCCCATGCCCAGGGCGCCCGCCCGCCGGCATGCCGCTCACAGCCTCCTCTGCCGCAGGAGAGGAGAGGAAGCTGTCCCGGCGTCGGAGGGCCCCGCCCCCAGCCCACCCCCTCTTCCTGGTGGGAGAGACACACTCTGCACAGAGACGCAGGCAGGCAGGACGAGGAGGAGGTGGGTCTGCCCCAGCCTGGGGGGGCTCTCGGCTCTTTCCGTGTTGCTGCCCCTTCCCGAGGCCGGGAGCCCCCTGGGCGGAGGGAGGGTCTTCTGTCCCCCCTCCCCAGCCAGCCCTGCCCTCTCTGGGCCCAGGAGCCCGCTCTTCTGGGGGCAGGCGAGCGCGGGGCGGGCCCCTGCCTTGCCAGACCTCCCCGATGGCGGTGGGTGGCGAGGCTCCGGGCTCTTTCCTCCAGGCCCACCTGCGACCCATGCCTCCTGTCCTAGCCAGGGCGCTGGGCCCCTCCCCACCCCGTCGGCGGTCCTGCTGGCCTCATGTGGATGGGAGGGCTCCCCGGCTGGCCCTCAGGAGGCCCCTGGGGGGGGGGGTGGCCTCACTTCCACCTCTTTTCACTGGCAGAAGCTTCCCGAGCCTGTTGGTGCTGCGGGTGGTCCTGGGGTTTCCAGGAGCCCGGCCTGGCCGCCCAGCCCTGACGTTTGCTAAGTCACTGGGTCATTCACCACATTTCGCTCTAAGCATTTTGTTCTAATGAATGGAAAACAGGAAAAACGAAACTGCTGATATTAGCGGTGCGGTGCGTAGGTCTCGTCAGCTAACATGACAGAGACAGAAACTGCCTGCCAGCTGGCGCTCAGCCCCGGCTCTGACACCGGGGTTGGCTGTGAAGGGAAGACATGAAAGAAAACTGACACGGTGGAAAAAGAGCATCACAGACGCTCTCCGGTGAGGCGAGGCGCTGGGCGGAGGAGGCTCTGTGGTGAACGGAGGGCCCCTCCCAGGCACCAGCCCTGGGGGAGGCCGTGGGCACAGCGTGGAGGGTGGGAGGGGTGCCTGCTGACCCCGGCCCCAGGAGGCACGGGGCACGCACAGCGGCCCGAGGCTTTGTGTGCGGGGCGCTGTGTCCCATGAGGACCAGGCTGCAGCGGGCTGTGGGGGGGCACTCTGTCCTCTGAGGACCGGGCTGCAGTGGGCTGTTCAAGGAGTGGGTGCTGTCAGACGCTGGGGCCTCCCCACCACCCCTCGCCTCCGCTCCACCTGTGAGAGCCCGGACGGTGCCTCCCTCCCTCTCGCCCCACTTCCCTTCCTGCCCCCCTCCTGGTGGTCCCTCCCTCCCAGCCTCTTGCCCCCGACTCTCACCGACACCCCAGGGCGGTGGGCTGGATGGGTGGCCCAGACTCAGCAGGCTGAAAGGGGCCCTTGACTGCAGGAGGGTCGGGGTGGGAGGGGACCGAGGGATGAAGGGGCACGGACACTGGAGGCAGGGAGGGGTATCCGGAGCCTGGGGAGGGCAAGGCCAGCAGGACACCTGGGCCAGAGCCTGGGGAGGGGCCCCGGCAAGTGAGGGAAGCGGCGGGAATCCCAGGGCCTCGGGGCGCCATCCCACAGGCCAGTTCCCGCTGCATATCAACAAGCTGTCCCCACACAGACCCCGTCCAAACACACCCCGTCCGCCAACCGTTTCCCGCACAGCGTCCACCTGTACGGTTCCCCGCACTGTCCCCACCACACACACTGTCCCCCCACATACGCTGTCCCCCCCCACACCATCCCTACACCATCCCCACACACCGTCCCTACACACACCATCCCCAAAGACACCCCGTCCCCACACCCCGTCCCCCCACACACACTGTCACGCCACACACCGTCCCCACACACCCCATCCCCACACACACACCATCCCCTCAACACACCATCCCCACACACTGTCCCTACACCATCCCCATACACCGTCCCCACACACACCATCCCCACACACACACCATCCCCCACAACACACCATCCCCACCCACTGTCCCTACACCATCCCCACACACTGTCCCTACACCATCCCCACACACCGTCCCCACATACACCATCCCCCCCACACCATCCCCAAAGACACCCCGTCCCCACACACACACTGTCACGCCACACACCGTCCCCACACACACCCCATCCCCACACACACACCATCCCCCACAACACACCATCCCCACACACTGTCCCTACACCATCCCCACACACTGTCCCTACACCATCCCCACACACCGTCCCCACATACACCATCCCCCCCACACCATCCCCAAAGACACCCCGTCCCCACACACCCCGTCCCCACACACACACTGTCACACCACACATCGTCCCCCCACACACCCCATCCCCACACACACACCATCCCCCACAACACACCATCCCCACACACTGTCCCTACACCATCCCCACACACTGTCCCTACACCATCCCCACACACCGTCCCCACATACACCATCCCCCCCACACCATCCCCAAAGACACCCCGTCCCCACACACACACTGTCACACCACACACCGTCCCCACACACACCCCATCCCCACACACACACCATCCCCTCCAACACACCATCCCCACACACTGTCCCTACACCATCCCCACACACTGTCCCTACATACACCATCCCCCCCACACCATCCCCAAAGACACCCCGTCCCCACACACACACTGTCACGCCACACACCGTCCCCACACACACCCCATCCCCACACACACACCATCCCCCCAACACACCATCACCACACACTGTCCCTACACCATCACCACACACCGTCCCCACACACACCATCCCCCCCACACCATCCCCAAAGACACCCCGTCCCCACACACACACTATCCCCACACACACCGTCCCCCCACATACACTGTCCCCCCACACCATCACCACACACTGTCCCTACACCATCACCACACACACCATCCCCCCCACACCATCCCCAAAGATACCCCGTCCCCACACACTCCGTCCCCACACACACACTGTCACGCCACACACCGTCCCGCCACACACCCCATCCCCACACACACACCATCCCCCACAACACACCATCCCCACACACTGTCCCTACACACACCATCCCCACACACACCGTCCCCACACACACCGTCCCCCCACATACACTGTCCCCCCACACCATCCCCACACACCGTCCCCACACACACCGTCCCCACACACACCCCATCCCCACCACACACACCATCCCCCTACATACACTGTCCCCCCACACCATCACCACACACTATCCCTACACCATCCCCACACACTGTCCCCACACACACCATCCCCACACACACACCACCCCCCCACACACACCGTCCCCACACACCGTCCCCACACACCGTCCCCACACACCCCATCCCCACACACACACCATCCCCCCCACACACACCATCCCCACACAGCCTCCCCGCACGGCCCCCACGCTTCACCGGGACGGCTCAGGCTCCCTGGGTGGAGGAGGGCCGGCCAGGCTCCATGTGCCCCTCCCTGCAGCCTGCTGGCTGGCCTGTCCTCTGGGCCTGTGTCCTGGTCTCACCCCTTCAGGTTTGGGACATTTCAGTCGGGCTCACCACAGGGCTGACTGTCTCTGCCCCACGTGTGACCCTCTGACTGGCCCAGGCGCGGGGCTGGGACTGCCAGGCCCACTCGGGGCCACCAGTGCAGTGGGCCTCCGGGGCGGCGGTCACTGCAGGAGTGCTCCTGGCATGCCGGGAGCAGGGCTGGCCCCGCACAGGGGCCCGACCGTCTCAGGGACAGCATCTCACATAGCTGCCCGCTGCACAGCCAGGACTGCCGTGGCTGCGGCCCACCGAGGGGCCGGCGTGTGCTTGGTGCTGTACAATGTACCCCTGACGGCCTGCCACCTGCCCCTGAGGTGACTCCAGTTGTGCCATCGCGGGGCCCCCGTGCCTCTCAGAGCCTCTCCCAGCTCTCTGCACTCTCACCCTGCACCCACGCGTCCATCCTCCAGCGTCTGCCTCGTCTCCACAAAGGTCACGGCGGGGTGGCCCATGCGGCCGGACCCCGTGAACAGGGGTCCGCGTGTCCCTGTGTTCCCCCGGGCTCCTCACTGTGCCCCCTGGCGGGTGGGCACGCTTGGCCCTTCTCTGCGGAGGCCCCACTGGGCGGATCCAGCTGGGGGTCCGGCAGGGAGGAGCCGGCGGGCAGGGCCTGGTGCCGTGGGGTGTGCGCCGTGTCGGTAGGTCTGTCTGGCTGCCGGCTGCTTCCTGCTGGACCAACCGCAGGGGCCCAGGGGCCAGCAGTGAAGGGAGCTGAAGGGCCCACAGGGTCTCCACGCGGCGGGCACTGGGCTCCCACCTTTCGGCCTTGACGAGAGGGGACCTAGGGTTTGCAAGGTGTGCCTGGCCTGGCTGAGGTGACACTGGAGGAGGACAGGGGTGGGGAGACAGTGGGGAAAAGGGGATCCCCGAGCTCCTGAGTGGCCGCTAGAGCTGGAGGGATGTTTCCATCACGGGGCAAACACAGGAAGCTGAGGGGTCACGCAAAACTGCTTCTGAGGGGCCAGAGGATGGTGATGTCAGTGACCCCTGACCCACACTTGGAGGGGGAAATGATGCCCCAAACCAGGAGGGTGGTGAGTTCACAACTAGTCTGAGGTTGGAACAGGAAATGGTTAATAGTGTTTGCAAATAAAAGCTTTCTTCTCTATCCTGTTTTTGAAGCATTTCCCAGAAGTTAAAAAAGAGTATTGAATTTGTCTGCCCAATTTAAGAATCAAATTAAAAAATGAAGATGAAATATTTTCATCATTTATTATGCACACGAGTAAAGACAGCTGGGATATTTGCTAATATGGTGGGGTCCCCCTCATTTCTGAATTTGCCAGAATGCTGTTAGGAGTTAAAATGCAAATTTATGTTTAAAATTTCCCAAAATGTGTATTTGCGTGTCTGTGTTCATGTTTTTGTGTGTGTCTGGGCACGCATGTGTTCACAGGCAGGCACGTGTGTGCTGTGTTTCTGTGTAGGCTGGGGCTCATATGCGGGTCAGGATGTGTAGGTGTGTGTGGTGTGTTTGTGTGTATGTGTGCGGAGTGCAGGTGTGTGTGTCTTGTGTGTTTATGTGTGTGTGCGGTGCTCACGTGCGTGTGTGTGCCTGTGTGTGCACCTCTGGCCTCTCTCACTGGCCAGTCACCCAGGCGGCTGAGGGGCAGCCAGCCGGGTTCTAGAGGCAGACCGACTGGGGCGGACGAGCAGGCGCTGCCCCTTGGACGGGCCGACCTTGCCTCAGAGGGCTGGGGTGCTCTCACTCAAAGGTGCCCTGCCTGCTGCCCCGGGTCCCTTGTCCTTCTCTGTTGCTCGATGTCCCGGCTCCTTTGGGGTCTGGGGGAGGTGCCAGCCGCTTGCTTGGCAGCAGCTGGGCTGGGTGCTGAGACTTGGACGTTGGGAAACACCGTCGGGATGGAACCGCTGGATGGGGCTGCGGCACCTGCTGCCGGCCCAGGCCCCGCCTACCGCCTGCGGCCCCCGTGCATGCACCTTGACCGTGGGCTGGGGCCATAGGGCCCAGGATTCAGGGAGCGCACCCCTCTGCGGAGGTCTGGGGGCAGGGAGGGCCCGGCACACACTGAGACAGACTCTGCCCCCAGCTCTTTTCCTGGTTGTCTATCTGTCCTAACTCACCTGCTGCCCACGCCCAAGGTTGGTGAAGCAAAGCGTCAGCTGGGTGGCCTCGGGAAGACCCTGCAACCTCTGACCCTGAGCTGGCGGTCAGGTCTGTTGCCTCCCTGCTGGGCTGTCTTGCCTCCTCCACTCCCACCCCTGCCCAAAGCGGGCTGTTGTCTGGCCCAGGGTTGGGGTGGGGGCTTCGGGGAGCCAGCCAGGTCCAGATGGGGGCAGAGGGGGGCTCACCTGGACTGCGGGAGGTCTGAGTTCTCACGCTCCACTGGCGGCCCCCCACGCCCTGGCTGGGGGGCAAGTGTAGCTGAGGAGGAGGCCAGAGCATGTCTACCGGGAGAGCGGCCCTCGCTGCTTCCCTTGGGGGGTGATCGTGTGGAAACGGCACCTGGTTTCCCGGCGCTTCTCTCCATCCCCCACCGAGCTGCTCTGGAGTCGCCAGTGCCTCGGGGAGGCTGTCCTAGGGCCGAGGGCGGAGGGCGGAGGGCGGAGGGCAGAGGGAGTGGCCGCTGACCCTGCTGTGGGAGCCCGTCCTTCAGCGGAAGGGCCTCTCCGACCCCTCCTCCAGGCTGGACTCACACGGACCCCGGCTCCAGCACACGCCTCCTGTGCAGGTGGTGCTACCTTGTCTCGCCTCTCGTTTCTCTGCCAAGAGGAGATGTTTATGGCTGATGGATCTGTTAGCAGACCCTGTAAGCAGCTCCCGTGGGGCTGGGCTCGTGGGTTTGGGGGGCAGATAAAGGCGTGTGAAGGCTGACCTCCCCGCCTTCTGCACCCCTGGGATAGGCTGAGGGGGTCCTGAGTGAAAGGCTGGAGGTGACTGACTCCTCACATCACCGCCCAAAGGTTATTTTCCGGGACAGGGTTGTGAGCCACGATTGCTAGACTCTCCCCCAGAGGCAGAGACAGCTGGTGGTCTCTGGAGAGGAGGGGCCTGTGGGGGGCCTGGGGTGGTCCGGTCTTGGCAGCCTGAGGGGCCCACACCCAGCACAGGGCAGGCACAGCCGGGGCCACCGGGATGGGGAGAGCTTGTATACAGCACAGCCCAGACTGACCAGCAAAACTCAGGGTCTTAGAGTTGCAATGATTGGCTGTGTGACAACCAAAAATTTCCCAGGAAAAGCTGCCCTGAGGTATCACATGCATATGCTGCTGCTGCTGGCACTTCAGTCGTGTCCGACGCTGTGTGACCCCACAGACGGAAGCCCACCAGGCTCCCCCGTCCCTGGGACTCTCCAGGCAAGAACACTGGAGCGGGTTGCCGTTTCCTTCTCCAGCATATGCATATGACACCACCCTAATGGCAGAGAGAGAAGAGGAACTGAAGAGCCTCTTTATGAGGGTGAGAGAAGAGAGTGAAGAAGCGGACTTAAAACCCAGTATTCAAAACACTAAGCTCATGGCATCCATTCCCATCACTTCACGGCAAATAGAAGGGGAAAAGTGGAAACAGTGACAGATTTTATTTTCTTGGGCTCCAAAATCACTGGACGGTGATTGCAGCCACAAAATTAAAAGACGCTTTCTCCTTGGAAGAAAAGCTACGACAAACCTATACCCTGTATTAAAAAGCAGACATATCACTTTGCAGACAAACGTCCGTATAATTAAAGCTATGGTTTTTCCAGTAGTCTTGTATGGATGTCAGAGTTGGACTATAAAGAAAGCGGAACACTGAAGAATTGATGCTTTTGAACTGTGGTGTTGGAGAAGACACTCGAGAGTCCCTTGGACTGCAAGGAGATCCAACCAGTCCATTCTAAAGGAGATCAGTCCTGAGTGTTCATTGGAAGGACTGATGCTAAAGCTGAAACTCCAATACTTTGGTCACCTGATGCAAAGAAGCAACTCATTAGAAAAGACCCTGAAGCTGGGAAAGATTGAAGGCAGGAGAAGGGGACAGCAGAGGATCAGATGGCATCACCAACTTGACGGACATGAGTCTGAGCAAGCTCTGCGAGATCGTGAAGGACAGGGAAGCCTGGCGTGCTGCAGTCCGTGGGGTCACAAAGAGTTGGACATGGCTTAGTGACTGAACAACAACGGAGGTAACAGTGACTGCTAGAAGTTCATTTCTCTGTTAAAGGAGAAATCCAGCGGTATGCGACCCTGAAGAGCCATCAGGACTCCAACTGCCCTCCAGGATCCAGGCTCTCTCCTTGCTGCTTCCTCAGCAGCGGCCTCTATCTGCAAGGTCACCTTGTTGTCTAAGGTGGCTGCAGGAGTGCCAGCCATCATGTCATCGTCTTTGCATTGGTGAGCAGAGAAGGCGACAGTGGAATGGGAAACGTAGGGCTTTCCCTGGCTGCCTGGCCCAACGTTATGGAACCGCCCCTGAGGCACATCCTCACACTCTCCTGCTCCACGTCACTCTCACACTTGGCTGCAAGGCAGACAGGTCACCCAGGTGAAAGAGAGTTTATAGCGTGGACAGGCTGCAGCAATGGCCCAGCCCGTGAGGCCCTCTCCCAGCAGAGTGGGCACAGCGACTCCAGAGCTGGGAGACAGCTGTCGGGCAGGCGTTGCGGCCTCGGTGGGGGGCACAGAGCAGGCGGCCTGTCTGTGTGGACAGGCCCAGGGCAGGGCGGGGGTTGCCCAGGGGCCCAGGCACGGAGCCCAGGACCTCATTCTGGGAGGGGCCTGTGGAGGAGTCCAGCTCTGCGCCAGGAGCTGCCACAGCCTGGGGGAGTGTCTCTTCCCATTGCCTGTGGGTGCTGGGGGCTCACTGGCCGCCGAGCACGGGCCCTCCCAGCCGACTTCCCTGTCACCCTCACCTGGCCGGAGCCTTTCCATCTTGTCAACAGGAGCCCCTGTGTCAGGACCTTGGGCCCGCGGAGGAGTCTGCTGCCTTGGCTTTCTGGGTGCAGGCCCCTCCCCACCCTGCCTGACCAGCAGAGGTTCTGTCCTCGAGCCTGTCGCATGGTCACCAAGCCCTGACCTGCTGCGGTGAGGTCTGCACACAGGACAGGGGCACAGCTCACAAGCCACAGGCTTCTCTTCCAGGAGGCTCCCCGGTGTCCCCGATGGGCTGCCCCAACGGGAAAGGGCGGGCTCCAGGGGCTGGGGGCACGCAGACAGTTATGGGGGCCTGGCTCCTTCAGGTGCTGAGCTAAGAGCTTAGAGGCATTTGTGAAGATGTGCGTTGACTGTGTTTAAGGTATTTTGACACAAAGGTGCCTTTCTAGCAAATAAAAAGTTTGAAGAAAAGTAACGGGAAAATTCACGATACATGTTCAGTAAAGTTCCTCATGAGCTTCCCTGGTGGCTCAGATGGTAAAGCGTCTGCCTCCAATGCGGGAGACCTGGTTCAATCCCTGGGTTGGGAAGATCTCCTGGAGAAGGAAACGGCAAAAGTTCCACACAGCTTTGCTCGTGATGGCAGACTTGGCACCAAGTTCAAGGATCGAGGCCCTGTAGGCGGACTGCACCCCAGCTGCGGACCGGGTGACGCCAGACATTTAGCAGCACGGGTCCCGCGGCGCGCTGGGTGAGAGGAGCAGGCCCGCGGGCGAGGTGCTCTGTGTGATTCCCTGCAAGCACCGGAGACTTGCGGATGTCAGCCCCACAGCGGGGACGATGGGCGACTTTTATCATCATGTGAGTCGTCCTTTTTATTTACCTGTTTCCAATTTTTCCTAAAACAAAAACCCACTGCTTGCCTAATAAAAAATACTCAAAGGGATCAGAAAAAGAGGCCCATTTCTCATTTCTCTGAGACAAACCCGGTTGCCATGGAGACCGGTGGTTGTCAAGGCAGCGATTGGCCAGTGCTGGAGGCGGGCGGGCGCTCGCCTGGAGCTTGAGCCGGCGCAGCCCTCAGACCGCACTGCGGACCCAAACAGCATGGACGGGGCGGACGTGTGGGCCAAGACTTTGGCCCAGCTGATGGCCCAGACGAAGCCCCAGGACACCTGGGAGCTGGTCCCCCAGGAGAACCTGGCCTCGGGGCACCTGGACAGCAGTGGTTTCCAGTACCAGCTTCGGGGGCTCTCGAGGTGCGGCTGGGGCGCCTCCTGTGGGGTCCCGGGAGGCGGGGTGGGGGGCGAGGTTGCCTCGCCACCAGCCAGTGCTGGGTGTGGCCCGGGCCCTGAGTGAGGCAGGAGCGGGTGTGTGTCTCCCTGGCCTTGGCACCCAACAGGTGGGTGGGCGGGCCGGAAGCTCCCTGTCCCTTCTGGGCAGTGGGGGTGTTGGGGGAGCAGTGTGTCCATTACCTGCAGCGCAGGCTAGCTGAATCCCTGCCTGCTGGGCACCTCCAGGCCAGTTGGGGGCCCGGCCCAGGGGCACTTGGCGGGAGGGGGGGATGGTTGCCCGCTTGTGGCGGACTTTGTTCACAGCAGCATCTCCTCATTTCCATGGCAGCATTGACAGCGGGAGCAGGGTGGGTCTCTGCCCTGCCCTGCAGAGGGCCTGAGCGGATGGACCCAGAGGGTTTGGACCCAAGAGGGAGGAGGCGGTCCCGGCCGGGGCTGTGGCCAAGCAGGGGCCACGTCGGGAGCCCTGGGGACCATGGGTCCCCACGTGAGCCGTGCCCTCCCCCATGAGGACAGTCAGCGTCAGACAAGCAGCCATGGGCCAGCCCGTGGGCCAGCTGGGAGGGCACCCGTGGGAGGGGGCGCCCTGTGGGCCCCGCGGGCAGCTGCCCTTTGACGCAGATGCCCCGCCCCCAGCGTCTGAAGTGCCGGGGTCAGGAGTGCGGTGAGAGGTTGACTTTCCCAGGCATCAGCAAGTGATGGCACTGGGGGCTTCTTCCCCCGTAAGGTCCCCCGGGGGAGCTTCTGCACACGGGCTGGACGAGCACCCTGAGCACAGGTTGGTGTTTGGTTTTCACAGACGTAGACGCGCCAGCTGGTGGGACAGTCACTAGTGCAGACCCACGTCTCCACGTCCAGCCATGACGGGCTGCTTAATTAACATAAAGGAGGAAGTTCAGTCCCAAGGACGCCATGTGTGGTCGGAGGGTGCAGGCAGGGGTGTGGGGGGTGGAAAGCCCACCATCAGGGGAAGGTCGGGTGGATCCGCCTGAGGGTCATTCAGTTGGAGAGAGGGGGACACAGGGCCTTGGCCCCCAGAGCTACACTGGTGCGCGTGAGGGCTGGACACGCAGCCCTGGTGCACTGGCCCAGGGCCACAGGGCCACCCAGCCTCCCGGCCGACCCCCACACCCAGTTCTCCCTGCACCCCCCACCATGGCCCCTCTCCCGGGGGATGGGCTCCCCGGGCCCTTTCTGCAGCCCCCTGCCCTGCCCCTTGGGCACCACAGATGGTCCTCCCTCCCGTGGGATCCTGGTGGTGTCTCCTAGGGGCACTGAGACCCACATCGCCAGGACAGAGCAGCAGCAGACCTAGCGCTGAGCCCAGAGGGGCCCAGGCAGCGCACTTGGCCACCCGGGGCGTGCTGGGGCCAAAGGATGGAAGGCGTCTGCTTGGGCTCCTCAGGCTGTGGGGTCGCGGGGGCGCGCATGGGCTGTGGGGCCGCGGGGGTGCGCAGGGCAGGCTCAGGCCGAGCCCTCGCCCACCGGCCTCTCTCCCCCGCAGGCTCCAGTGTGGCCGCTGCCAGTGGGGCTGGGCCTCAGCCCACGTGTGCGTGCTCTTCCACCTGTGGTGGGACGAGGCCGGCCGGCACGGGCTGGTCAAGATGCGGGTCTGGGGCCAGCGGTGCCAGCTGTGCCCGCCCAGCAGGGCCGAGTGCCGAGTCAGCCTGCTGAACGTGCGGCTCTTCCTGGGCAAGCTGGTGAGGTTCATCTCGCACAAGTGCTACGCGGAGGGTCCCGACTCCGACCAGGGCCCCGAGGTCTGCTTCGGTGAGCGTTGTGAGGCCTGCGACCTGGGGGTCTGCTTCTTCCAGCAGCCGCCTGACCCCGCCTGGGGGCCCGAGGGCAGGAGCGCCAGCAGCATCAAGGGCAGGTTCACCCTGTACTCCAGCAGTGACGAGGCTGCCCCCGCCACCGGCAGGCAGCTGCGCACGCTGGGCCGTGGGTTGCTGGTGGACCGCCCGCGGGGCTGCACCCCCGACGCCATCGCCGTTCCCCTGTACGTGGCCGACTTCATCAGGAGCCCCATCGCCAAGGGCAGGGACTTCTGCGCCCAGGCTGAGGAGGTCATCACCATCCCCTTCTCCCTCGGGCGCAGGGCCCGGGGGCTGGCAGGTGAGCCCGCAGGCAGGCAGCACGTAATCGGCAGGGGCTCCCTCTACCTGCCCGCCAGCTCCAAGGCCACGTCCAAGGGCAGACACTTCCCGGTGATCATCAAAGCCCCGGTCTTCCACGGCAAGGGGCTCCTGCTCAACGGCGCGAAGGCAACCACGGGCTTCATTTACAAAGGGCTCGGCTGCGTCTCTGAACCCGAGGAGCACGGAGACGAGGACGAGGCTGAGGCCGAGGATATCGACTGGGGCGCCCTGTCCAGCAGCACCAGGCTCGTCCCCGTTGGAGGCAGCCCGCGGCCCATGACCTACATCGTCGGCCTCATGGACAACGGGGAGGGCTCGGTCACCTTTCCCTCCTCCTTGATGGACGTGCTCCTGGAAGACGCTGACCCGTTCGCCCTGGCCTATGGCTCCCTCACCTTCCCGTTCATGTTCGCCTATGAGGGCAGAGCGGTGGCCTCCTCTGCCGGTGACCCCGAAGGCAAAGGGCGGGTGGCTGGCAGCGGCGGCCACCCTGCCGTGGGCTGTGAGCGCCTCCCGGGGACCGATGCGGGCAGCTGGGTGCCCTTGGGTGAGGGCTCCGTCACCGTCCCCTTCTCTGTCTTCAGCATAATCCGAAGCAAGAGCTCCGGGTGCAAGGCCAGGGGCCCTCAAGGTGATGGCCCGGTGCCCCGGGGCTCATCCAAGAAGTGGAAGCAGCCAGGGCCTCGGGCGGCCACGTTTCATCCCCTGCCCCCCGGGGACGAGGGCTTCTGCTGGGCCGAGGGTTTCTGCTTCGACCCCTACGAAGAGGTCTGGATCTGGGTCTCATTGGCCGTCTGCGTCCTCTGGATAATGTACCTGTGCAAGTTCAGCCCCGACCGCTCCCCGTGGGTATGAAGGGCGCCGCCTCCCATCGGTCCCCTGGAGTGCCCCTCCAGGGGGGCTGCCCGGGCGCCCGGCCACCCAGGCTGCCCTGCTTCTGTGTTCAGTCTCCGCAGTGAGTCCTGGTGTCGTGGAAGCTCATGCCATGACCACCCCTCGAGCTGCCCGCATGTGTCCCAGGCACTCTGTACGTGTGTTACACTCCAATAAAATAAGAGTTCAGAGGAAGCAGTCACATGTCCTCCTACTGAGCTGAGGGTGTGCAGGGGAGGGTGGTGGGGCACAGGGGCCAGCTGATCCCTGGGGTCCCGGTCCCCCCGGTGACCCTTTCCTGCGGTGCCACTGGATCTCTGGACGTGATGCTTGGGCCGGTACAGCACAAGCTGCGGAGGGTGGGGAGCCCAACACCACCTCCTCAGGAAGATGAAAGCCCCTCCGGGTGTGGTTGGAGAGCCCCCCCACCCCAGGGCCCCAGGAGCTGAGGAGGCGCCTTCCCCGGGTGAGGGGCAGGGGACCACCCAGCACTTTACCAGATTCTGTTCATGGTTCCCGGAACATTTTCATCCACAGCGCTTTTCAAGAAGCGACATCCGCTCGAGGTTCCCTGTGGCTACACCCTGGATTCCCATCTTCATGGTCCAGAACCCAGTTCTAAGGGGCAGGGGTGTTGGGCCATGTGGGTCCCAGGCAACAGGGGATGACCGTGGGCAGCTGGGTGGGGTCACCCTGTCCCTCCCCTCACACAGACTGGCCCTAGGCCCTGGGGTCCGAGCCTTGGGTCCCCGGTTGGATGTGAGGTTTGGGAAGGTTTGCCTCTTGGGGAAGGTAGGTGGCCAGACTCTTTGCTGCAGGGCCCTCTGTGCACATGGGCCAGGGTGGAGATTAGACCTCAGGCCGACTCCAGGTGAGGGGGAAGGATGGGGAGGGGTCCCCACAGAGGGGCTGCCTGGACGGAGGGGCGGGGGTGGGCTTTGACGTCAGCATCCTGCCAACAGCACCCCACATGACACCAGAGCGCGGAAGGCTCCAGGCCACGTGGATGGCCACACGGCACCGGACCTGAGGCTTGACGCTCACGCAGCCAAGCAGGGCCTGCCAGAGCAGCACGACCAGGCCCCTGTCATCTCTGACACACTAACCGCTGGAACAGGACACAACTCCAGAGTTCTGCCAGCACTGGGAGACCTCACTCCTAGGGCTGGATCCGCCCTCCTGCCCTGAGTGGTCTGTCTACACTGGGGAGACCTCACTCCTAGGACAGGACCCGCCCTCCCACCCTGAGTGTTCTGTCTACACCGGGTGAGGTCACTCCTAGGGCAGGATGCACACCACCCCACCCCCTCCCCCCGCCCGCGAAGCAGCTGGCCGGGGTCTGTGGTACCCACTCCCCTCTGTCTTCAGACCTGTGCCCTCCCCTGGGGCAGCCCCCACCGAAGTGCTGGTCAGCGTGTGGTTTCCGACTTCTAGATAAACTGAAATTGTTTTTGAGATGCAAAGCTGTCCCTGGATGGCACAGACTGGACAGGGCAGCAGCAGAGAACTTCAGGGCTGGCCACCGTCCCTGAGGACTGAACGAGCTTCCCTCTGGGCACCTGACTTAGGGGCTCGAGGACCAGTCACCCTTGGTCCTGGGGGGTCTGCGGCCGCTGCCTCTGGACCATCCCCTCCAGGGCAGGGGGCTCACAGCGGCGCCTGGCTTCTGGGGTCTCCCGATGGTCACCTAGGCCCCCAGGCCCACAGTGACCTGCCCACCCCGACACCCCTGGCCCGCGCTGTCGCCGCGGTGCTGGGCCTGCTGGACCCACAGTGACGCTTGTGGCCCCCGCCCCGCGGCCGCACCGGGACCTCCGCTCTGCCCTTCCCGCGGCCGCCGCCCCGGGGTTGCAGAGAGGGCTTGCGGTCCCCTTACAGCCCCGGGACCTTCAGCGCCCCTCGCCCCGGGAACCGGCCAAGAGCGGTGGCCCCTCGGGTATGACGGCGCGGGAGGGCAGGAGCCGAGAGCGCGGGACCCCAGGGCCCTCCGTCGGGGCTGGGGGGACGCAGCACCGCGGAGCGCGCGGGCCCAGCCGCGCCGAGCTGCCCGCAGCCGCCCACGGCCCCTCCCCGCCGGCCGCCGCGCTCCTGCGCGCCCTCGTGTGGCCGCTGGCGTGAAGCGCAGCCCTGCGAGGCCGGGAAGGGACTTGTTCAGCCGTGTCCGACTCGCTGCGACCTCATGGACTGCAGCACGCAAGGCCTCCCTGGCCATCACCAACTCCCGGAGTCCACCCAAACCCATGTCCATCGAGTCGGCGATGCCATCCAGCCATCTCATCCTCCGTCGTCCCCTTCTCCTCCTGTCCTCAATCTCTCCCAGCATCAGGGTCTTTTCCAGTGAGTCAGTTCTTCTCACCAGGAGGCCAAAGGATTGGAGTTTCAGCTTCAGCATCAGTCCTTCCAGTGAACACCCAGGACTGATCTCCTTTAGGATGGACTGGCTGGATCTCCTTGCAGTCCAAGGGACTCTCAAGAGTCCTCTCCAACACCACAGTTCAAAGCATCAGTTCTTCGGTCCTCAGCTTTCTTTATGGTCCAACTCTCACATCCATACATGACGATTGGAAAAATCATAGCCTTGACAAGATGGACCTTTGTTGGCAAAGTAATGTCTCTGCTTTTTAGTATGCTGTCTAGGTTGGTCATAGCTTTTTTCCAAGGAGCAACTGTCTTAATTTCATGACTGCAGTCAACATCTGCAGTGATTTTGGAGCCCCCGAAAATAAAGTCTGGCACTGTTTCCATTCCACCCCTTCTATTTCCCATGCATGATGGGACCGGATGCCATCATCTTAGTTTTTATGAATGTTGAGTTTTAAGCCAGCTTTTTCATTCTCTTCTTTCAAACTCATCAAGGTGAGTTCCACTATTCCTCTTTACTTTCTGCCATAAGGGTGGTTTCATCTGCATAACTGAGGTTATTGATATTTCTCCAGGCAATCTTGATTCCAGCTTGTGCTTCATCCAGCTTGGAATTTTGCGTGATGTACTTTGCATATACATTAAATAAGCAGAGTGACAGTATACAGCCTTCATGTACTCCTTTTCCTATTTTGAACCAGTGTGTTGTTCTATATCTGATTCTAACTATTGCTTTGTGACCCACATACAGGTTTCTCAGGAGGCAGGTCAGGTGGTCTGGTATTCCCATCTCTTTCAGAATTTTCCACAGTTTATTGTGATCCACACAGTCAAAGGCTTTGGCATAGTCAATGAAGCAGAAATAGATGTTTTTATGGAATTTCCTTGCTTTCTCTATGGTCCAGTGGATGTTGGCAATTTGATCTCTGGTTCCTCTGCCTTTTCTAAACCCAGCTTATACATCTCGAAGTTCTTGGTTCACATACTGCTGAAGCCTAGATTGAAGGATTTTAAGCATTACCTTGTTAGCATGTGAAATGAGTGCAATTGTAAGGTAGTTTGAACATTCTTTGGCATTGCCCTTCTTTGGGAATGTGATGAAAACTGGCCTTTTCCAGTCCTGTGGCCAGCTGAATTTTCCAATTTGCTGGCATATTGAGTGCACCATTTTAACAACATCAACTTTTAGGATTTGAAGTAACTCAGCTGGAATTCCAGAAGGCACTGCTGTTACTTAACTGTTCACTGTTCAATCAGCAGGTTCCTTAAAACCCAACAAATTCCACCCATTGTCAGTATCACCAGCATTAATTTACATGAATAATGTTGTTTTTTAGTTGCATCTGACTCTTGTGACCCTATGGATTGAAAGTTGCAGGCTCCTCTGTTCATGGGATTCTCTCAGCAAGAATACTGGAGTGGGTTGCCATTTCCTCCTCCAGGGGATCTTCCTGACCCAGGGATTGAACCCGTGTCTCCTGCTTGACAGGGGGATTTTTTACCACTCAACAAGGAGGTAAACCCTCATGAATAATTAAATTTCACTTAATTAGTTAATAATTCATTGAGAATTGATTCAGGAACAGGAGAAGAGCTAGTGCACTACCCCCCCGCCCCCCAGTACTGAGGCATGAGGGCTCTCTACTGCAAGGTCAGGGCAGCCTCAGGCCGTGGACCCCAGTTAAAATCCCAGGGAGTCAGGGACTCAAACCCAGGACAGCCTGCACCCAGCCCTGTGCAGAGTGAGCCACCAGGTGGGCCCAATCAAATATCGTGGAGCAATCAATAGCTGCTTTAGCCTCAGAGAGGGCTAAAGGCAGACATGTTTTAAATGCAATTACTGTTAATTCATCCGAAGTTGGGGGATTCAAGGTATGAACAGTTCCCTGATTTCTTGCCCTCTAGGGAGAGGCCACAGGACTCAGCAAGGGGCACACAAAGCCCTCCTCTTCTCAGGCTGTGTGGGCAGGTTCGGAGGGCCACATGCAGGCAGGGGGCTTGACCTGGCCGACCCTGGTTAGCGGGCGACCAGGAGTGTCTGTGCCCCTCCCGAGGACCGGGTGGGGTGGAGAGTGTGGGTGATCCTCCCACAGATGAGGGCTGGGGAGGGTGATCTGGGAGATATTTTGTCTCAGGACCTGCCCTGCAGGCACCCGGTGGGCGGCTGGGCCCCACGGGCTGCTGGAAGATTAGAAGACAGACTTTCTGTCCAGGTCCCGGCCCTCAGTGTATGCAGAGCAGCTGCATCAGCTCGCCCTCCTCAGGGGAGCCTTCCTTCCTGGGCCGGTGGGCCACAAGGACCCTGACTCACTTTGTGTGACAGCGTGCGCAGTTCTGTCTCAAAACCGTATGAACGTGAGCTTTGACTTCTAACATCAGGACCGCCCTGAGAGCTTCTGGAAGGTCTGTCTTGGGTTATAATCCTGAGCTTGGCTAGAATGATGTTTTCTCTTTCTTTCTTGGATTAACTATGGATTAATTTTCATCAACAATTAGGAACACGTCTGTTTCATAGTCCACATGTTCTCATCAGCCAGGCAGTCTGGCATTGCCTTCTGGAAAGTCTGACAGCTCTGGTCAGAACCGGGCTGGTGAGCGTGGGGTCCCCCTGCCTTGAGTGGACTGGACGGGACAGATGGCCTTTTCCAGGAAATAAGACATATTTTCCAGTCTCTGGGGGCTGGGCTTGCTTCCGGGGCCCTCACAAGAACCACATGCTTGGTGCATGCGATTTGAACCGCTCCGTCCCTTTTCACTATGAAAGTAACATGGACAACCCTGACTCCCGGGAACAAGGGCTCAGAACCGCTTCCGCCGTCTGCTCCCAGGTGCCGCTGGGGCATCTTCTCTTTTTCTCCTCAAGTGTCTTCTCTGGGTTATCAAGCAATATGCTTACCTCTAGATAAAACAAAATAGTATTTGGGGTGCAGTCTTGGATATATTGAGGGTTCAGTTCCAGACACTGCGATAAAGTGAGTCACATGAATTTTGTGGTTTCCTAGTGCAAATAAAAAGTGTGTGTACACCATAGTGTTGTCTATTAAGTGTCCAATAACATTGTGTCTAAACAAATAGTGTACATACCTTAATTAAAAAGTGCTAAATGGCTTCTGCGCCTGCTCTGAGGGTGGAGGGTCTGGCCTTGATGTTGCTGGCTGCCGACTGCTCAGGGTTGGAACCGGCCGGCAGTCATCATTGCCTCCCTGACTGGCTTCTCCTTTCACCAGTGCTTTCCCTGTAGAAGCGATCCTGCTTGTAACTGCTGACCCGCAGGAGACCTTCTTCCAAGATTGGAGTCCATCCTCTCAAATCCCTGTTGTTCTGTCTGCGGAGCACAGGCAGAGTAGGCTGAGTGTAATTCTTGAGCCCCCAGGATTTTCAGGTGGTAAACGAGCACTGGCTCCACCTTCACGTCATGAGCTGTGTCAGTCCCTAAGGAGAGTCTACTTGTCGTTTGAAGTCTGGAGCCAGCCCTTGTCTTCTCCTCACTGTGAGAGTCCTAGATGGCGTCTTCCTCCAGTGAAAGGCTGCTTCCACCACATTAAAAATCTGTCGTTCACGTGCCGCCCTCCTGAGGTCTCAGCTGGAGCTTCCGGAGAACCCGCTGCAGTCCTCACGGCTGCCCTTGCTGCTTGCCTTTTCCTTCTCTGTCATGGAGATGCTTCTTTCCTTCCACCTCGTGAACCAGCTTCTGCTGCTTCACACTTCCCTTCTGCAGCTTCCTTGCCTCTCTCATCTCTCACAGAGTCGAGGAGATCTGGGGCCTTCTTGAGATTAGGCTTTGGTCAAGGGTGCAGCCGTCGATGAGGGTGTAAAGACTTGGCGACCGAACAGCAACAGAGGGAACGTTGTTGCTGGTCTGACCTTCTGCCCAGACCGCTGCGCCTTCCTCCAGATCAGCACGGAGGCTGTTCCACCTTTTTGCCGCTCGTCTGCTCACGGAGCAGCGCTTTCAACTGCCGCTGTGCTCACAACCCGGCCACTCCACTGGCATAGGACGCCTCACTCACACCATGGCTCAGCTTTCCATGTGCCTTCCTCACGGAGCCTCTCCGCGCCTAAGTTCTAATTTGAAGTGGAGAATTGTGACTCTTCCTTTCAGTCAAGCACGTGGAGGTTTTTTGGGCTGGTTGACTGGCCTGGTTTCAGTATTGTTTCGTCTCAGGGGAAAGGGAAGCCCAAGGAGGGGGAGAGGCGGGGGAATGGCCCAGTGGGGGAGTCAGAGCACACGCAGCGTTTGTGGACTGAGGTTGTCTCTGATTTGGATGCAGTTTGTAACTGGATTATGTTACTATTATAAACAATTAAAATAGTGATAGCAAAGATCACGGTCCCAGACCACCATGACCAATGTAAAAGGATGAAGCAGGTTACGCGTCGCAAGAATTACCGAAATGTGACACACAGACACACAGTGAGCAGTCGCTCCCGGCAAGTGGCCTCGCTCGGTTCAGGGTCCCCACAAACCTTCACTCTGTAAACGCTGCAAGACCTGTGAAGCCCCAAAGGTGAAGCCTGCCAGTTACTCTTGAGAGGACACGTCTGTTCACCAGGTAGCCGAGTCTGCCTGCCTGGTCTCCTGGAGTTTTTCACTCCCAGCCCAGCATGAGCCCCACCTGGAGCTCTGGCTGGCTGCGGGGGACAGAGGAGGAGGGCATGCATGTCCTTCAAGCCCAAGTAAACCATGAGCAAGACCCCTGAGATGCTTCCTCTGGGAGCGGAGGAGGGCAGGGAGCACACGGAGTGAAGCGGGAGCCGGGACCGCTGGCGCTGCCGCAGCCCCAGTACTTCAGCGCCTCCTCCTGTTCTCCCGTGCCCACCCTGGGTGACGCTCTGGGGAGCAGACCACCCTCCCGAGGGTCACCCGGGACTCAGGCGACCCGGGGCAGCTCTGCTGGGCCAGGCCCCTCTTCCTGCCGGGTATGTAGGGTGGGAGCTCCCTCCACATGGACGTGGGGGCCTGACTTTCCTGGGGCTCTGCCTGCCCTCAGGGCCCCATGGGAGGTTGGTGGGGGGATTTGGGGCCCACACATCGCATATCTGCTGCTGCAGCTCTGTCCACTGATGCTGCCTGCCCTCCCCCGCCGTCCCCCCTGCCGCCCCGGGGTCCAGGTGGGCACACTGCCAACCCAGCCTGAGGCCACAGCCGAGCCTTCTGCCCTGGAGGGGTGCTGGGGGCCCAGGGCAGGAGCTGGAGCTGGAGAGGGGTCAGGTGGCAGGCAGAGGGACCCTGCGATCTCTGCGCTCTGGCCGCCATCCCCAGAGGCGCCCCTGGCCCCCCCACTCCCAGGGTGTCGCCTGCAGGGGCCCCAGCACCCCTGGCCCCATCCTTGCTGGCCACAGGCCCCTGCGCGAGGTAGGAGGGCGGGGGCGGGGAGAGCCACGGCCGCGCCCCTGGGGGTCAGGATCTGACGCCGCTGCTGGCCCCGTGGGGTGGACTCGGGGAGGGCCCTGCGCCGCGGAGCGCGGGCCGGGCCGTGGGTCGCGTGTCGCGGGGCCACCAGGGGGCGGCCTCCGTCTGCTGTGTGTCTTGGCTGCGCGCGGAGCCGCTGCGGGAAGGGTGAAGGTGCGCGACACAGGCCTTGCCACCACTGATGTGCCCACAACCCTGCGGCCTCCGGGGAGGGGTGTCCGGGAGCTGAATCGGACCGGCACTGCCTCCCCTGTGTCCTGGGCAGGCATGTGGATCTGCGGGCAGCCCCACGGCCCCGCTCAGCCGCCTGTGGGGACCGTCCAGGTGGGCGAGACCCACCCTGCCCATTCTCCCGGCTTCATGCCTGGGCCTCCCCTGCCCCTCGCGGCCTCTGCAGCCACATTCAGGAAATTCTTTCCTGGTCATTTCCACCCTGTGTTTTAACTGGTTCCCCCACCTGAGGCTACAGAGGATATGGCTAGTTTCTGTAACAATCATCACAAACTTAGAGACTTTAAACAGCTCAGATGAACTTCCTTCCAGCTCTGGAGCGGGTCTCCAGCTGAAACTGAGGTGTCCTCAGGGCCGTTTCCAGATTCCAGGGGCCGTGAACCCTTTGCCGCGGTCCCTCTGGTCTGTTTCCAGCTCTCATCTTCTCTGCCTCTGACCTTCCCGCCTCTGAGAGGGGGTTAACAGTCAGGTAGGAAGGCCGGAGGTCCCAAGCAGCAGGAGGAAACAAACTGCAGGGGGAAGACTTTTTTCCTTCCCTCCTCTACACAGAATTGAAGGGGGCTTCTTTTAATGCTGTGCTGTCATGACTACACTTGATTCTGCCCAGACTTAATCTTGTGCTGCTAATGCTCAGTAAACCAGCGCAGTTTTCTTGTATATGTCTGTTAGGTGCTCAATCGCGTTTGACTTTTTGCAACCCCATGGACTGTAGCCCGCCAGGGTCCTCTGTCTATGGAATTTCCCAGGCAGGAATAGTGGAGTGGATTGTCATTTCCTTCTCCAGGGGATCTTCCTGACCCAGGGACTGAACCCGGCTCTCCTGCATTGCAGGCAGATGCTTTACCGTCTGAGCCTAAGCTATGTTAGTGACACTATGTCTTTGCTTTGGAATCTGCCTTTCTTCAAATCGGTTCTGCCTAAGACTAACCTTTTTCTCAAACCTTGAGTTGATAGTGGCTCAGCAAACCAGTGTGTCTTACTCATGGAAATGTTAAACTATGTTAATGAAACTAAGTATTTGCTTGGAAATCTGCCTTTCTTCAAGACATATGTCAATTGTTTTATGGCTGAAGATGACTCCCCTTGTGCCATTCTATCTCAAAATGCATGTTGTGGGAGAGGGACCCGGGAAACTGTTTCAGTCTTGAGGTGTTTCATTTATCTGACTAACAGCTCCCTAGCAGGTATAAAACGCCTTGCTAAAAACTAGCAAGGGGTAACTCTTTCTGTCTGCTTCTGATGACTGTCTCAGAGGCTTTCTCTATTTGCTAAAACTTTGCCACACAGAAGCTCCGAGTTATTAAGCCTCGTCTCTGGCCCCAGATCCAAACCGTCTCCTCTGGAGGTCACCAGTCCTGGCTCAGCTCACTGCTCGCGGCCGCAACATTTCACCTCCTACCTTTTCCCAACTTCACTGAGATATAATCAATGTAACAGGTTGTGGAAGCTTGCGGTGGTGATTTGATCCTTGCACATGTCATGGAATGATTCCACAGTAAGGTTAGCTACCATCTCCATCACCACACATCAGTTCAGTTCAGTTCAGTTCAGTCGCTCAGTCGTGTCTGACTCTCCGCGACCCCATGAATCACAGCACGCCAGGCCTCCCTGTCCATCACCAACTCCCGGAGTACACTCAAACTCATGTCCACAGAGTCGGTGATGCCATCCAGCCATCTCATTCTCTGTCGTCCCCTTCTCCTTCCGCCCCCAACCTTTCCCAGCATCAGAGATTTTTCCAGCGAGTCAACTCGTCGTGTGAGGTGGCCAAAGTATTGGAGTTTCAGCTTTAGCATCAGTCCTTCCAATGAACACCCAGGATCGATCTCCTTTAGAATGGACTGGTTGGATCTCCTTGCAGTACAAGGGACTCTCAAGAGTCTTCTCCAGCACCACAGTTCAAAACCATCAATTCTTCGGCGATCAGCCTTCTTCACAGTCCAACTCTCACATCCACACGTGACCACGGGAAAAACCATAGCCTTGACTAGACGGACCTTGGTTGGCAAAGTAATGTCTCTGCTTTTTAATATGCTATCTAGGTTGGTCAAAACTTTCCTTCCAAGGAGTAAGCGTCTTTTAATTTCATGGCTGCAATCAGCATCTGCAGTGATTTTGGAGCCCAAAAATATAAAGTCTGACACTTTTTACACTGTTTCCCCATCTATTTCCCATGAAGTGATGGGACCAGATGCCATGATCTTTGTTTTCTGAATGTTGAGCTTCAAGCCAACCTTTCACTCTCCTCTTTCAGTTTCATCAAGAGGCTCTTTAGTTCCTCTTCACTTTCTGCCATAAGGGTGGTGTCATCTGCATATCTGAGGTTATTGATATTTCTCCTGGCAATCTTGATTCCAGCTTGTGCTTCTTCCAGCCCAACGTTTCTCATGATGTACTCTGCATGTAAGTTAAATAAGCAGGGTGACAATATACAACCTTGATGTACTCCTTTTGCTATTTGGAACCAGTCTGTTGTTCCATGTACAGTTCTGACTGTTGCTTCCTGACCTGCATACAGGTTTCTCAAGAGGCAGGTCAGGTGGTCTGGTATTCCCATCTCTTTCAGAATGTTCCACAGTTTATTGTGATCCACACAGTCAAAGGCTTTGGCATAGTCAATGAAGCAGAAATAGATGTTTCACCGCACATAGGTACCTTTTTTGTGTGTGGGGGATAACATTTAAGATCCACTGTGTCCACAGCTTCCAAGCACACAGTACAGCCCCGTAACTAGAGTACCCAAGCTGGGCATCAGTCCGAGAGGTTCTGAACTTGGAGCCGGAATTTGTCCTTGACCACCAAGTCCCTGCTCGCCCGCCCCAGCAGCGGGCGACACCGTCGACTCGGCATCGTCCCCCACTCTCCTCCACACGCCAGTGAGGGCCTCGGGCTTCTGTCTTCCTCTGTCTGGCTTTGCTGTACTTGTGCAGCCACTCAGTTGTGTCTGACTCTTTGCGACCCCGTGGACGGCAGCACTCCAGGCTTCCCTGTCCTTCACCATCTCCTGGAGTTTGCTCAAACTCATGTCCATTGAGTTGGTGATGCCATCCACCCATCTCCTCATTTGTCTGGCTTATTTCAGTTTAATGTTGTCAAGGTCCAGCCCTGTCATCACAAACGGCACGATTTCCTTCTCATGGCTGAAGAGTTTGTATGTGTATATACCACGTCTTCGCTGCCCATCCATCTGTCTGCAGATCCTTTGCTGTTTTGTGAAGGACGCTGCGGTGCACGCGTGTGCAGGCGTCGCTCTGAGCCAGTCAGCTGCCCCCTCCTACAAGGACCCGGGTGCCGACGCTGGTCCTTCCGGGATGGCGCCCCATCTCAAGACCCCTAACTTAACTCCCTCTGAGAAGTCACTGGGTATGAAGGTCGCATGCTCACAGGTTCTGGGATCAGGACTTGGACACTGAAGGGGTCATTGTCCCGCTGACCATGGTATGAGTCAGGTGGCCCTGAACGTTCTGCATGAAGTCTCGGTCTCCCCAGGAGGAGAAAAGTCTGCTTACAGCGCTGCGTTGCCCCCTAGACCGGATTTAAATTCATCTGCTTGCACGGCCTTCTCTCCGGGGGACCACTCGGCTGCAGCCCAGCCCTGTCACTGCTCCCTGGGTGGGGCCAGGGCAGGGCTGCCCCCCTCCACCTTGCAGACTCCCATCCTGGGCTGGGCCTCGTCTTCTGCACAAGAGTGGGGCCTGACCCCTTCCTCACCCGGAGGTGTCCACAGATGCCCTGCGGGGCCTCGCTGAGGCCCCCTGTCTCCCCTACCCAGTCCTGCCGACCTCTTGCCTTCTAGGGCCCCCTGGCAAGCACCCTGCACCCCACTCTGATGGCCCCCTGTCTGCCCCTGGGGCCTGCTGCCCAGGCCCTGGGACCCATTCTCTCCCAGTAGCAGGGCCCCACAAGGGCTCGCCCTGGGCTGGGGTCCCAGAGGAGTGCTGGCGGGGGAGGGTCATGTGGGTTAGTGGCTGCTGTGGGGCTGGGGTGGCTGGATGGAGCCCCGTCAGTCAGAGGCTGGCCTCCCTCCTCTGGCCTGGGCGGAGGGGCCCACGGACCGCTCAGCTGTCCCAGGCGTGGGTCAGGGTCCCCCAGGGAGGAGAGGGACAGCAGACCCCAGTGGACAGCACTCGAGACCGGGAAGCCCAGAACCCTGGGTGGGAGAAGGCCCTTGCCCCAACCTGGACCCAGCACGTGCCTCCCTGGGGGCAGCGTGTCCCTTCAGACCGGCAGTCTCCCTGCCCTAAGCCTTTTCTATTGGGATGAAATTCATGTTCAGTAAAGCGCGCACCGGGCTTCCCTGGTGGCTCAGAGGTTAAAGCGTCTGCCTCCAATGCGGGAGACCCGGGTTCGATCCCTGGGTCGGGAAGACCCCCTGGAGAAGGAAATGGTAACCCACTCCAGTATTCTTGCCTGGAGAATCCCATGGACGGAGAAGCCTGGTAGGCTACAGTCCACGGGGTCGCAGAGTCGGACACGACTGAGCGACTGAACGGAACGGAAAGCACGCACCCCCACAACCCAGCCGAGGACGGTGTGTCATGTAAACTCCACCCAAACAAGACCTGGACTGTCCCCACCCCACGTGGCCCCCAGGCTTCTTGGCGCTGGCTCCCTGCCCAGAAGGGACCAGGGTCCCAGTCTGGCCAGGAGTGGCTGTGCCGCTTCTGGGATGTCGCCAATGCCGCCTGCAGGATGGGCGCGCCATCGTACCCCGCCTCCTTTCACCACACCTGCCTTTGCCAAGGCTCACCCGTGTGGACGCACGTTTGCTCCTTTTCATTTCTGCTCTTTTACTGTCGGACGTACCACGGTCTGTTTATTCAGTTTCTGCTCTGGGGAAGCTTTGGTGCACAACAATTTAGGACCTTTCGTTGTCCCAGAAAGCCAGGGACATTTCAAAGATTAATGGAGTTACATCAAAAAGAAGCTGGTTTGAAAAGGGTCTCACTAGTCAAATCTGGGAGAATTTGAGCATCTGGAAGAGTGATGCTCAGGGTTGCCTGACTGCATCGTTTATGTAAATCCATGAATGCGTGGCAACACTCAAACAAGAGAAAGCGTGAGAAGGGATACAGCGCAGGAGTTTCCCAACTCTTTCTTTTGATTATTGGTGTCAAAGGGACAATGAAACACTGCCCTGCTTTCTGCTCCCACTAGAGTCAGTCTAAGTAAATCACTCCAGTCATGAGGAAGACCACTTGAAAAAGGGATGCTGTCTAACAAACATGGTAGGGGTGACAGATTAGAGAGTCCCCAGTGTCAGCTGCTGGAAGTGACCCCTGGGACAAGGTGGGGGTTTGTGATCAGACCCTCCGAGGGGTGACTGCTGGGGACCGGGGCTTCAGGCACTGGGGGGGTGTGTCTCCTGGACGCTGGTGGGTGTGGACTCAGTCTCACTCAGAGGGCGCCCAGGTGCTGGTTTCGGGTGGCAGGCCATCCAGCCTCCGTGTTTAGCTCAAGCCCCTTGCACCTTAAGAGAGAGTTTCCGTCTTTGAGGAATGAGACAGGGCAGGTGAGCAGAGCAGTGAGGGCCGTCGGGAGGGGTAGAGTCCCCAGGGCACACGTTTTCCCGAGAGCTGCGGGAGGGGATCTATTTGATGTGAGTCTCGTTCACACAAATCTCTGGCCCAGGAACCGGGGACAGTCCAAATGGGACTTGGCAGTAGCTGGTGTTCAAGAGTCTTTATACTTTTCCGTTAAGTACAGTAACTTAATTTTGGCTAGCCTGGGAAATGCTCTTATTGTTGAAGGTGAATGCTGAGGAAAGAGACACGGTATGCAGCTGGCCTTCCTCCTGTAATCAGCCCTGCTCTTGGTTTGCCAGGTCCCAGCATCACCGCCCCATCCGGGGGACCCTCCTCCAGGAAGCCCCCAGGGTACCACCCAGGGATCTAAAAGCTGAAGGCCAGCCCAGTGTGAGCACTTCGCTTCCCAGGTCGACAGCCCCTCAAACCCTCCCCTGCATTCCCGGGTCCAAACAGCTCTGCAAACATGAGTTTTCTTTGTAACTCACATGGCAGCAAGACCCTCTTGTGTTCTACTGAGAGCAAGTGGTGGAAGCGTGACCGTGGCGTCAGGGGTTTCTGGGCTGTGTGCTGTGGTCCTGCCAGAACGGGGAACGCTCCCGCAGGCCAGGCAGGGAGCCCAAGAATGAGGACCAAACCCAGGGACGAGGACCAGCCTGGCGGAGGGAGGCCCCGGCCCCAGAGCTGTGCCTGGCAGTCCCTGACTCGGCTCTGGAGGATGAGCAGCAGTGGACTCAGGGCCACAGTGGCTATTCAGAGTGTGCGGTTCTGCTCAGCATCGTTGAATCCGGCAAACCCTTCCGTGGTTGAGCAGAGCAAAGCTCAGTTAGCTAGCGGGCCTCCTCCCGTTGTGTTTGGATAAGTCAGAACCGAGCAGCCATGCTGCTTTGGGGAGAGCTGACGGCCCAGTGCAGGGGCCCGGCTCCCTGAGGGCGGCAGGAGCCGCACAGACCCGCCTGCAGTGGGGTCCGCCCTCACACGACGGCAGACGAGCCCCGACTCCAGGCCGCCCCCGGAGTCCAGGCAGCCCGGGGGACCCCCAGCCCTTGGGCCGCATGGCCTCCTCAGGCGCTCCAGGGTCAGGGGGAGGGGGAGGCCTTGTGGACGGAAGAGACTGACTCTCTGTGTCTCCTCCAGGTCCTGCCCCCTTTTCTCTGTGTCTCAAAATCTCCTCCAGAAGAAAAAGAGTAGGTGTCTGAAATCCAGCCCCTAAATATGCTCTGCACATGTGGAAAACTGCAAAAGGGCAGGGCTAGAGGAGGGCTCGATGCCGAGCGCCTGGGGGGGCACCCTGCCGCCTTCCTCGGCCCCCGCCCTGCAGGAAGCACCCTCCGGTCTCCGGGTGTAGCTCAGCTTCGCCGGGAGGTCTCCGGGTGTAGCTCAGCTTCGCCGGGACAAAGACCAGTGACGAGAAGCTGCGGCTGGTGAAGAGCTTTGTCTCCGTGCCACCCTGGCTTCTGCCACGAGGAGGGAGGTCAGCGGGTCACCGCAGCGTGGTGGGCCCTGAGGACGGGCTCCGCACCAACGTGCCCGTCCCCCAGACGGTCCAAGCAGACGTCTCTGTTTATCCGTGTTGACAGCGCAGAGCTCTAAAGCACATCATGAGATGAAATTACCCTGCAGCAGCTTGGGGCTTTTCGAGTCTTAGTGACAGACTATTCTCCAGCTATTTTTAGGGCTATTAATCACCACATTCCCTGCATGTTCCTCAGTGGAATGTTCTGAGTCACGAGCTCTGATGGACAGCTTGCAGGGTGACCCAAGAACGTGTGTTTTCAGGTTGGTGTTGCACCGGACCTTCTCTGGGTCCTCTCCACTGAACCATTTGGCAAGTTAAGCACCCGTGCTTTGTGTCAGGTTACGGACCTTTTCTGCTGGATATTTGCTTGTGGTCCAGTCTACTGTGGACAGCTCTGGAAATGCCGTGGATGTCACGTGGCCATTTGTGTTGGCGTTTTTTCCTTTGGTTAAGCCTCTGGAGAAGCTCCCACAACCCCTCCCCCTCCTTGCCAACTGGATCGGGGGTCAGGACAAAACAGACCCCAAACCCAACTGTTACGGAGTCCAAACCTGTACTGCTTACTGCACAACAGCCCAATAAGTGGGGAGATGAGTTGTGGCACAGAACAGCAACTTTACTCAGAAAGCCAGCAGACGGAGACAAGGGCGGACCAGAGTTCCAAAGAGCGTCCTGGCCGACTTAGAATTCAGGGTCCTTTTATGCTGAAAGGGGAGGGTGTTAGGCTGCTTGTGGTGAACTTCTTGCTATGGGACCCCTTTGTTTTCGCAGCTGTCCACGTAGGTCAGGTCACAATGTTCCTGTAAACCTCCAACGGGAAAATGTTATCGTCTGCTCTGCGACTCTTTATGAATGACAAAGGGTTACGCCTGTGAAGGTCCGAACCTTGAGAGCGGGCTGACCCGTGTATTTCAAGCCGTAGCCAACACTGCTGCTGCTAAGTCACTTCAGTCGTGTCCGACTCTGTGCGACCCCATAGACAGCAGCCCACCAGGCTCCCCCGTCCCTGGGATTCTCCAGGCAAGAACACTGGAGTGGGTTGCCATTTCCTTCTCCAATGTGTGAAAGTGAAGTCGCTCAGTCGTGTCCGACCCTTAGCGACCCCACGGACTGTAGCCCACCAGGCTCCTCCATCCATGGGATTTTCTAAGCAAGAATACTGGAGTGTCTTGCCATTGCCTTCTCCGAGCCAACATTGCTACCGGAACACAAAGGTTAAAGACCCAAAGTAGTGTTGGATCTGTCGTCCCCATTACACGATCTGCAGAGACGGCACAGCCGGGCAGCAGTCCCCTCCTGGGAGTCCCGCCCTGCCAGTGAGGCGCTGCGGTGGCTCCCACTGTGGGCCATGTGGAGGGGCCGTAGCCCCGGCGGGCGTCCGGTTGGCTCCAGGTCCTGCTGTCTCAGCCCGGCCTCTGCTGTGGGCTCAAGGCCTTGCTCATCCGAGGATCCGGGGAGGTTGCAACCCTCGCTGGGGGGACGGGGCAGGGGTGACACTGAAACAGTTGAGTCCCAGCCTTATCAGCCTCTGCGGCCTCCGGAGACTGGTGCCTCCAAACCCAAGTGAGGAAGAGGCTGTGTAGCTTCCTGAGATGATGCGGCGGTGAGGAGGGTGCACGGCTTTACACAGCTTCACGTTAGGCACTGTCCTTAGGCTGAGCTTTTGCAGACATTTTGATCAAAGGTGAATTGAATTGTGTTCAAAAGGGCCCAGGTCCCCACAGCCTGGTGATTTCTCCCTAACTTGCTGTGAGTCAGTGCATCGTGTTCACATTTGGTGTGGGTACATTTTACAGATATGAAGAAAAATGGGCACAAAACATCCACTCATCTGAGATTTTATTGGGCGCTTACATTAGCTAGAGACTCAAAACCACGCAGGGGCTGGGCTGCCGCAAGGGCGGCGCTCTCAGGCGGCTGGCTGGTCCCTGCCGCACAGGGCCGGGTGCCTGGTGGGGCTGGCCATGGGGGCGCCTCCCGGGAGCTCTGCAGCATCTGGTTCCTCCTCTCCAGCTGCCGAGCCCACTCGTCGCGGAGCCTGGGGGCAGCCATTTGGGCTCAGTGAGGACCTGGCACACTGGGCTGCCTGCGGCCCGTGCCCGATGCCCAACCCGTCTCCGAGGGCCCCGCCTGCCCGCCAGGAAGGGCCCCGTGGGCTCCTCCCGGTGGGGGGGAAAGCGCAGCCGGGCGCAGGCCGGTCCTTGCAGGACCAGAGGCCGGGACGCAGCGCTCTGGTTGGCCTGCCCTACCCAGCACCCCAGATGGGCCCTTGGACGCTGGCTTCCCGGGACAGGGGCCCATGGTGGGGACCACAGCATGACACCCAGTGGTGACCTGGGGGAGATAGGCCTGGTCAGGCCCCCCTAGACTGAACATGCCCTTGGGCCCCATATGAACATGGGGTTTGGGTTGGAGGGAGCAGGCTGGGATGGGAGGCTGGCCTGGACTAACCTCTGGGGCTGCTGGGCAAACTTGTGGGAAGTGCCTGCACAGGTAGGAGGGTGCCTCCCCCGAGCCAGCGGAGAGGCCAGGACAGCCCTGACGGCCTGCGGATGAGGGTGGAGCTGCTGCTGCCCAGGAGCAGGGCTGGGGGGCGGGCTGAGGCCGCGTCACCAACACATCTCCCCTGACAGGTGAGGCTGTTAGCCCGGCCCAGGGCCTCAGTGACCGGTGGGGCAGTGCTGACCCGCAGCCTGCTCCTGGGACCTTCCCTCGTGGGCTGAGACCCAGAATGTCCTGGGCCTGATAGCACATGAAGGACAGGGAGGAGGCCATGGAGACCCAACAGGGATCCTGGGCCAGGAGCCCTTCAGATGAGGGTTCTGTGCCAGGACCTCCACCCAAGGAGGCCAGGTGAGGACAGTGGCCAGCTCTGGGGGGCCACATGGTGTGGACAGGAGGCGCCACAGCCCCACACCTGTGTCGAGTGTCCAGAAGCACTGGGTGAAGGGGGGGACAGCATGGCAACCAGACCTCTGGCCACTGGCAGGGTCAGTACCAAGGCTGAGCCCTCTGCAGTCGCCAAGAATCCGCCTTTCCAGCCCAGCTTTCAGGGCAGCAGCTGCCGGTGCTATTTGGGGACTAAGGTTGGGACCACTTTGGAAGTTTCTGGCCATCTGAGTCTTTGCCTTGGTGCAAATTATGTGCTAATATTCCTTCTTAACTGTCCACTGGTCAGGGTCACCAGGACACACCCCTCAGCACCCACAGGCCCCTGAGTCCACTCAGAAGGAAGGTGGAGTTGGCTTTGAGTCTGAGAGTCAAGCACATGTGTGACACGGAGCAGGATGGACTTGGTGACATATCCTGCATCCACTGGGAGCAAATGTCAGGAAATAGATAAAATCAGATGAACTCTGCAGGGCAACTTCCCACAGGACCCGAGATTGGGAATGAAGGGATGGGGCGGTGGAGGGATGGGGCGGTGGAGGGATGAGGTGATGGAGGGATGGGGCGGTGGAGGGATGGGGCGGTGGAGGGATGGGGTGATGGAGGGATGGGGTGAGGGATGAGGTGATGGAGGGATGAGGCGGTGGAGGGATAGGGTGATGGAGGGATGGGGTGAGGGATGAGGTGATGGAGGGATAAGCTGATGGAGGGATGGGGTGATGGAGGGATGGGGCGGTGGAGGGATGGGGCGGTGGAGGGATGGGGTGAGGGATGAGGTGATGGATGAGGTGATGGAGGGATGAGGTGATGGAGGGATGGGGCGGTGGAGGGATGGGGCGGTGGAGGGATGGGGTGATGGAGGGATGGGGTGAGGGATGAGGTGATGGAGGGATGAGGTGATGGAGGGATGGGGTGAGGGATGAGGTGATGGAGGGATGAGGTGATGGAGGGATGGGGCGGTGGAGGGATGAGGTGATGGAGGGATGGGGCGGTGGAGGGATGGGGCAGTGGAGGGATGGGGTGATGGAGGGATGGGGTGATGGAGGGATGGGGCCGTGGAGGGATGGGGCGGTGGAGGGATAAGGTGATGGAGGGATGGGGTGGTGGAGGGATGGGGTGATGGAGGGATGGGGTGGTGGAGGGATAAGGTGATGGAGGGATGGGGTGGTGGAGGGATGGGGTGGTGGAGGGATGGGGTGATGGAGGGATGGGACGGTGGAGGGATAAGGTGATGGAGGGATGGGGTGATGGAGGGATGGGGCGATGGAGGGATGGGGCGGTGGAGGGATGGGGCGATGGAGGGATGGGCCGGTGGAGGGATGAGGTGATGGAGGGATGGGGTGATGGAGGGATGGGGCGGTGGAGGGATGGGTCAGTGGAGGGATGGGGCGATGGAGGGATGGGCCGGTGGAGGGATGAGGTGATGGAGGGATGGGGTGGTGGAGGGATAAGGTGATGGAGGGATGGGGCGATGGAGGGATGGGGCGATGGAGGGATGGGGCGGTGGAGGGATGGGGCGGTGGAGGGATGGGGCGATGGAGGGATGGGGCGGTGGAGGGATGGGGCGATGGAGGGATGGGGCGGTGGAGGGATGGGGCGATGGAGGGATGGGGCGGTGGAGGGATGGGTCGGTGGAGGGATGGGGCGATGGAGGGATGGGGCGGTGGAGGGATAAGGTGATGGAGGGATGGGGTGATGGAGGGATGGGGCGGTGGAGGGATGGGCCGGTGGAGGGATGGGGTGATGGAGGGATGGGGCGGTGGAGGGATAAGGTGATGGAGGGACAAGGTGATGGAGGGATGGGGCGGTGGAGGGATGGGCCGGTGGAGGGATGGGGTGGTGGAGGGATGGGCCTGTGGAGGGATGGGGCGGTGGAGGGATGGGGTGTCTTCTCTACCGCTACTGAACAGTGATGTTATTCTGAAGCTGACTAGCACGGTTGATGTCAGTGGTTCGCACCCGCTCCTCAGGTGACAGTGGTCTGGAGGTAGGAAGCGGGTGGCGGTGGGGTCTGCGGACACCTGCACTTGAAGGCTGGCCGCCCCGGTGCCGCTGTGTCTGTGCCCTCAGGTGCTGGCGCTGAGCTCACCTGTCCAGGGCGCTCCTGCGGATCCTCATGACCTCCTTCTGCAGTTGTTCTGTGTGAAGCTCGATTTTTTTCTCCCAAAACATCTTCAGCACGCCGGCATCATAGGCCACCCTTCCGTGGTGCTTTGCGGTGTGGCGTTTGCTCATGTTCTGGGTGGAGGAGAATGCAGACCTGTCACGCCGTGCTGTGCTGGGTTGAGAGCTCATGAAACCGGCCCCGTATAGATAAGAAGGCGGCTCTGCCCCAGACGTTTCCCTCGCCCCCTTGCACCTTCCTGGGGGGGTCGGACTGTCAGCGGCTCACGGCGCACTCACAACCAGCGGCCTTGCTGCCTTCTGGGCCGGTTTCCTGGATTAGGGGAAGTAGCAGCTCATGGTAAATCCCATTTGGGGCCTTTGGGCGTTTGGAAACTTAAGTCACAGTGACTCTTCTCTGCTTCTCATATGGGTGATCCCAGGCGGAGATGGCTGGGGGGTGTGTGGTGTCCACACAGAGGTGGCCCTGCCTGAGCTCTGAGTGGCTGCTCTGGGCTGAGCTGTGCGTCCGAACCCAGGATGGCAGAGCGCGACGGAAATGATTAAGCCTAAATGAGGTCACCAGGGGCCCCGACCCACAGGACCGGCGTCCTTATAGGGAGGTGGTAGGACACAGACCACAGAGGGACGCCCTGCAAGGATCGGGACCCGCCGAGGAGTGAGGCCTCGAGGGAAGCTGCCCTGCCCATACCTGGGTCTCGAGTTCCGCCTCCAGGACGGCACACGTCACCTTCTGTTGCAAGTCTGTGGTGCCTCCCAGCTCATCACTGTGCTCACCGTGGCTCCAGCGTCCTGTGTCCACCCTGCACACCCACCCCTGCACGCCTTGTTCTGACGCCCCAGTGCTCGGTCTGGGCCTCCTGGTGCACTTTTGAAATATACAGCGAGCAGTCCAGGACCCTCACCCTCTCCTCGGGGGAACCCACGCTCTGGGCCACGATCCACCTGCCCTCCTCACCCAGGATGGGGTGCCAGACAGCCAGGGACGGCCCTGCACCTCGGGACCCCCGGAATCCCACAGGCCTGCCTGTCTTCCACCTGCTTCCCCTGGGCCTTCCCTCAGAAACCACGCTCCCTCCGCCCCTGCCACCCTCCTCTGGGCACCATGAGGGACAGACGGTCCGATGCAGTCACAGCCTCATCTACTGGCCTTGCTGCATCACGTGTTTTCTATCAAGACCCCTCATTTCAGGAAGCAAGGTGGACACTGGTCCAAAGAAGACTCACAGGAGATTCCAGACCCCCTGTGGGCCCTGAGACCAGACATGGTCACTCCAAAGGCACCCTAGCATAACTAGGAACTGAGATCAAGGTAAGATTCTGGGGACAGAAAGTGAGGTTTTTCATTTTTTCATTTGGAATTGGCTGTTGTTAGAACGTCCGACCGTGGGAACTGCAGGACCAACCAGGCTCCCTCCCAGCAGAGGAGGAGCAGGTCGGGGGCAGCAGTGGACGAAGGCCCCCCACCCCCAGTGGTGGCTTCTCTGCTACTCCGTCCACACGGCTTCTGACCATGTCATGAAGAAGGGGCCCAGTGCGGCCTGCCTCTACAGCTCAACTCTTAGGGCACATTTGGGCTTTCACACCCCCTAAGCTGGTCAGACTTGACTTTGAGAATTCAGTCTCAAGCACAGGTATGTGTCCTGAGCTGGCACTTGTGGTGTGGGTTGTATGGTTCCCGTGGTTGGTGTGTTTGGGAGAATCTGCCCCCCAGCAGGACCCTGACCCCACTGAACCTGCTACCGTTTGTCGAGGGGTTTCTCGAGGGGCCAGAAGTAAACCCTCACCCCAGGCTCAGACCCACATGCCAGATACTCTTGTCTGAAAGGATGGAGTGGCGACTTTGCTTAGAGAAAGTCTTCAGCTGTGTTTGGCGGGAAGACGGTGAGATGCACAATCTGGGACCTTTGTTAGAAGCTGTGGGCACAGGACGCCTGGCGTCTGGTCCTCCGGGCCGGCAGGTCATGCCTCTGCATCCGGGTGGGGGGCCGGCTGAGCAGAGCTGTGAAGTGCTCGGCTTCGAGGCCAAGGGCTGGGCCACGTGTGGGACCGAGGCCACGGGCGCGGAGACTAGCGGAGCCCCCATGCAGAAGAGCCTCCCTGAGCCCCCAGTGGCCTCAGAGTACAGGGTCGGGTTTCAGCACCGTGCCCAGGCAGCCTTAGAGTGTGCTGCACTCTACATGTGTGTGTGTGAGCGCCGGGGAGCCACCTCTGGGGCCTGGACACTGGCTGACCCTCAGGACACAGGGCTGGCCGTGGGCACAGCTGTGAGCAGCTGCAGCTGCAGCTGGGAGTCTGGAGGCCATGAGCCCTGGAGGAAGGCCAGCCCAGGCCCACGTGGTGCACAGCGGGAGCCAGGGGAGGCTGGCTCGAGGCCTGCAGATCTTGTGGAAGCAGGTAGGGGCTGAGTTCCCTGTGACTTGGGGGCCAGGGGTGCAGGGTAGGAGCAAGGGGTGCTGGCGCGGGAACCAGGATAAGAGAGGGAAACGACCCGCCGCCCACTCTGGGGTCCAAGAGCACTTGGGAGACCAGTCCGCCATGCTCAGGCACAGGGGGCTTATGAAAACTAAAGGAGAAACTGCAGACTGTCAGCAGACCCATTAGAAACAGCTTTAAGTCTCCAGAGCTGCCGGCTTGCTGGATTGGGGTTTGCGAGGACGTGTGACTAACCCCAGTGCCCTGAGCCCAAGCCTGCACCTGCTGGGGTGTGATGGAGGAGCAGGGAGACATTCACAGGCGAGAAGGGCAGGGGGTGGAGCCGGCAGGGGCGAGGGCCAGAAGGGCGGCTGTCCCAACCCACTGGGGACGGGGTGGGGGACACGCTAGATTTGGGGGGCAAGAGCAGCCCAGCCGGGGCCAGACTCCACTGTGACGGTGAAACTGCAGGATGCCCTGGGCCCCAGGGGAGACCCCTCCTCACTCACGGACTCCTTGCGGCCACCCCCCTCGGCCTGGGGGCGGCTCCTTCCGAGCCCCCAGGGATGAGCCCTGCTCTGCCGTCAGGTCTGCACTGTGAGGACCCCACCCCTCCTGACCACCTGGCAGGGCCCTGGGGCCCCTGTGACTCTGCAGGAGGCTGGAGGCCGTGCCCGTGTACTCTCAGAACAAGTGAGGCAGTGAGTGAGCTCCGCGGGAGGCGGCAGTAACAGCTCCGAAACTAGCAGTGCTGGGGGCCCAGATGGTGGAGAAGGAGAACCCTGAACTCACCTCCTCCCCAGACACTCAGAGTAACAACCCCTTCAGAGCGACATCAACGAGAAAGGGGACCCCAGGACTAAAGGCGTAACGGAGACCCGCAGCCAGACAGGCAGCAGCGGTGGGGACACAGTATGTGGAGACCCGCACCCTGCGGCGTGCAACTCACCAGTGGGATGGATTTCACAGTCACAGAGGTTTCCCCCAAGGAGCAGGTTGGTCTGAGCCCCACGTCGAGCTCCTCAGTTTGGGGTTCCTGCAGCAGGAAGACGAGCTCCCAGAATGTCTGGCTTCCTTTCAAGAGAGCCGGAGGGCTGTGGGAACAGACTCTGCTTGTCCAGGCTGGGGAGACCCGGGGTGGGGTGGCAGTCTGCAGGAGCTGGGGTCAGACCCCCTGCTAATCCTGGGGTGCCTCTGGGGAGACGGGGCCCCGCGGACAGCCCTGGGGCCCAGGTGCTGGCAGCAGCCCCTGTGGGAGGCTTGTGCTGCCAAGTGGGCACCGGCGCTGGCCGGCACCGTGTTGGAGCTCTCATCCTGGCCTTTGATGCCAGCGGCTTAGCCAGCACGAGCTGTCAACACCTGTCCTCTCCCGCCCACCACTGGCTGGGCACCACGCGCATGGGGACCTAGCCTTGCCCGCAAGCAAGTCCAGGGTGCAGCCTCAGCCAGCAGGGGCCCGAGTCAGCCCTGGGTGCCCCCCCCAGCCCCACACGCAGCTGTTCTTGGCCCACCCTGAGTGCCCCCAGGTCAGTCACGTGGGGGCTTGCCCTGCCCGCCAGTGGGCCAGCCGCTGTCCCACGCCCCACCAGGGCCACACAGCTCACTGCTCAGGAGGCCTGCCCTGTCCTTCAGGGGGTCTGCCACAGTCAGCCCCCATGACAGAAGGGTCCACGCAGCCCACAGAGGGGCTCTCCTGCAGCATGGAGCTCTGGGGACCGGAGGGGGGCATGCCATGGACCCCCAAGGACATCTCTCACCTAAAGCCTCTCATCCAGGACGGGGAAGAGTAACCAAAGAGCCCAACACACAGAAAGGAACACAGAGCGCTAGGCAAAAGCAGGACACAGAGGACCTCGGGGAGAGGACGAGACAAACTGCGGCTCAGCCGTCCGCCTAACGAGGCGTCCACAGCTATGCTCAGAAAGGAGCTCAGGGGCTCGGAATAAGGGTCAACGCAGTGAGAACGCCAACAGAGAGACGATGTAAAGAGGCGCCAGGTGGAGCTGCAGAGAGCAGTTGCTGAAAACAAACACCAAACAAACCAACCAACCCTAGAAGGGGTCAACAGTAGATTAGACCGTGCAGAGGAAGGGGTCTGTGGTCTGGAAGGCGGAGCGGTGAAATCATCGGACCTGAGCAGAAAAGAGAAAAAAAGGGTAAAAATGGGGCTAGTTTAAGAGACGTCTGTAACAACATCACGTATGGGGCCCCAGAATGAGAAAAGAGGGGGAAAGGAGCAGATCACGTCTTTGAAGAAATAGTTGCTGAAAACGACCCTGACTCGGGAAAGAAAAAGGACAGCCAGGTCCACGAAGCGCAGAGAGCCCTGAACAAAGGCGACTCAAAGAGGCTGGCATCAACACATCATAATTAAAGGGGCCAAACTAAAGACAAAGATAGAATCTTAAAAGCAGCAAGAGAAAAGCAGCTAGTTACCTACAAGGAAATGCCCGTAAGACCATTAGCTGACCTTTCAGCAGAACCTTTGCCAGAAAGAAGTGGTGCTTTACATATTAGGTGACGAAAGGGAACCCACAGCCACGACTCTAACTGGCAAGGCCATCGCTCAGACTTGAAGGGGAGAGAAGAGGCTCTGCAGACGAGCAGAAGCCAAGAGTCCAGCACCACGAAACTGGCCTTATAGGAAACGTTAAAGGGACTTCTCCATAAAAACTATGAAAGAAAAAGAAAATCTCACTGGTAAAGGCAAACATCGAGGAAAACTAATAGAACAGCAACTTATAAGCCTAGTGGGAAGGTTTAAAGACAAAAGCATTAAAATCATCTATGTCCGTAACAAGTGGTTAAGGTGTAAAATGTGACATCAGCAAGCTAAACATGTGTGTGGGGTAATAATGTAGGGTTGTTGGGATGCATTTGAACTTGAGGTCATCAAATTAAGTGATCACGTATTTCTGTAGGTTGTTATATAGGAACCTCATGATAACCACAAATCAAAAGCCTGTAACAGACACACACAAATAAGAGGAAGGGACTCAAACATGACGTTAAATAGTCATGAGGTCACAAGGGAACGAAGCAAATGAAGAAGAAGCAAAAAGAACCGCAGAAGCTATCAGAAAACAGCTAACAAACAGCAACAAGCACACACCTCTCACTGATCACCTTAAATGTCGAGGAGCTAGATGCTCCAGACACAGAGCGGCTGAATGGGTGGAAACATGAGCCCATGTCTGCTGCCTGCCAGACGCTCACTTGTGCTGTAAAGACACACACAGACTAAAGGTGAGCAGATGGGGAAAGGCATTCCGTGCAGATGGAAATGAAAGGAAATCTACTTGTATCAGACAAAATAGACTTTAAAGCAAAAACCGCAACAAGACACGGAGAAGGCACTGGCACCCCACTCCAGTACTCTCTCCTGGAAAATCCCATGGATGGCGGACCCTGGTGGGCTGCTGTCTGTGGGGTCGCTAGGGGTCGGACACGACCGAGTGACTTCACTTTCACTCTTCACTTTCATGCATTGGAGAAGGCAATGGCACCCCACTCCAGTGTTCTTGCCTGGAAAATCCCAGGGACGGCAGAGCCTGGTGGGCTGCTGTCTGTGGGGTCGCACAGAGTCAGACACGACTGAAGTGACTTAGCAGCAGCAGCTGCAGCAACAAGACATAAAAAAGTGTATTACATGATGAAGGGGTCAGTCCAGTAAGAAGTTATAACAACTGTAAATATGTTTGTACCCAACATGCTGCTGCTGCTGCTAAGTCGCTTCAGTCGTGTCCGACTCTGTGCGACCCCACAGACAGCAGCCCACTAGGCGCCTCTGTCCCTGGCATTCTCCAGGCAAGAGTCTTGGAGGGGGTTGCCATGGCCTTCGTGCACCCAACATAGAAGCACCTAAATAAATAAAGTAAATATTAACCATAAAGGGAGAAATTGATTGACAGTAACACAATAATAGTGAAAACTTGAACACCTAACGTATCAAAGGGATGGATAATCTAGACAGAAAATCAGTAAGAAAACACTGGCCTTAAACTATCCATTAAACCAGACAGACTTAATAGATACACGCATGCATGTTGCTGTTCAGTCGCTCAGTCATGTCCGACTCTTTGTGACCCCATGGACTGCAGCGTGCCAGGCTTCCCTTCCTCACCATCTCCCAGAGTTTGCGCAAACGGTGATGCCATCCAACCATCTCATCCCCTGTTGTCCCCTTCTCCTTCTGCCTTTAGTCTTTCCCAGCATCAGGGTCTTTTCCAATGAGTCAGCTCTTCACATCAGGTGGCCAAAGTATTGGGGTTTCAGCATCAGCCCTTTCAGTGAACACCCAGGACTGATCTCCTTTAGGATGGACTGGTTTGATCTTGCAGTCCAAGGGACTCTCAAGAGTCTTCTCCAGCACCACAGTTCAAAAGCATCAACCCTTCGGGGCTCAGCCTTCTTTATGGTTCGGCTCTCACATCCATACGGGACCGCTGGGACAGTGACAGCTGACATACATATTCACACATGCGTCATAGATATTTCATCCAAAAGCAGCAGAATGCACACTACTTTCAAGTGTACATGGAGCATTCTCCAAAAGAAGTGTCAATAATTTTAAGACTGAAATCATATCAAATATCTTTTCTGAATGCAACATTTTGAGACTAGAAATCATTCAAAAATACTGCAAAATGAAGAAACATATAAAGTCTGAACAACATGCTCCAAAACAACCAATGTATCACAGAAGAAACAGAAAGCAAGGGAAAGCAACACCAGGAGACAAATAGAGGGGGAAGCACAGCAACCCACAGTCATTGCGGCTACAGTGACACAAGGCCGCCGCAGGAAGTGGGGACAGCCCCGGACAGCCAACCTGGCCTCATGCGGACAGGACCAGAGGAAGAGCAAAGGGGACCCAGGACTGTTAGAAGGAAGGAAATCGGAACAGTCAGAGCGAGTGGAAGCCAGTGAGGAGACCGCCCATAAGACACATCAGAGAATCAATGAAGTTATGAGCTGGTTTTTTGAAAAGAAACAAAATTGATAAACTATCCAGATTCGTCAAGAAAGAGAGAGAGGACTCAAATAAAATCAAAAATGAAAAAGGAGAAGTTACAGCTGACACCATAGAGACACAAGTGGTCAGAGGAGATTACTATGAATAGCTATGCACCAGTAAAATGGATAGCTTAGAAGAAATGGGTAAATTCATGGTATTAATAACATACAGTCTCCCAAGACCGAATCAGGAAGAATTCGATCAGGCTGATTACCGGTAATGAAATGGAATCAGTAGTGATAACAAACAAACCAACCACAAAAACTGCTGACAAACAACAGTCCAGGGCCAGATGGCTTTACAGATGAATTCTACAAAACATTAAGGAAGAGTTGACACCTATACGTCTCAAAAGTCCAAAAGATTAAAGAGGCAGGAATGTTTCTTAATTCATAATATGATGAGGTCAGCGTCACCCTGATACTAAAAAGACCCCACAAAAAAGAAATGGGCCAACATCCCCTCTGCAAACGGTGGGGACCCAGAGGAGAGCATGGCCCACGGCCAGCCTGCCTGCCGCCGCCCTGGGGCTTGTCTCTTTCTTGATTGCAGCCCAGCTGCACACACGAGCCTGGCCCTGGGCCTCTGTCCCCGGCACACACGAGTGAGGCCCTGGGTCTCTCTCCCCGGCACACACGAGCGAGGCCCTGGGCCTCTGTCCCCGGCACACACGACCGTGGCCCTGGGCCTCTGTCCCTGACACACATGAGCCTGGCCCTGGGCCTCTGTCCCCGGCACACACGAGCGTGGCCCTGGGCCTCTGTCCCCGGCACACACGAGCGTGGCCCTGGGCCTCTCTCCCTGACACACACGAGCGTGGCCCTGGGCCTCTGTCCCCGGCACACACGAGTGAGGCCCTGGGTCTCTCTCCCCGGCACACACAAGCGAGGCCCTGGGCCTCTGTCCCCGGCACACACGACCGTGGCCCTGGGCCTCTGTCCCTGACACACATGAGCCTGGCCCTGGGCCTCTGTCCCCGGCACACACGAGCGTGGCCCTGGGCCTCTGTCCCCGGCACACACGAGCGTGGCCCTGGGCCTCTGTCCCTGACACACACGAGCGTGGCCCTGGGCCTCTGTCCCCGGCACACACGAGCGTGGCCCTGGGCCTCTCTCCCTGACACACACGAGCATGGCCCTGGGCCTCTGTCCCCGGCACACACGAGCCTGGCCCTGGGCCTCTGTCCCTGGCACACACAGCATGGCCCTGGGCCTCTGTCCCTGACACACACGAGCGTGGCCCTGGGCCTCTCTCCCTGACACACACGAGCATGGCCCTGGGCCTCTGTCCCCGGCACACACGAGCCTGGCCCTGGGCCTCTGTCCCTGGCACACACAGCATGGCCCTGGGCCTCTGTCCCTGACACACACGAGCGTGGCCCTGGGCCTCTCTCCCTGACACACACGAGCATGGCCCTGGGCCTCTGTCCCCGGCACACACGAGCCTGGCCCTGGGCCTCTGTCCCTGGCACACACAGCATGGCCCTGGGCCTCTGTCCCTGACACACACGAGCGTGGCCCTGGGCCTCTCTCCCTGACACACACGAGCATGGCCCTGGGCCTCTGTCCCCGGCACACACGAGCCTGGCCCTGGGCCTCTGTCCCTGGCACACACAGCATGGCCCTGGGCCTCTGTCCCTGACACACACGAGCGTGGCCCTGGGCCTCTGTCCCTGACACACACGAGCGTGGCCCTGGGCCTCTGTCCCTGGCACACACGAGCGTGGCCCTGGGCCTCTCTCCCTGACACACACGAGCCTGGCCCTGGGCCTCTGTCCCTGGCACACACGAGCGTGGCCCTGGGCCTCTGTCCCTGACACACACAAGTGTGGCCCTGGGCCTCTGTCCCCGGCACACACGAGCCTGGCCCTGGGCCTCTCTCCCTGACACACACGAGCCTGGCCCTGGGCCTCTGCGGCAGTGACTCCCACAAGTTCACGTCCGGGGGAAATAGGGCCCCGGCCTGCCTGGACGCAGCGCCACTTCATCAGCCTGGCCTTTTCCTCTTGCTGGCCTGTTGACCCTAGGCCAGAGGGAGTGGGCTTGGTGGAGGAACCACTACTCGTGGAGGCTGGCCTGGGCTCCAGGAGGCTGCAGGAGGAGGAGGCTGCCTTCCACTGTGAAGGCCCTTGGTCTCTGGATGTGGGCATGCCTGGTGTGCAGCTGCCTGAGCCCTGCGCTGCCCTGGGAACTCTGGCCGTCCCGTGGCTAAGGGAGCAAACAAGGGGGCCGTCTTCCCTCCTGGGACAGCCCTCCACCCTTGAAGTTTAACGTGTGAGCCTTTGCCCAGCCCCCCTCCAAGATGCATCACCCTGCTGGGGGGCTCCGGAAGGTTCCAGAACCTGGCCCAGGCAGCCAAGGACAGGGACCAGGAGCATCTTCCAAGTGCTCTCAGTGACATCACGAGGGTATTGCTGCTGCTGTGACCTCCAGCTCGGGAGACAGGGGCGAGGCCAGCCTGTGAGAGCCGTAGGGGTGGGATCCAAGGGGGTGGGAGGGTGACCACTTTGTGGGGGGCCCTGTAGACCAAAGAGGCTTAGAGATGCAGCAGTTTGTCTCCAAGAGCCAAGTCCTCCAGAGTCAGGGCAGCCGGTGATTAAATGGGCAAAAACTTGGGCTGACGGCATGGGAGGGCATGGGGGTGCTGACTGCGTCGGGGGCATCCATTCCATGGAGGGCCTCTCCTCTAGGAGGACCAGGGTAGGGCTCATTCAGACCCGGGGGAGCCTGGCGCTTTAAGGGGAGCTCGGCTGCTCCTCTTTGTGGAGCCTCCCCAGAGACATGGGGTCTCAGAGCTCTCACCCCAGGGAAGCCCAGCTCCACAGGGCAGCCCTCCAAGTCCTCACGGAGCAGGAATGCAAGCAGACAGACAGTCAGACAGAGAGACAGACAGAAGAGGCCACCAGAAGGCAGCGGGTGGTGGACACAGACCCACCACCGTTGGCCCTGGGGTGGGAAGCAGGGACAGGGAGGCTGGGGACGCGGTCTCCGGAATTCTGAGTGGGAAAGACTGTGGACAAAGGTAACTAGACCCCCAGCAGACACGCGCATGACCCGGCTCCCATGCGTGCCCATGCGGGCTCACCCGCGTCACCCGGGGCTGACTCTGAGGTCCTCCCCGGCTGCTCAGGCTGCTCCTGTGGGCGGGCGTCCTTCCGTGTCCCCAGCGCCCGGGCTGAGTCTGCCCCTCCCTTTTATACCGGCTCGGTGACCCGGGGCCTGGCGCTCGCTCAGCACTGGGAAAGACGAGCTGCCCTCCGTCCGGTGGCCCCTGGAGACGCGATGGGCCCCGAGGGCAGCGGGAAGTGTGCCTGTGCACTGGCTCCTGCCAGTTTCGCGTTAGCACAGCTTTCTCTTCCCGTGGCCTGTTCCTGAGACCCCTGGAGGCTGAGGTTTAAAAAAACAGCTGTCATCAAACCCCCTTTATCCTAAGATGTGTGAACGAAGGTCTCCAAACAGTACAGGATTAGCTCTTAGTAGAGCAGCCAGGCATAAGTAGCCTTTTTCTTTTTCTAAACACTTTTATTTTATATTGGAATGTAGTTGATTTATAGTTATGATAGTTATTTGTAGTTTCTGTTGTATAGCAAAGTGATTCAGTTATATACGTACGTACATCCACTCTTTCTCAGATTTTTCCCCATGTAGGTTATAACAGAATATTGAGTAGTTTCCTGTGCTCGATGGTAGGTTGTGTCTAACAGTGTATCTGCTAATCCACAATTGCTAACTTACCCTCCCTCCCCCAGCTCTCCCCTTTGATAAACATAAGTGTGTTTTCTATGTCTGTGAAGCTGTTTCTGTTTTGTAAATAAATTCGTTTGTGTCATTTTAAAAGATTCCACATATAAGTGATACCATATTTGTCTTTCTCTATTTGACTTCCTTCGTTTAGGATGATAATCTCTAGGTCCAAACATGTTGCTGCAAATGGCATTATTTCATTCTCTTTGGATCCAGCTTCTAGAGTAATGAAAATAAAAACAACAACAAATAAATGGGACCAATTATACTCAAAAGCTTCTGCACAGCAAAGGAAACCATAAACAGAATGAAAACAGCAGGGTGGAATAAAATATTTGCAAATGATGCCACTGAAAAGCGATTAGTCTCCAAAGCATACAAGCAGCTCAGGCAAGTGCAACATCAAAAAACCGAACAACCCACAAAAAATGGGCAGAGAACCTGAATGGACACTTCTCCAAAGCCGGGGTCTGGGCGGGGGCGGAGGAGGAGGAGGACCCCCTTCAGGCCTGTATGTGTTTTCTGGTTTGAAATAACCCTGTTTGAAGGTAGAAAATGGCTGAACTCAGCCACATCATGTGGTTTGAATTAACGTAAACAAAGTGAGCTTTTCCAGGTGTTGCTGGAAGTGTCACGGACACGCAGAACAGTGTCTGCACCCTGGGCAAGCAGACATCTCCTCCTCCTCCTCCTCCTCATTTTCCATCCGAAACTGGCCCATCCTCTGACAGGCGTTGTGTCTGCCTGCTCTGAAGGGCGCACCCTGTTCTTCAGAGATCTCCTCCACCGCATTTCAGAAGCCTGCTGTTCGACAGTCAGCATTAGCCCTGGAAGGAGCCTCTGTAGAAGGGGAGGCTTCCTCTCTTACTCAAGGCTGCACAGAGATGCGATACTAGTTGCCTGCTTTCCTGACAGATCCCAGTGGTGCCTTTGAAAAAAATCTGAAGCAAGAACCATCTAATCCAGGGTGGGAGGGAGTCCTGGACACAGGACTTGCTGGCAAGGGTAAGACCTGAGCACTTTGAAGCAGCTTCACCCTGTGTCCCTGAGGGCCACTGTGACCCCATGCATTTGTGGCTGAGTCACAGGAGCCAGCCTCACCTGTGGACGTCACCTGTGGACGTCATGGCTGCCAGCCACTGGGGTACAGTGCAGACTCTTGCGCAAAGGAAGCCGGAGTGTTCTGTGTGGTCCTTTGGCATCCGGGCCCTAGGCCTGCGTCTGTAAATGCCCCAGAGGTAGAACCCCCAGCAGGAATGTGGCAGGAAACCCGTCCTGGGGATGGACAGGGTTCCAAATCCCCTTCTGTCTACCTCTTCCCAAAACCTGGAGTGGAAAAATCCCATCCCTTCCTAAAAACGTGGAATTCAAACAACAAACCCCTGCCTGCTGCTCAAATTCTCTGCGTGATTGCTGTTTTTCTCCTTGTAATTGCAAGCTAGACCCCAAATATTTCTTTGTAAGATGAGATCATTTCAACCTGCAAATGCTGAGAAGACCTGTCTGCTCCTGGCAGGATGACAAGGAATTCGTGCTGGAGCAGGGATTTGGCCACGTCCTGAAGCATGTCTGTCCTGAGGCCGCATCTTCACCTGAGTTTTAACAAGTACCGGGCGCTAAGGCTCTGCTTCCTCCTGGGCCCTGGCGGCTGCAGCCCACCCGTGAGCCAGCAGCTCACCCCAGGCCTCCACGCACACTGCCTTGGCGCTGGTGAGGGGCAGGGTGCTCACTGTCTGAGCTGTGAAGCTTCCTGGTGCACGTGTGTCAAAAGCTAGCAAGCTGCACACTTTAAACATGTGCTACTTATGTCAACAGTGTCTCAATAAACCTATTAGAAAACAACAGAAAGCGTCCACGGGAGCGGATCCAGGAGGCAAGTGGATTAGTGGAAGCCTGAGGCCAGTATCGATGGACAGGGCGGGGGCTTCTGAGTTCACAGGAAACAGACAGAGGGACAGAGAAACAGAAAGAGAGGCAGACAGACGGACGGCTCACGCACAGGGACCTTCACACTCTAATGACCAAACCCGGTTCCCCTGGGAAATGAATGAGATTACTGTCTTTATTCTTGTTATCTCACTTTCCAAGTCTACTGGTTTTGTAAATTTCCACTCCACTTCATTAAAAGGCGTTATGTGATCAAAGGCTGGGAAACCCCCACTCCCCAGGCTGAATCAAGCTTGAGGCAGGACTGTATTCAGATGGGAGTCGTTTCTCTAAGCTGGCCACAGCCTACACTTAAGAGAGGGCAGGCAGGCGCGGGGTGCCCCCAGGTTTCTGGGTCCACCGTGGGTGCCCAGGGGCCTGGTTCTGGCTTCTCCAGAGATGACTGGACTACAACCACCCTCTCCCGAGCCAGCCTCCCTGAGTAGCCGCTGTCCACGCTGGAACAAGGACCCCAACGGTCTGACCCCGGGGCAGGTACCTCAGCCTGGTCTACAAGTCGAAGGCAAAGGGAGGGCCAGGGTCACAGGCTGAGGGGAGAGGGGCTGGGGGGCAGAGCTTACCTGCTGAGCACCCCCGGGCAGGGGAGCTGGGTCTCCACTCACCTGGGCTGCTATTCAAGGATGGGCAGAGGCCAGACCATGGGGTACAACTGCTCCAGGTCCCATGAGAGGGCCTGCCCCTGCCTCAGCTCTCTGGATGCTGGTGATGTCCAGCAAATGTCCTGGTGGCTGAGGGTCACTGGGGTGACTTCCAGTGGCAAACTGGGGAGGCAGATGCTTTCCTGCCAGTTCATAGGGCTCATCAGTGAACAGGAAGGAAGCCAGGAACCACTTCACTGTGAATCTGCATTTCATCTGTTAAAGCAGGTGAGCCAACTGCCTTTCCGAGGCAGTTAAACTGCATGGTCTCCCCAGGAGCCGGTTAACTGGGGGTGGGGTGGGGGTGGGGCCTGGGGGTGCACACCTGGCCTTGTTTATCACCAGCCACCCAGAGCTGCACTAGTTTTGTTTTTCAGGTGAAATTTCATTTTTAAAAATGTACTTTATTGAAGTATAGTTGATTTACAATGTTGTATTAATTTCTGCTGTACAGCAGTGACTGTATAGCTGTACAGCAGTGACTCAGTTACATATATAAACATTCTTTTTCATATTCTTTTCCATTATGGTTTAATCACAGGATGTTGAAAATAATTCCCTACGCCATACAGTAGGACATTCTACTATATTCACTCTAACATATATATAACTGCATCTACTAATTCCAGATTCCCACTCCGTCCCTCCCCACCACCGCCCACTGGCAAACACTAGTCTATTCTTTATGTCCAACATTCGTTTCTGTTTCATAGACCAGCTCATTTATGTCATATGTTAGATTCCACACAAATCAGTTCAGTTCAGTTCAGTTGCTCAGTCATGTCCGACTCTGCAACACCATGGACTGCAGCACCCCAGGCCTCCCTGTCCATCACCAACTCCCGGAGCCTGCTCAGACTCCTGTCCATTGAGTTGGTGGTGACATCCAACCATCTCATCCTCTGTCGTCCCCTATCCTCCTGACTTCAGTCTTTCCCAGCATCAGGATCTTTTCAAATGAGTCGGTTCTTCGCATCAGGTGGCCAAAATATTGGAGTTTCAGCTTCAGCATTAGTCCTTCCAATGAATATTCAGGACTGATTTCCTTTAGGATGGACTGGTTGGGTCTCCTTGCAGTCCAAGGGACTCTCAAGAGTCTTCTCCAACACCACAATTCAAAAGCATCAGTTTTTCAGTGCTCAGCCTTCTTGATGGTCCAACTCTCACATCCATACATGACCACTGGAAAAACTGTAGATTTGATTATACGGACCTTTGTCAGAAAGTAATGTCTCTACTTTTCAATACACTGTCTAGGTTTGTCATAGCTTTTCTTCCAAGGAGCAACCGTCTTTTAATTTCATGGCTGCAATCACCATCTGCAGTGATTTTGGAGCCCAAGAAAATACAGTCTGTCACTGTTTCCATTGCTTCACCATCTATTTGCCATCAAGTGATGGGACCAGATGCCATGATCTTAGTTTTTTGAATGTTGAGCTTCAAGCCAACTTTTTCACTCTCCTCTTTCACTTTTATCAAGAGGCTCTTTAGTTCCTCTTCACTTTCTGCCATAAGGGTGGTGTCATCTTCATATCTGAGGTTATATATATTTCTCCCAGCAATCTTGATTCAAGCTTGGGTTTCATGCATCCCGGCATTTCACATGATGTACTCTGCATAGAAGTAAAATAAGCAGGGTGACAGTATACAGCCTTGACGTCCATGTCTTGGCTATTGTAAACCGTCCTGCAGTGAACCCTGGGGTGCATGTATCTTTCTGAAGTATGATTTTGTCTGGGTATATGCCCAGGAGTGGCATTGCTGGGTCATATGGCAGCTCTACTTTTAGTTTTGTGAGGAACCTCCATACTGTTTCCATAGCGACCACACCAGTTCAGAAGCTGTGTTAGTTAAGTGACAAAATGTTGCCCTCCCTCCCTGATTTGTATTCAGTGGGCCTGGAAACAGACACAGGTGTGCACTTGAAGGGGGTCCCTCACCACAGGCTTTCGGGACTAGAAGGGCTTTAGGCCCAGAGGGCCCTCACTCACCAAGGTTTTCACGAGCCTCCTTACAGTGTGGATCTGATGTGGGTCTGAGGGTCTGCATTTCTGAGGCTCTGGGGGTGCTGCTGCTGGGGTCACAGTTTGAAGATGGAGACTGTAACTGACCCCCCGCCCCCGCCGGTATGGGATTTCACAAGGGCGGAGCACTCATGGGCAAGGGGCTCTCGTGAGGAGTCGTGGGCTCCTGGGTTTACCCAGGCAGAGGTGGACAGGCGGGGCAGCCATGCTGTGGGGCTGGAGTCAGTCCAGGTCCCTTCCTTCTGTGGTAGAGCCACCTGCATGGGTGGTAGGGATCGGCCGCCATCCAGCCCCCTGCCCCAGATGGCCTCTGTGATAAGGGAGCTCCCCCACTTCTCAAGCTCAGGGTCCTGCCAGAAAAATTGTCATCGTGCCTGAACCCAAGTCCACAGTCCAGATGTCTGTGGTCCCAGATTCCTGTGTTGGAACCCTTACGCCAAGGGCAACAGTGTCAGGAGGTGGGGCCTCCAGGAGGAAGTGGGGTCTTGGGTGGAGCCTCATATTGGGGTCAGTGCCCCATAGCAAAGACCCCTCCAGGGAGCTCCCTCCCTCCCCCATGTGAGGAACCAATGGGGGTTGACGGCCCTCAACCAGGAGGTGGGCTGGCACCTCTATCTTGGACTTGGTCTGTGGTGCTTTCATTACTGCAGCTCCCAAGGACCTGGACCCTGAGTGGCACGTGGTCAGCCTCTGCAAATGGTGAGGACCAACAGGCTCACTGTCGTGTTCCTACACTGAGTTCAGTTCAGTTCAGTTCATTTCAGTCGTGTCCGACCCGAATCACAGCCCGCCAGGCCTCCCTGTCCGTCACCAACTCCCGGAGTTCACCCAAACTCATGTCCATCGAGTTGGTGATGCCATCCAGCCATCTCATTCTCTGTCGTCCCCTTCTCCTCCTGTCCTCAATCCCTCCTAGCATCAGACTCTTTTCCAGTGAGTCAACTCGTCGCATGAGGTGGCCAAAGTATTGGAGTTTCAGCTTTAGCATCAGTCCTTCCAATGAACACCCAGGATTGATCTCCAATAGACTGGTTCGATCTCCTACACTGAGTACTGGGCTCCAAAATCACTGCAGATGGTGAGTGCAGCCATGAAATTAAAAGACACTTACTCCTTGGAAGAAAAGTTATGACCAACCTAGACAGCATATTAAAAAGCAGACACATTACTTTGCCAACAAAAGTCCGTCTAGTCAAGGCTATGGCTTTTCCAGTGATCATGTATGGATATGAGAGTGAAGAAAGCTGAGCGCCGAAGAATTGACACTTTTGAACTATGGTGTTGGAAAAGACTCTTGAATTCCTTGGACTGCAAGGAGATCCAACCAGTCCATCCTAAAGGAGATCAATCCTGGGTGTTCACTGGAAGGACTGATGTTGAAGCTGAAGCTCCAATACTTTGGCCACCTGATGAGAAGAACTGACTCATTTGAAAAGACCCTGATGCTGGGAAAGATTGAAGGTGGGAGGAGAAGGGTATGACCGAGGATGAGATGGTTGGATGGCATCGCTGACTCAAAGGACGTGTTTGAGTGAGCTCCGGGAGTTGGTGATGGACAGGGAGGCCTGGCGTGCTGCAGTCCATGGGGTCACAAAGTCAGACATGACTGAGTGACTAAACTGAACTGAACAGTGTGTACAGACAAACTAGATGGGAACAGACCCTCCCATCACCTTCTTTCTGCTGAATGACAGAAACCAGTGCTGATCAGACCCTCAAAATCAACCCATTTCAAACTAACAGCCCTAATTTAAAGGCATGGATGATGTTCTGCTGAAACTAAATTCTGATGTTGAATTTAATCTCCAGTGTGTCTGGCTTCTTTATGTCTTATTGTGTCTGCCTGGATATTATGGTTTCAGATACAGAAGCTGTCATTCAAGTCTCTGTCATTGTCGTCAATGCTATTTGCCATTTTTAATAACTTGTTCATTTTAGCAGCGGATGCATCCTGCTCGTGGGGCAGCTGGCTGAGTGGAGCACCCCAGATTCTGGGCTGAAGGGTGCGGGTGTCTTCCCCGAGGAGACTGTGCTCTCATGTTAACTGCTCTGAGGCCCAGCGCTGGCTCCTTCCTGACCCGCCTGTTGCAGCAGTTCTCAGCCGGCTGTGTTTATGGGGAATGCTGCCTACTCCAGGCTAGAAGGCCCCTCTCAGGCCATCCTGGAGTGAGTGTATGCTGCTTACATCCCAAAGGAGTAAGCGGGGGGTGACAGCCAGGAGGACTGCCCAGGTGCTGGGTGCCGGACGTTCGGTGCCAGGTTGGGGACATATCACCAAGGTCAGGAAGCTGAGCAGGAAGTGGGGCACTCATCCAGGTGGACGTCCAGCCCCCGTCCACTCAGATGAACTTGTCAATGACAGCAAAGCTCCTGGCAGAGTGCCACTGCAGCTCCGCTCCTCGTGAGGGAAGGGAGAGGGTTCACCAGGCGCTCATCAGTCAGCCACTGCTGTGTAACAGCCACTCCCTGCTTCCCGCAGGCTTGCAGATGGGGCCACCTCCCAGCTTCCTTCCCCACTCCCTCCATCCGGACCCCTGAGCCCGCAGCTCATGTCACCGCAGGCAGCTCAATCCCCCCATTTGCTTCTGTTCAGTCTCTTCTCCTTTGAGTTTCCTTTGAGGCTGAGCTGTGTTGGGACCAGACTAATATGGTTTGTGAGAGTGGTTTTCTGCTGTGATTTCCAACAGCACTTTTGCTTCTGAGCCCCAGTCCTCTGCCCTGCTGGGGTGGCTAAAGCAAATTTAAGGTTTAATTTTATCAGATTTGTGATGTGGGAACTGGAACAGGTGGGCTTTCAGAGCTTGTCACATGCATTTCTAGGGGATCTAGATTTTGTCCAAAAAGAGATTGAAGATTCAACCAGCTGATCATGGATGTTATCCTGAGATCTGGTTCTGGGTGTTTAGCTCTGCCCCCCCAGGACTCACACACACAAGATGTGCATCTCCCTTCCAGAATGTCCCTCCTGATGAGAGAAAGGAGACTCGTGAGTGTTGACTTGGAGGAGGAGTAGGGGGTGGGGGGTGGCCTCCCACACCACAGGCTTCACTGGGTGAGCCCCCAGGCATTAGCTGTGCTCTCCCAGGCACGCAGCCAGGTGTGTCCTTCCTGGCCTGGGATGATCCTGCAGACCCTGTGGATGGCAGTCAGCTCTGGGTGTGGACCTCAGAGATGGAGGAGGGGTGAATCCCTTTTCATCGTAAACTTTTGGTTGCAAAATTGCTTAAACAGGCATCTGTGTTACTTTCCTGAGATAAAAATTACCTAAGAAGTGGGAATTCTAGAACAAAATCCCGCACTTTGGAATATACCATTAATGTCTTGGAAGACGCCGTGAAGTGTGACCTTGGCAGGTGACCTGTGTTTCCTCCTCCTGCTCTGGTCTCTCTTCCCCCGTCTCTCTTCTTCATCCTGTCTTGCTGAGGAGGAAAAATCTGTCATTTTGCCCCTTTCTGTCCCCACGTGACAGAGCTCATCCTCCCATGCTGTTCCAAGCCCTTAGACACGCTGAACCCATGTGGTGCTTGATGAGGTCCTGCTGCAGAATTCACTTGGCTTTGTTGGATGTTTGGGTGATTTCAGTCTTCCGCCCCACATTACAGCCCTGCAAGGATGTGTCCTCGACTCTCCTCTTGCCTCCTGGCTGTTTCAGTTTTTGGTAGAGTCCCTCAGATGGACTTGGTCCTGTGGCGATGAGGCTGTTCTGGGGCCAGATGCCCTGGGAGAGACTCCAGCAGACGCCACCAGGGCAGGAGATCTGGGGTCCTGGTGTAGCCACGGCAGGAGAGACCAAGCAGCTGAGCGGAGAGAATGAGGGACTTTGGGGTAAATTGTTGAGATGTTGGTTGCCGCCTTCCATCCACCCGGCAATTAAAACAATAGAGTAAATGAACACATGGTTTGCCTCATTTAAAGGGACAGGGGAGATGGGGAGGCTGCTGGGTTTTGGTTCTGAACCCACGTGGGTCTGGCTGTTGGCCTTTATGCTGAACTCAGGGCTCATAGTTAACAATCAGTGTGCCCAGTTTTGATCGGGTGTCACCCTTTCAATCTGGAAAAGGCAGGGCCCATGGCCCCATGTCGGGGGGCATCCCTGGGTGCGATGTCCCTGCTCTGAGTGCCTGGCTGGCCTCCTGGTCCCACCCTGGCCCAGACCCCTCTGCTTCCTGTGAACACACAGCCTGTTCACCGCTAAGTCCTTCACAGTCTGGCCACCACTGCGGACGGCTGCCACCTGTCAGCTCCTCTCTTTTATCACTGGGCAGCTCATGCCTGTCCTTGGGTGCCCAGCAAGCTGACCATGAACATGCATTTGTCTAAGGTTGGTGCAGACTTTAGTGGTGGAGAGAAGCTGACAGGTTCATTACAGGAGCACAGGTTCAAACATGGGACCAGGCTCATGAGGGTTGTTTCCTTTGGACCAGAAGGGCTGGCCCCGTTCCTCAGGTGAGACCAGTGTGTCCTTTAGTGTTGGAGCGTCTTCTGATCTGAGGGGGGCTTGGACCCTCTGCTGCCTCGTGGGGGCTGGAGAGGACCAGCAGAATGCTGGGTCTGGGGTCTGTCTGCCCTGTGTCCCGGAGGGAGGTGGGGTCAGTCCCTGCTCAGGGGTGCCACTGGCTGATGAGCCTCAGTGCCTGGTTTTACTTTAAAGGAACATGAAAAAGTTAGAGGCCAACACCGCCCCCCTCCACTGCATAAGTGGGGTTCACACTCGCCATTGTTTTTCCCGGGGGGGAGACACAGGTGGCCCTGGGAGCTGACTGGCTGGTGTCCAGTCATGGGTAAGCACAGCCATTAGCACCAGCTGATGCCTGCCCCGGCTGTCCTGACCACCTGAATTGGCCAGCGTGTCCCACAAGCCCTTCATGTACATGAAGACCCCCCAGACTGCCTCCTGCATTGGCTGCATCCTGACTTAGGGAAAGAGTGAAGGACATTTTAGCCCTTGCACTTCCTTCTAAGATGGAGTAAAAACAACTAGTTCACTCTCACACTGAAAACAACCACAGATAAGGGAAAAATATGAAACTGGTTTTTATATACTGGACACCAAATAATGAAGGGCAGTGGCCTCTGGGAGATGGAGAACAAATGAGATGAGACCTACAGTTGGCACAGCTCCTCTCTTTGCCCCCCAAGAGATTGCAGGCCCTGGAGGAGGGGCTACTAACGCTTACCTGGGGGCAGAGAGGCTCGGGCACCTGCAGGCGGTTCCTCTGGAGTCTCTAGTGGAATGTTGATTGACACGTGCAGGTGATGAAAGAAGTGTCAGAAGGATGAGTGCAAAAAACTCCGAGGCTCACCCGGCCTGAGAGTCACCCACCTGAGACTCGCCCGGACTGAGAGTCACCCACCTGAGGCTCACCCAGCCTGAGAGTCACCCACCTGAGACTCGCCCGGACTGAGAGTCACCCACCTGAGGCTCACCCGGCCTGAGATTCACCCCCCTGAGGCTCACCCGGCCTGAGAGTCACCCACCTGAGACTCACCCGGCCTGAGATTCACCCCCCTGAGGCTCACCCAGCCTGAGAGTCACCCACCTGAGGCTCACCCGGCCTGAGATTCACCCCCCTGAGGCTCGCCCGGCCTGAGAGTCACCCACCTGAGACTCGCCCGGCTTGAGAGTCACCCACCTGAGGCTCACCCGGCCTGAGAGTCACCCCCCTGAGACTCGCCCGGCCTGAGACTCACCCCCCTGAGGCTCACCCGGCCTGAGAGTCACCCCCCTGAGGCTCACCCGGCCTGAGACTCACCCACCTGAGACTCGCCTGGACTGAGAGTCACCCACCTGAGGCTCACCCAGCCTGAGAGTCACCCCCCTGAGGCTCACCCGGCCTGAGAGTCACCCCCCTGAGGCTCACCCGGCCTGAGAGTCACCCACCTGAGACTTGCCCGGCCTGAGAGTCACCCACCTGAGGCTCACCCGGCCTGAGAGTCACCCCCCTGAGGCTCACCCGGCCTGAGAGTCACCCACCTGAGACTCGCCTGGACTGAGATTCACCCACCTGAGACTCGCCTGGACTGAGCGTGTTTCCCACGGTCACCGGCCAGGATCATCTTGGATAAAGAATCAGCAGCTTATGAGAAAGTACGAATGAAGACATGCGTGGGGGAAAAGTAAAACAGGAAAAGACACACTGGGCTGACACTGATCAGACAGAACCCGGACTTGCTCTGTTGACATCAGACTCTACAGCAGAGACCGTTGACAGGCACTGGATACTCACCTATCAACAGCAGAAAACTCATTTCCAAGTGCACGTGACATTTACAAAGACAGATTCTCTCTTGATTCTTGATTCTACTTATTCTAAATAAGTAGAAAAAAGATCAAATCACACAAAGTATGTTCTATGACCATGATGGAACTAAATTAGAAATCAATATCACAAACTTATTGGAGAAATTCCAAAATTACTTGGAGACCAATAGCACATTCATAACAACATGTGGATCCAAGGAAAACTCATGAGGAAAATTGGAAAGTATTTCGAGCTAAACAAAATTGAAAACCAACACCTCAAAGTCTGTGGAATGCCACTAGTGCAGTACTTAGGGGGATTTACAGCACTAAACGCCGGTTTGGAACTAAGGAAACTCTCAAATCAGTGACCTTGGCTTCCACCTTAGAAAAAGAAAAAAGCAGATTAAATACAAAGTGAGCAGAAAAGAGGAATAGCAAAGACTGAAGTGGAAAATCAATGAAGCAGAAAACAGAGAACAACAGAGAAAAAGTGATGAAAGGCAGGTTCCTTGAGATCAACGTAGTCGATAAATACTTTGCCAACAAAGGTCCGTCTAGTCGAGGCTGTGGCTTTTCCAGTGGTCAGGTGAGCATGTGAGAGTTGGTCCATAAAGAAAGCTGAGCGCCAAAGAACTGATGCTTTTGAACGGTGGTGCTGGAGAAGACTCTTGAGAGTCCCTTGGGCTGCAAGGAGATCCAACCAGTCCATTCTAAAGGAGATCAACCCTGAATACTCTTTGGAAGGACTGATGCTGAAGCTGAAGTTCCAATCCTTCGGCCACCTGATGCAAAGACCTGATGCATTGGAAAAGACCCTGATGCTGGGAAAGATTGAAGGCAGGAGGAGAAGGGGACGACAGAGGATGAGATGGTTGGATGGCATGACTGACTCAACGGACATGAGTTTGAGCAAGCTCCGGGAGGTGGTGATGGACAGGGATGCAGTCCATGGGGTTGCAAAGAGTCGGACATGACTGAGTGACTGAACTGAACTGAACTGAAAGAGAGGAAAGAGTATCAGAGCGACAGACATCACTACAGACTCTACAGATAAGAAAGAAATGCTGTGATCATGGAGATTCTACACCTCGGATGAAATGGGCAAAATCCTGGAAAGACACAGACACGGACGGGGTGTCTTGTTCGTGTGCAACCCTCCTTGATGGCTTGGTGGATTGATTTTCTTTTCTGTGGACTGAGTGTGCGGTTGTGACCGTGTGATTTCGTGTGAGCGTGAGGCGAGAGCAGGGCCGCACCCCTGCACCCCCCGCCCGGGCTGTGGTTCAGACCCAGTGCTCCCCATGTTTGCTCAGCTCTCAACTGAGAGTCGGTCCATCACAGTCCTGGTCCCTGGAATATTCTAGTGTACTGACCTGGGTTTGGGGCCATGTAAGTTCTCCTCATGAGCAAACTGGCTTCCCTGGGGCTGAGGCGAGCTGGGTTATTTTTGCTTTTGTTTGTTTGTGTTTAAGCAAAAGTACAAGTGAATCTGATGCTGGGAAAGATTGAAGGCAGGAGGAGAAGGGGACGACAGTGGATGGGCTGGTTGGATCGCATCACCAACTCAATGGACATGCTTTTGAGTAAACTCCAGGAGATGGTGAAGGACAGGGGAGCCTGGCGTGCTGCAGTCTGTAGAGTTGTCAAGAGCTGGACACGACTGAGTGACTTGGCAGGCACGCACACACAGGTGAACACACTTAGCTTCTGTCCAGGTCCTGACTCCCAGCAGAAGCCGACGAGCCCATCAGGAGGGTGAGGGCACTGGGAAAAGGGGCCCCTTCTGTGAACAGAGTGTCAGGCGGGAGCAGTCCAGGTGCCCCGGGTGAGTCCTCCACCACCTCCCGCCCTCCAGGGAGCACTGCGGGAGCTAAGACCTGGTTGCCTGGAGGCCACGGGCAACCTGGTGTGTGGGTATATGTTTAGTTGCTCAGTCATGTCCGACTCTTTGCCACCCTTTGGACTGTAGCCCGCCAGGCTCCTCTGTCTACGGGATTCTCAGGCAAGAACACTGGGGTGGGCTGCTGTGCGCTCCTCTACTGGGCACCTGGACCTGCTCCCAGCCTGGCTATGCAGGAGGGGAAAGCATGGCACTCTTGTGGGCTCGGGGAAGGGACCCGGGCCCAGCTGTTCTCGCCCACTGTCCGGTCACAGACCACGGGGTGGCTGTGGGCTGGGCATACCCCGTTTCTGCCGGGATGGCAGCTAGGGCGGGTCCTGGCTCCCAAGACGCCAGTCTTGCAGCGTGCAGTGCCCACCCACGCCACTCTGCCATGGGTGCCATGCTTGCGTGTGGACAGACAGCTGGCCTCACAGTCTTGGCTCTGATCTGCTGCCCACACGGAGGCCCCGTCACCCTCTCCCAGCCATCCGCCCTGCTTTTCAACCATCTGTGGTGCTTCCTGGGGGTCAAGTTTTCCTTCAGAAGCTCACCTTGGGTTCCTGGCCCCCCGGGCCCCCAGACCCCTGACCCTGCGGCCCCCCTGGACCCCCCCCCCGCCCCCTTGGCCCAGCCTTCTCCTGGAAAGTGGTTCTCCGATCTCAGTTCCCTTTTCTCGGGCAGTGTCAGATCTCCCGCTGAGGGCTGGTTGGGAGGTGGTTTTGGCTCCCGCCTCCCACACCCTGGTTTTGCAGGGTGACTCCAGGTGAGTGAGGAAACTGTGTCCTTACAGAAATGGCCTGGCCAGCACACACTGGGGGCCTCTGATCACCAACACCCTGGGCCCCTAGGGCACAGACCTGGGCAAGGGGCCCCAGGACACCAGGCATCCGGGAGAGGCACCCCCACAACCTCCCCTGACATACAGTCGACCAGGACCTGGGGCCCTGACTGCCACTGCAGGGGTTGGGGGGGAGCAGGAAACAGGGTCAGCAGGCTCCACTCTGTGGGGACCCAGGCCCCTCGTTCTCACTGAGCAGACGAGAGACAAGGGGGTGGCCCTGACCGTGGTGCCCACTGCCTCTGAGTCTGCACGCTGCGGCCCAGCCCTGGGTGGCTGCCCTTGGGGTCCTGGCCTGTGTGCGTGGCGGGCTCCGGGGATGGGGCTGCCCACAGGCCCAGGTGGGCTGTCACCACACTCCTGGCTCTGGGCACCTGGCCAGGACCTGCGCTTCTTCTGGGCCAGAGGCCAGGTCAGCGCTGGCCCCGCTCGGCCTCCCCGTGCACCCCGGTCTGATGTTTCCCACTTGGCTCAGCAGGGCAGGCGGGCGGGAGCGGTCTGTTGTCTCCTCCCAGCTGCTCCCGGGAGGACGCCATGGCCTCCAAGGGAGGGGCCAGAGTGCTGGGGCCAGGGAGAGGGTCTGGGGGGCCCCGACCCTTCCGGACACCCCTCAGCCATGGGCGGGGTGTGCTGGGAGCCCTCAGAGCCCGTCTAGCCCCACCTCCCTTGGACCCTGATCCAAGTGAGACCCTGGGGCCCTGGGCTTTGTTGTCCAGAATGGAGGTCTCTCAGAAAATCCCAGGCTTTGGAAGTGGGGGCTCATCAATGGTGGACCAGGCATCCCACTCGGGAGGACGGCAGACCCAAACAGCAGTGGTGACCAGGTGTCCCTCTTGGGAGCACGGCAGCCCCCCGGCAGCAGGGGTGACCAGGCGTCCCCCTCGGGAGCACGGCATCCCTCCAGCAGCAGTGGCCCCTTTAGGCTCTTGGCCTGTGGGCCAGGCAGCCTCTCCTCTGGCGGGTCCCCCGTGAGGGCCGTGCCTTGACCAGGCCAGCTGGCTTCATGTGGAAATGTCTGGAGTCACGTGCAGGCCACTCTGTGACTCAGCATAGCCACACTTGCCTGCGGTGGGGGACAGGGTGGCACAGGCTGCCCAGTCTGGGGAGCTGCTGACTCCAGAGTGGGTTTGAGGCAGGTGCATCCCATGGCCTCTGACTCCAGCAGCTGGGTGGCACCGGCCGCTGTGGGACACTCAGCCTCCACCCCGCCAAGCAGAGTGGAGGCCAGCCCCATGTCTGTACCTGGGCACGGGGTAGGACCCTGGCTACCGTGTGAGGTGCTGTGATTAGCTAGCTTTTTCTCACCCAGTGCCTGGTTTAATGGCAGAAGCAAATATTTTGACTGAAGCTCAGTGTGAGGCAGAGAAATTCATCTTGAAGTCACGCTGCAGAAAGCCACCCAACCCATACCGGGGGACGTTCAGAGGAAAACACGGCTCATGGAAACATTCCCAAGTGAGTGCTGAAACCATAGATGTGTACTTCAAAAAATGCATTATTTTTAGAGTTTATGCTGACAACTGTTGTATGCGGACAGACAGGGAACGCCATGGACATTAACAAAATGTTGTTTCTTTTAGGTTTTTATTCCTTTTCTGCTCAAAAGAACACCGTGAACTGAACGAGTAACATGCTACTTGTCCCTGGAATGCTGTAACTTTTCTTGTGACCTCGGAAGCTATTTTGGTTAATGAGATCCTCAGTTTGTCTCCAAGGCGAGGCAACCCCCCCAGGGCCTCCCGTGAGCGCGTGACTGCCTCCCGTCCCCTCACCGGAATCTGCAGACTTTCCATTTGGCCCCCCTTGGGGACTTGTCTCCAAGGAGAGGCAACTCCCCAGGGCCTCCCGTGAGCGCGGCGCCTGCCCAGCCCGGCACCGGAACCTGCAGACTTCCCATCTGGCCCCTCGGGGACCTGAGCTTGTTTCCTCCAGTGCAGCTGAGCACTGCGTGTACTGCATCTGGATTTCCAGACTGGACGCATATTTCTCTGGAGAGGAGCTGGTTCCTTCAGGGTCTCTGGGCCTGAAATGAGAACCAGGTCTGTGGCCCTCGGCCCCACGGTGGCTACAGACTCTCCAGGGGGATGGGAAAAATAGCCCCACATCAGACGCAGAGGCTGAGGGACGCTCTCTGGAGGGGCTCTCAGCCCCTGGCCACGTTCCTGGTCTAGAAGGTGGAGGGGCTCCCTTGGTCTCAGGTTATTGTGTCAGATTGTAAAGTCAAGGTGATCAGGAAGCCCAAGGGGCCCCCAGCCCAGTGGCTCCTCCAGGGTCTGCCTTCAGGGCGCCAGAGCAAGGCTGAGGCAGGAGCCTGTTGGATTACATCCCCTGGCTCTCGATTGAACCGTGAGTGTGCGTCTGTGCATGAATGTGCTTGTGTTTATGCTACTGTTAGACTCAGAGCAAAAGGCCAGATGAAGGAAAACAACGGGAAATCTCTAAAGTGCACCTTGGTCCTTCCCTCGCCCCACAGATGCCTCCACGGGCTGACGGCCCAGCCGGGCGCCAGGGCGGGTGCAGAGCTGCAGCTGCTTGCCTAGGGGCCAGCCCTCGGGGGCTGACGTGGTCTGGCCCCTGGGAGCCTGTGGAGAGGAGAGCGCATCTGGACCCTCAGGGCCCCGCATCTCCCGTGTGGCTGGCTCACTGGGCCGGGAGGAGGGCCGGGGCGGTATGGACTGGCGCTGGTGCGGGCTCTGGCAGCTGCGTGTGTGCGCTGCTTGTGACGTGAGCGTGCCTCGAGTATCCTTCGGCCGCGTTCCCACCGCCTGCAGCCAGGGTCTGGTGTTCCTGCCCCCAGACCCGTTCAGACCCCGAATGTGCACCCCGGGGCGGGGAGGTGCACAGAGAAAGCCCCGTGTCCCCCTCCTGCCATGGGCGGTCTGCTGGCTTCCCCTCCATGGTGTCCGGAGGGGCCAATAGTCGAAGGAGTGAGCGCACAGTTGACAGCACAGTTTTGTTGCACGTTTTCAACTTGTTAAAACCAGGAAACGATGACTTGGGTGAGACCCGGTACCACTGTTCCCGAGTCTCGTGTGAGAGTGAAACGTTTCATCACACACGACACACTGTATGTCACACAATACAACACCCACCCCTGTGTGTACATGTGTGTGTGTCAGAGCACAGCGGCCCCTCCTGGTCCTTGCCTGTGTGTACGTTTGTGTGTGACAGCACAGGAGGTCCTTCCAGGCCCTCTTGGGGTGGCAGCACCTGGGCGAGGCTGGGGGATGTGGTGGCAGGTGTTGTGCAGACAGTTTAACTCCAGCTCCACATGCTCCACCTCAGCCCTGGGATGAGCGGGGTGGCCATCCTGGGAGGGAGGCACTCTGACAGCCTTGGACTCTGATTACAGGCCCCTCAGGGGTTTTGATGGCCCCCAGCAGCCCCACTCCGCCCCCCAGGATCCTGTCCGTGGGTCTCCTGTGGGTGGCATGGTCTGAACGACTGCAGTCCCTGCTTCCAGTTTCAAAAGAAAGAAAAAGAATCTGTCATTGTCACATCTGTGTGAGTTGTCTGACTTTCTGAATAATCCACTGGGTCAAAGGAGAAATCACAGGAAAATCAGAAAACAAAGTGAAGTGAATAGAAATGAAATGCAACATTTCAACAAGTACAGGATGAAGTTAAAGTAGTTTTAGAGGGAAATTTCTGTACCACAAGCTTATGTTTGAAAAGAGAAAAATCAGAATCAATGACGCAATTTCAACCAGAAGAAGCTGGAAAAATTGAGTAAATTTATCTTGAACTGAGTAGAAGGAAGAAAATAATAAAGCCAATATATTGATTATGTTTAGAAAACAAGTAAATGGTAAAATCAGAAATAGACAACGAATTAAAAAAGATAAATGATCACAAGTGCTGGCTGTTTGAAACAGTCACATAAGTCTATACCCTTGCAGTGGGATGACTAAGGCAGGCTTGTCAACTTCACCCTAACTGCGCACGTCCTGCCTTCTTGTGGCCTCTTTGTCTTCGGCTGTGGGGTTCTTTTTTGGTTTCAGTGATTTTTGTCAGTGGCTGTTCAGCAGGTAGTTGTGATTTCCGTGCTTTCATGGAGGCAGTGAGCTCACATCCTTCTGTATCACTGTCTTGGCTCCATTCTCCCAAGCTCACTGTGAGGAGGGGGCCCTGGGGGGCTGCGGTGTCTCTGAAGGGCATGATGGAAACTGGACTTGGCTGCCGCTGCAGCAAGGCTCTCCTGCTGCCACAGACGGGCGTGAGGGTTCTCTGCCATTGCTCTGTCCTGAAGGCCTGCATGTCCTCGGCCTGACTTACCTTCCTCAGATGATGGTAGCTTGTTGTCAGCACAAAGGCCTCCTTCAGAATCTTCCCCTCCCTCAGGTGCCACCCCCGGCCCCTCCCATGGGTGCTGCCCGCATCCCCCCACCCTTCCACCCATCCATCCTTCCATCCACCTGTCCATCCACCCATCTGTCCTTCCTTCTGTCCATCCATGCATCATCCCATTTGTGGATCCATGCATCTCTCTATCTAGCAGTTATGATAATTTCCATGTCCTTTTTGGGCATAAGTGATAAGGATGGATGGTTGATCTAACGTGCTTACTACGGCTAACTCCCCTCAAAGAGCACATTGAAAAGTTCTTAAAAACAAAATCATCTCAGCAGTTTGGCCAAAGATAACAGACAAATGTTCCAACTTTGGGGGAAATTAGACCCCCTTGCCGAGTGCCAGTGCAAGCATGGAGTAAGGCACAGATGCGGTGGAAAATGTGCTTAGAGCGGAAAACACCCCCTCCCGGGGGAGGCTGCAGCTTCTTGCCGCACCCGTGCATTTCTTTGTTTTTCTTTTTAATTTTCCAAGGTGATTTGTGTTTTTACTCTAGGGAGCACAAACCGCTACGGAGAGGACTGACAAACGCACTGCATTAACAGTAAGCTCTTGTGTTCACAGCCTGCCCCCATCAGGAAGAACTAGAAAAGGTGTTCCAAAGCAGTATCACATGTAGAAAGAAACACGCAGCGCATACGAGTCTCAGCGTGTCTCACAGTGGGCTTGAGCCTAGGATGCAGCTGTGCTGTTGCCCCGTCGCTAAGTCGTGTCTGACTCTGTGACCCCATGAGCGGCAGCACACACGCCAGGCTCCTTTGTCCCTCACTGTCTCCCGAAGTTTGCTCAAGGTTGGGTCCACTCAGCCTTGCCACTGCACTTCTATGCAGTTCTGGCCAGTTGGTGCCCAGGCCAGCCCCTGCCCTGGGGCCAGTCCCATCCATGGCATGGTGGGCTTTCAGCTGAGCCTCCGTGAGTGCTGAGGCCACGTTCATCTCTGTTCAAAGCCCAGCTCTCAAGGGTGGTGCCTCTTGGTGAGGAAAAGGGGTCTCTGTATGGCTGGAGATAGTCCTTTCAAGAAAGCTTCCATTACTGTGATAAACAGCCGCTGAAGGCTGCCTTTTACACGTACTCCTGTTCTCAGAACGTGTCCTTGGCTTTTCCATCTGATTAGTCATGAATGAAAACACACTGCAGTCTAGGATGAGCAAAGAGAAGCAGCAGAGCAAAAAGTAAAAGAATGAAGAAAGCCAAGACCGAAGGCAGCTGGAATTTCCAAGCTTGTATATGTTTTCTCTTTTCTACTGGTTGCTGCAGGAAACCGTGAAGCAGATGAAAATCCACAGGAAGGTGGGACGATGTCTCACCGCCAGCCCAGTAGCAATGCTGGTGCTTATTAAGAAGCTGCCAAAAAGTGACACATGAGAAGCATCACACCGTCATAGGCACCGAGCAGGAGGGCCAGCCTGCAGTGAAACGATCCCACAGCAGGAAGGTCCTGGACTCTCCCGGGAAATGTGGTCCTGCGTGGTGGGAGCTTCTGTGCCTCAGCTGTGCAGGCGACTCTCCAGTGATGACATCCAAAGACAAAGGAAGGGTCCAGGTATCCACATCATCAGTCTGAACCTCCCTCCCAGGGTGGCCGTTCCCGAGGGGTCCTCAGAGGACCCAACCCTCCCTAGACACCTGCTGTGCCCTTGGCAGGCCAGTGGCCCTTGTGCCCCATGGTCCGGCTGGGAACTGCCCCCCAGCCTCTGGGCTGTGCCCGCTGGGTCCTCTGGGTCCTGGCCGTAGGCAGGTGTGCAGAGTGGGAGAGAGGAGGGGTCCCAGACAGGCAGACCCTCGTCCTCACGGTCCCCGTGCAGCCCCTGGTCTTCAGGATGGAGGGTGGATGTGCGGGTGTCCCCTGCGCCCCGTCCTGACCTGCCCATGCCCTTCTTGGCCCGGGGCCCAGCCCGGCTGGGGAGGGTCTCTTGTGGCCTCTGTGGCTCGTCTCCCCAGTGCGTCCCCTCAGTCTCTGGTGCCGATGGTTTGTCATCAGGCTTTGATGTTTCACGTGGTCGGATGCTTCCACATTTCCCTGAGTGCCCACTGGGTCTGACCACAGTTGGAGGAGCCCTTCTCCCAGGAGCGACCACGGCTCCTTGCCTTTTCTTCTGGGACCTTATGGCTTTGTCTGGGCACTTACGTCACGGGCACACTGGCTGCTTTGCTGTGAGGTCTGTGGGTGGCCCTGGTCTGATTTCACTTCAACTGCCGGCCAGGCTTCTCACTGCCATTGCTCCAAAACCTCTTGTTTTTCTTGCACTGAATTCAGGTGCCACTTTGTCCTTTACTGAGTTGTGAGCAAGGGCTTCACTTTCCCTGACTGACTGTTACATGATTATCATTTTTTTAGGACAAGTTCCACATTTCCATCTGGTATACTTTTCTTTTTTCTGGAAGAGTGTCTTTCAGCTTTTTTTTTTTTTTGTAATGAGAATCTCCTGGTGATGATTTTTTCTTGGCCTGAGAAGTTAATATTTCGTTTGATTTAAAAAAAATTAAAAACCATTTCTGTCATTTTGGCTGCACTTGGCATTCGTGGTGGGCTTCTTGTTGCAGTGGCCTCTCTTGTTTCGGAACACGGCTCTGAGGCCTGTGGGCTTCAATAGCTGTGTCCCCGGGCTTGAGAGCTCAGGCTCAGTAGCTGTGAGGCATGGCCTTCGCTGCTCTGTGGATCTTCCAGGACCGGGGATCAAGCCCTGTGTCCCCCGCCATGGCAGGTGAATTCTTAACCACCGGACCACCAGGGAAGTCCTCGTCTTACTGTTGATGGGTGGATTGGGAGGTGTTTTCTCTCTATGCTGTACACATCTGGCCTCTTTCCCCGAACCTCCAGCCACGTCTGTCTGCGGTGGGCCCCGATCTCCGCCTCCTCGCGGGTTCTGCAGGGAAGTGTCTGGGCTGTGAGGCTCGGGGGCTCTGTGCGCTTATCTGCTTTCCAAGGGGTCGCACACCTGTGCCTAGGGCCGCTCAGTGCTGGGAAGCACTTCCCCACATAGTTTGTTGGGTTTTATCATTGTCTATAGTGAGAGATTAAGCCTCACTCTTGTTAAGGCATCTTAGCTAAAAGTGGAAGTTCCTATTCACTTTTTGAATGTCTTTTAAAATTTATAATGAAGAAAAATAAGCCAGCAATGTACAGAGTGCTTAGTCTGTGAAATAGAGCAACAGTTTCACCTTCTTAATATGGAAATCAGTGGTGTTTTCAGAGTGCTCACCGCCTCAGAATGTATTTTACTTATGGAGCATCACAATGCCTTTGTTCTTATACAGGCGCCTGGGTGGAGTCAGGTGAGCAAACACAAACCCTGCAGGCTGGGATTGTGTGTTTCCTTATCAGCTCAGGTGTCCTAAGAATGTGCTCTTGGCAGATAAATGTTTCCTTGCACAGAAACAGAAACAGACGAAACATAGCATGAGATTGAAAGAATCCTTCTGGTCTCAAAGGCCACAGAGACAGCTGGAGTGTGAGCATAACTGACCCAGGAAAGTAAGTCAGCGCCTCACTCTTGGGCAGTTGACATGTGGAGAGGGCAGATCCGCGGAGAGCTGTCCATCACGGGGGTGGCGGCTGCAGCCCCTCCTTCAGGGGAGAGATGATATTTCACACCCGAATCGCGGGTCAAAGGCGCCAAAGCTCAATGGCCAGTGAAAACCTGCGGGGTTGCCTGCTCTGTGTGAGCAACAGAGCTCCCTGACTCGTGTGCCAGATGCATCAGCTTGTCGCGTGTGCAGGGCGGGCACACTGTTTCCCGCGGTCCCAAGTCTGCTCCCTGCCTGGGTGCCCTGGCTGAAGCAGGTGTGCTTGCATTTTCTTGGTTGTTCCCCAAGGTTTTCTGGGTGGCATGAACTTGGCTGCAGGGCCTGGGCCCCCGTCAGCTGGACACGGGCTGCTTTCCTGTCCTGTGCTGGCCTTGTCCCCCTGCAGCCGGGGCGGAGACAGACCGCATGCTCCCTGACGTGGCCCTTAAACAGTCAGAGCCTCCTGTTGATAGGAGGTTAGCATGTCCTGGCAGCACGTTAGCGTGTCATGCCACGCCAACCTAGTGCAAACACGGGACTGCGTCCCGAAAACTCTTACCAAAGATGGAGGCGTCACGAATCAACGATTCTGGAAACCTATTTTGGTTTACATTGGGCTGGTATTACTCATTATTTGTGGGTGGACATGACAGATGCAAAAATCTCATCTTCCCCTGAGGGATGTACTAGGTGTTTCCATCACGTGGTGGGAATGTTTTAGGTACAAACATGTGCTAAGTTGCTCAGTCGTGTCTGACTCTGCAGCCCTATGGACTGTAGCCCCCCAGGCTCCTCTGTCCATGGGATTCTCCAGGCAGGAAGACTGGAGTGGGTTGCATACCCTCCTCCAGGGGATCCTCCTGACCCAGCGATCAAGCCTGTATCTCTTACATGTCTTGCATTTGCAGGTGGGTTCGTTACCACTAAGACTTGCCTGGTGGCTCAGACAGTAAAGCGTCTGTCTACAGTGTGGGAGACCTGGGTTCGACCCCTGGGTCGGGAAGATTCCCTCGAGAAGGAAATGGCAACCCACTCCAGTACTCTTGCCTAGAAAACCCCATGGATGGAGGAGCCTGGTGCCCATGGGGTCGCAAAGAGTTGGACCCGACTGAGCGACTTCACTTTCTTTACCACTAGCGCCACCTGGAACGTGTGAAGATCAATGTTGGCGCGTGGCGGGGTGAACCCAGGGTGACAGAAGGGTTTGGAAGAGAAGAGACTTCCAGGACTTTCTGAGACGAAGGTAACTTTCTGTTTCTGGAGGAACATGGGTTCTGCTCAAAGGCCTGACCTCACGGCATCAGAGAGTTCACGGAGGAGAAATGCTCTTTGGGGCAGTGATGGGCCCTTTCTGCCTTCACTGTGTCCTCAGCAAGATCTGCTAATTTCCCTCCTTGGGGCTCTGTTCCTTAATCTGTCTTCCTTAGAACTGTTAAATTGTTTTCTTTACGAGTCCTCAATAACTTGTCTCACAATCATTAAAACTTGCGTTTCCCATGTCAAATGTGGGAAGCAGAGGACAGAGAGGCTGGTGGCGCTGGTGTAAGTCAGCCCCTGAACTCGGAGCTCTCACAAGCTCACTGCCGGCCCAGGACTTGGGGCTGAATTACAAGCACCCATGACCGAGCTGACCCATTACCTGCTGTCGTCCTGTGGGGCGACACAGGTGGTTCACGAGCCAAAGCAGGGAGATGGTCAGGACCACCCTGCCGTCACTGTGACAAAGCAAAGTGGGGCTGGGGCTGCAGTGAGGCCTGCTGCTCCGGGACCTGGCGTCGAGTGCCTTCCTGGATGGCAGCTGGCTGTCCTGCGGTGACTTCTCGTCGTTTCTGGCTGTTCCCCAGCCCTCTGTGGCCTCTCCGTGGTCGTCTGCACGGCACTGGACCCGAAAACCGGCTCCTTACGGCATCCAGCCCAGAGCCGTGCGGCCAGTGCTTCCTGAGCGGCCACGTGAAGCTCAAGTCGGAAGCCAACCTGGCCTGATGCGGGCCCTCCTCCTGCGGCCCCGGCTCCAGCCTCCTCCAGGCCTGTATGGCTGCAGCTGCTGGGCTGCGTCCGGGGGACTCTGGGCCTTGTGGACACGCAGGGTGGGGCGCCTGATCCCTTCTTCACGCGAGCCTGTGCCCAACCTGCCCCCGACACCAGGCCAGGGCCTGTGCTGCTTCTGAGCTGCTCTCTGGGGGCTTCAGCCCGGGTTTCGGTCCGCACGGTTGGGGGCTGCCAGGCCGGGGCTGGAGAAGCCGAGTCAGGGCCCTTCGCTGCTCAGACTGGAGTGCCCGCTGAGCCAGGGCAGCGGAGGGGGCTGAATGGCAGGGTGTGTCTGACAGCAGATGCTGAAGGACTGGCAGGGAGGCCTGGAGCGACCGGAGGAGCCAGGAGGGAGGGGGCTCCACACCGCGGGCTGGGGGGCGGCAGTCAGTGCCCCGCTTCCCCTCCGCCTGGTCCCTCCTGGGCAGGCATGTGGACCCTGCTGTGTGCCCCACGCTGAGCACGGTGTGGGACCCCAGACGCCACCCGGTCCTCCCTGAAGGTCACCCGGATGCGGCTAAAGGCGGCAGACTCGGGGGTTCTCGGGGGGCTTGCGGCTCCAGAAGGCAGACTGGATGGTGTCTCGGGGCCTGTGGCTCCCCTTTTGGGAATTCCTAACACAAGCTTCCCTGGTGATTCAGAGGGTAAATCATCTGCCTGCAATGTGGAGACCCGGGTTTGATCCCTGGGTTTGGAAGATCCCCCGGAACAGGAAATGGCTACCCACTCCAGTATGCTGGCCTGGAGAATCCCGTGAACTATATAGTCCACAGGGTTGCAAAGAGTCAGACCCGACTGAGCGACTTCACTTTCTGCCGGGAGCCAGCGAGGGAAATCCTACCCGTGGCAAAGGTCAATTGGGGAAGAGGCCTGACGGGCAAAGGCTAATCAGGACTCGAGGAACCCCCTGGACTTACCTGAGCATCTATCCCAAAGAAAACCGGAGTCTGACTGCCTTACTATCTTATGCCTCTTATCAAGTCCTCTAATACTTACGGGGGCTTCCCCCCAACCACCTTTCTCTGAAAACATTAATTCAGAGCTGTAGTTTAAAAGTTCTCCTCGGCTAATAGGAGTGTTCCAATCCAAGCCCCTCTGATAGCTTTCTAACTTGCATGACAAGTTTGTCCGGGCTCTTACAACTGAGTGTGACTGTTTATAGCCTCCCAGCCATGCAAGGACAGAAAGCCTAATATTCTAAAATACAGAAATCTGTTGAAGAAGTTAAAATCAATAGAATAGTACTAAAAAAGATTTCATTGTTGAATCAATGCTTGCTGCAAAGTTTCCTCTATCTATTGTATCCTTGGAAATATATTAATTACATATAGAGAATATAAGTAGTAGCCTTTGATTTAACCACATCAGATCTTAAGTTAATAAATTCCTTTCTTGTAGCTCACTACACCTGTACCTTATAGGAATGTAACCTTGTCATGTGTATAGCACCTGACTTTAGGAAAATCAACTTAAAAGAATATAAGCCTTTTTCTAGCTAACTAACCTTTGTTAAACTGTTAGCAGACCCCCTGGCCAGAAGATGATGTAAACCACCTAAAACTTTTGTATATCACGAGACATACAAAAATAAGCCCTGATCCTGATAAGGGTCAAGACTGCTGACCCCGCGTGATTTTGGCGTGACTCTATACCTCCCTTTCTCTGTTTCTTATGCGCATAACTTAGGGTATAAAATTTGGGGCCTTGCTCACTGAAGCTTGGTCTCCCCATGTCGTTCTTTCTCTTTTTCCATCCTTTTCTCTATTCTCCTTTTTCTGGTTGAGATCCTTGGAGCGCTGGGCCCTCTGCGTTTACTTATCTGCCTGGGCTTCTAAGACCCACTCGAGGGGGTGCCCTGGTGGGGTACCTCCAGTGATTCGAGAGGGCGCCTGCGGCCTACGTAAACAGAGCAAACCCCGTGCTGGGGTTTTATTGGTTTCCAGCGTAAACCAAGGAATCATCAGCCCCTGTCTCTCTCTTTCTCTCTCTCTCTCTCTTTCTCTCTCTCTCTCTCTGACGCCGACGCCGTTCATCCCGAGGATACCCTGGGCCATATCGAGGCTGGACCCCGATAACTTTCTCTTCTTTTACTTTCTGAAGCACGTTCATTTCCGGTCTAGGACTTTTGTGCCACTGCGCCCTCATTGTTTTGAAAAAAGATCTGTCTACTCTCTCTGGCTTGCCTTGTTATTTTGGAAAGCTGGCTATTTCCCTCATTTCCTGTTTGATACTTTGGTTCCAGGGGTGGATCAGGAGGGTCATTGAGTGGTGGCAAAGGGCATCTGGGGCATCTGCTCCCTGACCCCATGGGCGGGGGTGGTTGTGGGCAGCACTTTTCTGGGTCAAATGTGCCAATGTCCCTGCACAGTTTCTGGAGGCTGCTGTAACAGGTGCCCTGCATGAAGTAGGTCAAGGCCCACATCTGTGAGCTCTTCCTGAGAGTCACAGGTCAAGGGCAGTTGGGCCCTCTGGCCAGGGCCTTGCATGGGTGACAGGGAGGCGTGGGCTCTGATACAAGGTCTGGGGTGAGTTCCCTCCGTCTGCAGGCTCCCGCAGCATGGGCACAGCTCAGCTTCTTGTTGTCACGGGACTGAGGTTGCTTCCTGGCTGTCCAGCCTCTGTCCCTTCAAACCAGTGATGGTGGGCAGAGTCCTTCTCACCATCCAGCCTCTCTGACCCCTTTCTGCAGAGGAGACAGTCCTCCTTGTCTGCTGGGGTCCATGTCACGGGTCAGATCCTCTGGACCATCTGGGACACGGTCCCAGCCTCAGGTCTCTGGTGTTAGTCACTTCTCCAGGGTCCTTTGGCCCCGAGAGGGGACACATCCACAGGTCCAGGGATTGGGACTTGGAGTGGGCCTGTCGGCAGACCAGAGGCCCACAAACAGGGCAATGTCCAGTGACTCAAACGCACAACACTAAGCGCATCTGTGGAGAAAGCAAAGAACAGCATGCCGGCCGCCTGCAGAGTGCTGGTTCGACCTCACGGACCAGGTAACGAGCTGGAAAGGACAGCTTGTTTCCGCCAGGACTGGGGACTCCTGGAGGCTGGGCCTTCCTCCCTTGGGGGGCCGCTCCTGGGCCCCAAGGGGCTGCAGCCGCTCTCCAGGGGTGGGGAGGACACAGCCCTCTTGGCTCAGCGGAAGGCTTGGGCGATGTGGGCAGGGGCTTGTTCTGCTGGGTCCTTAATGTCTGCAGTGGTGATACAGGCTTTTTAAGCTTGTGTCTATTACTTGGTCCTAAGATCTCGGCCAACTGGCTGAACTGGCTCAACTGTTGCCGCTTCAGGATCATGATTTAGATTCTCGGCTTCGGTCTTCTGGGTAAAGTTCACTGTGGGCTCTGTCTCTATCAGAAGCCACTCTGACTTCCATGGATGTCAGCGGAAAATAGAATTCACTTCACTGTGATTGAATATAAACCATAGTCCACCATCTTTCAACCATTTTGCAAAATAAGAGCCAATCGATGTCACCTTTTACAGTTCAGTGACTGGAAATTATCCGTGACTGGACACATGGATCCACTGTGTGCAGGGCACGCCTTCCTGCATCTAGATTTCAGTCTCTTTCCGTCAGGATTTTTAGCCTAAAAATCTTAAGTGAAGTCAGTCAGTTTTTGGAGAACAAGGAGCCACCATTGGCAGCGTTTTCAAGGTTTCAGGGCCAAGCCCTTCTCAGGAGCTGTTTGCTGTTAAACAAACAAGATGGGCGATGGGGAAACAGAATGAACCTTGACCTCCCAGGTGCAATGAGATTCTTGGAGAGCTTGCTTGTTGCTCGCTCATCTTAGACACTCTGGACACAGAAATTTCTGGGTGTGGGGCTGCCTGTCCCCGCAGGGTGTGGGTCTTGGGCTGGTTCCTGTCTGGTGGGAGACAGAGTCTCCCTGGTCTGAATGGTGGGAAGTTGCCTGCTCGTGAGAGTGGGGGAGCAGCCAGTGTCTGGGGACCTCAGTGGCCTGACGGGGAGAGGGGAGAGGTGACTGAAGGCCCATCCTCCTGCCCGTTAACTGGCCTGGTGGACCCAAGCCACCTGGGAGCCACCTGACCTGCCTAACGACGTGGCCTTTGGATGCCGTGTGAAGCCTCTCTTATACTTGGCTAAGCCCTTGCTGGCCTTATGATCCAGGCCACAGACTTCAATCTTGATGCCTCTCCAGGTTGGTCCATCACGCCCAGGTCCTCCCACGTTGGGATGGAAGCTCTGAGAGTGAGTGCTGTGCCCCAGCATCGCAGATGCTGTCACAGGACCGAGGGAGCATCTGGGGTTCCACAGATGCCTGTCAGCTGCTGAGTCATTGTTTACAGGCAGCATTAGGCAGATGTTTATCAATCAGCGCTGAGGAAGCAACGCCATGTGACAAGCTGCCCGGATACTCTGGCTCACAAGAGGCACTTATTCTCACACTCATGCGATGAACTTATCACGTGTCTCACCCTCCTTGTCCTACGGCCACCTGGCCTTGCTCCTCCCACGTGATGGAGTATAAGAGACAAAGTCGCATGCACATGTGTTAGAGCATCTGTTCTTGGGACATCTGACGACATTTGATTGGCTCATGGAAATCTCATTGATGGGGCAGAAAACATATTGGCATCACGGGGCCGGGGGAGCACAGGCATGTCACATGACAAAGGGTGTGTGCACAAGTCCTCTCACAGAGGCAGACGGGCCGGGACCAGTGACCCCGTCTGCTACCTGGGCAGGGAGGATGAGGGGGACAGGTCCAGCGAGCCCCTTTGCCTCCTCCTGCTCTGCTTGCACCTGAATGTCATATTCACTAATCCCTGCAGCCCATCTTAGCAGAGTTGCGAGATGCTGATAAAAATCCAAGGATGAACAGACTTCAGGGGTTGGCTTCTGAAGCCCAGTCCTCTGACCTTGGAGCTTCTGTTAGAGCAGGACCTGATGTCTCGCTGTGTCCTTGGGATCCTGCTGGGCGCTGTATGTGATGCCACACTGACCGCAGCTGCTTCCCGCCCCTTCCCTTTCCAGGAGGCAGGTACCTGGTTGGGGAGGGAGGGGTTGGGCCGCAGCTCTGTACGTGCTTTCTTGAAGGGAATGTCCCGGACCGGGGTTGACCAGGTGTCCCAGAGGGCAGGGCTGCTACCCACCTCATTGTGCCCTGGGGCACCCTCGTCCACGAGGTTGGGAGGGTGACTGTTTTGGAACCGCTGAGGTCGGTGCCTGATTGCTGAAGAAAGTCAGGTTTTCAAGAGTCTCCGGCTAAGTGCGGGAGATGCTCTGAGTCCCAGATGCAGTGTGAACCTGGCCACACTTCCTTCCTGTGCAGACCCTGATGGCCAGGAGCTCCGTGCTCAATTCCTGTATTTTATGACCTTATTATAGAACCTGATGCTTATTGGCTCTGAAAGTCAGCCATTTGGAATATTCCAGGATTACGGATCCAGAAGTTTCCCAGCCTCCTGTCCTGTTCTCACTCCTGCCAGACCCAGCAGGGTGACCTCAAGCCGCAGCCTCTGGCAGCCTCTTCCGTGAGGCCATCCAGGCGATGTGCCCCAGCCGTCACAGGGGATTTCTGCCCCAGGCTCGTGGACCATCGGGATGACATCTACCCAAGAAGGCCTGGGCGGCCCTGGCCTGTGAGTGGCCTCAGCCCCGTGGAGACCCCAGCAGAGCCCTGCCAGGCAGGAGCCTGTGCAGCCAGCGGATGCTCCCCGTGATGCCCCCAGCCCCGTGCGCCCAGTGAGGGGGCCTGCTGTCCAGGACGACAGCCTCGTGTTAACCGTTAACTGAGACTTTGAACATGAGCTTGGTAAACGTTGTGCTGAGTCAGAAGGCCTAGAGACAAACATACAGGTTTTACCAGATCGCACGCTGGCATTGCAATGATCTGTAAATTTGAGTTTTATCCTGTGGTTCACTATGGTTCTCCCAGACTCCCCAGACAGTACCTTAGTTTCCATTCTCTGCCAAGTCCCTGCAAAGTGGACATTAAGAGGTAGGTATTAAATGGTCACATATTTTATGAATAATATATTTTGTTACAACATATTTTTTAGTCTCATTATTTTATTAACAGTATGGCTTTGCATCCAATTTTCTAACAATGAATGATTTAAAAGTTTAAGTGGCAGAAATTGTTCCAATTTAATGTTTTATTCATTTGCACGGCCGAACGTTTCAATCACACCTCTGTGTGGCCTGGGGCCCCTGAAAGTGCCTGCTGTGTGCACCTCGAGGGCCCAGGAGATTCTCCTTTGGGGATGGGGTGAGGCTTGTTCCAGGAGGCACAGCTCTTGCTCATGGAACCTCTGAAGCACACAGTAAAGGCTGATGTCAGTGTCTTCAGGTTTCCATAGTAACCCCGGCTCCCTGCATGGGACCCTCAGGCGTGGGTGTCGACCCCCGGACCCAGAGCCTCATCCAAGCAAAGGATGAGTGAGGAACACGGGTGAATCTGATGCCCCTCACCCTCCAGACCCAACGGCAGTGCCTCGCCGGCACACTGAGGGGTGCTGCCCTGACAGGCTCTTCCCTGGCGGTCCTCTGGGGGCTCTCCTTCCTCTGCCTGCATCCCACGCACCTCACTGACTGATGCAGTCCCTCCCATCAGTTGGTAAAGAATCCACCTGCAATGTAGGAGACCCCAGTTTGATTCCTGGGTTGGGAAGATCCGCTGGAGAAGGGATAGGCTACTCACTCTAGTATTCTGGCCTGGAGAATCCCATGGACTGTATAGTCTCTGGTGTCAAAGAGTTGAACACGACTGATACAAGGTGTATCAAGAACTATTTCCACTGTAGATTACATGAAAGAAGCACTTGTAAAAATAAAGATATCCTAAATGTAAATGTTAAATAGTGTGTGTTGGTGGGAATGTAAATTGATGCAACCACTATGGAAAAAATGATGGCGGTCCTTCAAAATATTAAAAATAGGATGACCTTAGGATCTAGCAACTTCACTTCTGGGTGTTTTTCTGACGAAAACAAAAATACTAACTTGAAAAGACACACGCTTTCTCACACTCGTAGCACTATTTGCAACAGTGAGGATAAGGAAGTGGCCTAAGTGCCCATTGACGGGTGGATGGATAAAGAAGCTGTGGCGCATGGATACAGTAGAACGTTACTGACCCATGAAAAGAACAAAAGCTTGCCCCCTGTGACAGTGTGGATGGACCTGGAGGGTTTTACGCTAAGTGAAGTGTTAGACAGAGAAAGACAAACAGCCTATGACTTCACTTACACGTGGAATCTAAGAAACACAGCAAGAAAACAGAAATGGAAACAGACCCACGGATTCAGAGAACATTCAGGTGGTCGCCAGAGGGGAGAAGGTGGGGCAACGAGTGACAGGGGTGCGAAACCAGAGGCTCAGACCTCCAGCTGTAAAGCAAGTAAGTCTCGTGCAGGCACCAGCATCGTAACAACCTCGCGTGAAGGCAGATGGCATCTCGACTTTCCACATTAGTCATTTGATGCTGCCCACGAGGGCCACGCCACTGTCCTGTACACCGGAGACTGACGCAGTCCTGGAAGCCAAATGTGCTCCAAAAACGGCCCAACAGTGTGGAAACCAGTGATTCGTCTCTCCCCCTCCTGGGAGACTATTTGTCAAAGTGTTTAGTTCCAAAAGAAGCTGGGTAATAAAATACGTGTTATTCATGCTTCTAATATTTGGGCGACACCTGCCCTTCCTCATGCTCGGATGCCCATGTCAGCAGTGGGTTTCGATGTTCCCCCAACCCCCACCCCCGTCCTGTAAGCCCCTCAGCCCATGCAGATGTCATGGATTTAGTTTAGCTCACTTGGCTGTTCTGTTAACTTGGCCAAATCATTCTAAGATCCGTCCTTAGGGGTGGGGGCTGGTGGGTGGAGACTGGCCTGACTGTGGCTCCGTCAGCTTCCGGAGGGGACAGGGGACCATATGACAGTTTATCCTGCCCCTGGGCTGTCTGTCCATGTCCCCCGCAGTGGACCCACGGGTGGGCTGTGGGGGCTCTGCATCACTGTCTGCCCCCAACTTACTGCACACGAGGTGTTACCAGCTGCACGGGGTGGAGGGCGTGTCTCCCTACAGGGAGTCTCAGCCTCAGCGTCAGGCCCTCCAGGGAACACTCAGGACTGGTCTTCTTTAGGATTCACTGGTTGGATCTCCTTGCTGTCCAAGGGCCTCTCAAGAGTCTTCTCCAACACCATAGTTCAAAAGCATCAACACTTTGGTGCTCAGTTTTCTTGCTGGTCCAACTCCCACATCCATATATGACCACTGGAAAAACCATAGCCTTGACTAGACAGACCTTTGTTGGCAAAACAATGTCTCTGCTTTTTAATATGCTGTCTAGGTTGGCTGTAGATTTTCTTTCAAGGAGCAAGCATCTTTTAATTTCATGGCTGCAGTCACCACCTGCAGTGATTTTGCAGCCCCCCAAATAGGAAAAGGAGTACGTCAAGGTTGTATATTGTCACCCTGCTTATTTAACTTATATGCAGAGTACATCATGAGGAATGCTGGGCTGGAAGAAGCACAAGCTGGAATCAAGATTGCCAGGAGAAATATCAATAACCTCAGATATGCAGATGACACCACCCTTATGGCAGAAAGTGAAGAGGAACTAAAAAGCCTCTTGATGAAAGTGAAAGAGGAGAGTGAAAAAGTTGGCTTGAAGCTCAACATTCAGAAAACAAAGATCATGGCATCTGGTCCTATCACTTCATGGGAAATAGATGGGGTAACAGTGGAAACAGTGTCAGACTTTATTTTTTGGGGCTCCAAAATCACTGCAGATGCTGATTTCAGCCATGAAATTAAAAGACACTTGCTCCTTGGAAGGAAAGTTATGACCAACCTTGATAGTACATTAAAAAGCAGAGACATTACTTTGCCAACCAAGGTCCGTCTAGTCAAGGCTATGGTTTTTCCAGTGGTCACGTATGGATGTGAGAGTTGGACTGCGAAGAAAGCTGATCGCCGAAGAATTGATGGTTTTGAACTGTGGTGCTGGAGAACACTCTTGAGAGTCCCTTGGACTGCAAGGAAATCCAACCAGTCCATTCTAAAGGAGATCAGTCCTGGGTGTTCATTGGAAGGACTGATGCTAAAGCTGAAACTCCAATACTTTGGCCACCTCATGCGACGAGCTGACTCACTGGAAAAGAGTCTGATGCTGGGAAGGATTGGGGGCAGGGGGAGACGGGGATGACAGAGGATGAGATGGCTGGATGGCATCACCAACTCGATGGAGATGAGTTTGAGTGAACTCCGGGAATTGGTGATGGACAGGGAGGCCTGGCGTGCTGTGATTCATGGGGTCGCAGAGAGTCGGACATGACTGAGTGACTGAACTGAACTGAAAATAAAGTCTGTCACTGTTTCCATTGTTTCCCCACCTATTTGCTATGAAGTGATGGGACTGGATGCCATGATCTTAGTTTTCTGAATGTTGAGCTTCAAGCCAATCTTTTCACTCTCCTCTTTCACCTTCATCAAGAGGCTCTTTAGTTCTTCTTCACTTTCTGCCATAAGGATGGTGTCATCTGCATATCTGAGGTTATTGATATTTCTCCTGACAATCTTGATTCCAGCTTGTGCTTCATCTAGCCCGGCATTTCTCATGATGTACTCTGCCTATGAGGTAAATAAGCAGGGTGACAATATACAACCTTGACGCACTCCTTTTCCTATTTGGAACCAGTCTGTTGTTCCATGTCCAGTTCTAACTGTTGCTTCTTGACCTGCATACAGGTTTCTCAAGAGGCAGGTCAGGTGGTCTGGTGTTTCCATCTCTTTAAGAATTTTCCACTGTTTGTTGTGATCCACACAGTCAAAGGCTTTAGTGTAGCTGATGAAGCAGAAGTAGATATTTTTCTGGAATGTTCTGCTTTTTCTATGATCCGGTGAGTATTGGCAATTTGATTTCTGGTTCCTCTGCATTTTCTAAATGCAGCTTGAACATCTGGGTGGTCTTGGTTCATGTACTGTGGAAGCCTGGCTTTGAGAATTTTGAGGATTGCCTTGCTAGCGTGTGAGATGAGTGCAATTGTGTGGTAGTCTGAACATTCTTTGGCACTGCCTTTTTTTGGATTGGAATGAAAACTGACCTTTTCCAGTTCTTAGCCCACTGCTGAGTTTTCTAAATTTGGTGGTATATTGAGTGCAGCACTTTAACAGCATCATCTTTTAGGGTTTGAAATAGCTCCTCTGGAATTCCATCACCTCCACTAGCTTTGTTCATTGTGATGTTTCCTAAGGCCCACTTGAGTTCGCATTCCAAGATGTCTGACTCTAAGTGAGTGAACACGCCATCATGGTCATCTGGGTCATTAACAAAGGTCCGTCTAGTCAAGGCTATGGTTTTTCCCGTGGTCATGTATGGATGTGAGAGTTGGACTGTGAAGAAAGCTGATCGCCGAAGAATTGATGGTTTTGAACTGTGGTGCTGGAGAACACTCTTGAGAGTCCCTTGGACTGCAAGGAAATCCAACTGGTCCATTCTAAGGGAGATCGATCCTGGGTGTTCATTGGAAGGACTGATGCTAAAGCTGAAACTGCAATACGTTGGCCACCTCAAGCGACGAGTTGACTCACTGGAAAAGACTCTGATGTTGGGAAAGGTTGGGGGCGGGAGGAGAAGGGGATGACAGGAATGAGGTGGCTGAATGGCATCACCGACTCTGTGGACATGAGTTTGAGTGAACTCCGGGAGTTGGTGATGGACAGGGAGGCCTGGCGTGCTGTGATTCATGGGGTCGTGGAGAGTTGGACACGACTGAGTGACTGAACTGAACTGAAGATCTTTTTGTATTGCTGTTAGGTTTAAGTTCATTCTTTAAATTCTCTTAGGCAATGCATGTCATGTGACCATTTTAAAAAATGGAAGTTGCTTATTGGAAAAGCAGCCGTTCAGAACATATGGGAGATATTAAGAAATACTGAGAAACCAGAATTGAGTGTTGAGCTTCTGAAAAACTGTGCTTTGAGTCTCCATATGGGGAGGTGAAACTTGAGGCACCTCATTACACTTGATGTCAAAACATGACAAAGACTTTAAATAAAGGAAAATTATGGAAACATCTCTTTCACGATAGCAAACAAAAAAAATCCTAAACAAAAATTGGCCAAATTATATAGAAATGCTAATATGTCATGATGCAGTGGGTTTCTTCCAGGTAAACAAGGGTGGTTTAAAGCTAAAAAGTCAATGTAATTCAACACTTTATCAGATGAAAGAGAAAACCCCATCTCAATGGATGCAGGAAAGTATTGATAGAATGCAAACTCCATTCATCGTGAAGTCTTTTAACCAACACTAGGAACTGAAGGGAACCTCCTCAATCCAATAAAGAGAGCAGATAACTGTCCAGCCACAAACAGCACTGGAGAGTTAGTAACGCTGCCACCACGTCTGCTCAACAGTTCCCTAGGCGAGGAAAACATGCCTGAGGATTTGGAAAGAAGAAATAAAGTTCATAATGTGATTGTGTACAGAGAAAGAAGGAATATATTTAAAAACTCCCCAAATTAATATGGATACAGATCAATATTAAGAAATCACTTGTACTTCTCAATACCAGCGACAAACAGACAACAGAATCGTAAGACAGGAGTCTTTTCAGTCGTGCAAACAGCATCCGGTATGAGGCTGTTGTGGGCACTGAGAACCAATCTCAGCCGAAGGAAATGAGAGCTGAGTGGGCTGAGAGGCCACACGGTTTTTAATGTCAGTCTTCCTCAGACTGACTAGAAATTCAGTGTGATTCGAATCAATACTCTAGCGGATTGCTTTTCTGGAAATCAACACGCTTACTTTGAACTCAATGTGTGTGGTCATAAGGCTCTGAGACGACTCGGGGACCCCCAACTCCCCGCCATAGCCAACCCCCACCCCCTGCCCTCACCAAGGTGGGCTGACCCAGGGACCGTCTTCAGCGAGGACACAGAGTCACTTCTGAAGCACTGAGTTCACCGTCACTCAAGGAAGCTACTCCTGGATCCCTGATTTACGCTCAGAGATAGTAAGTGAGGTGTGTACACTGCTGAGTTTTGGGTGGTTTGTTTCCCAGCAATAAATAACGAATACAATACAGAAATGCAAAGGGCCTAGAAGAGCCAGAGCACGTGTGAGAACAAAGCGGGAGGCCTTCCTGCAAAGCGACAGTGATTGAGATGGTGCGATGCTGATGTGAGCTTTCCTGGTGGCTCAGCGGCAAAGAAGCAGCCTGCCATGCAGGAGCCACAGGAGGTGTGCGTTCAATCCCTGGATAGGGAAGATCCCCGGGAGGAGGGCATGGCAACTCCCTCCAGTATTCTTGCCTGGAGAATCCCATGGACAGAGGAGTCTGGTGGGCTACAGCTCACGAGGTTGCGCAGAGTCGGACACGACTGAGCCACTGAGCACACAGGCGACCATGATGCTGATGTAAAAGCAGACGAACGAACGGAACCAAAGGGCCAAACAGACGACACAGAGGCTGCGCCTGACCCACGCCAGGGGGCGCCTCACTGTGCGGAAGGGCGTTTTCAAAATAGAATGTGTGCTCATTGGTTCAAAGTGGGAAAGAATGAAGTTTTGACTCTTTCCACATTTTATGCAAAAACAAATTCACATTCTAGGTGTACTGTAGGTCCACACGTGGATGAGGAAGCAGGCAAGATTCAAGGAGAAAGCAAAGAGAATGTCTTCCTTTTTCTGGGAGGTGAAGGCATCTTACGCAGGAAGCACACACTCGATAAACACGAGGAACAGGCTTGTTACTTTGTGTGACGCCACGATTAAGAACATCCGCTCATCAACAGACACAGTGAAGAAAGTGAAAACGCAGGTCACAGAACAGGAGGCTTTGTCTGTGTCTGTTTATCTTTATATACGTACGTGCGTCAAAGCATCTCATCCAACGAAGAACTAGAAACTGCTCAAATACACGCACAGCAAATAAAGTATTTACACAGGCCCTTCAGAAAAGAAAAAATATCCAGACAGTAAGTAAATAGCAAAAATGGCTAAACTGTTATTCATTAGGAATAAGGCGTAAAACCCCAGCATGACACCATGGAATACTCACCACGGCACACTCACCAAATGGCTGAAAAGAAGTCTCGTGCTGACTTGTGGCTGGCATGGCATGAGTGCAGCCATCACGCTGGAGGGGAGACAAGAGCCACATGTGTTCTGAGCCTGCAGGCCTGTGCCTCCCTGGCTCAGAGTCCCCACAGCTGCAACTGGACGCATGCACTGGAGCTGCTACCAGAGCAGGCAGCCCGAGGCAGGTCCAGGCTCAGTAACGGCGTCCGAGGGGAAAGAGCTCCTGGGGATTTAACAGAAAGAGCCCAGCGGATTGGCTCCTGAGGGGAGACTGTTACTGAGATGACAGAAGCTCCAGAAGGAAGTTGCTGTGCAAATCTGTGACACAGCTAGGAACTTTTTAAGCATTATTGAACAACAGCCCTGGAGCCACAGAGGCTGGAAAGCGGGCTGGTTCCAGACACCATCGTGCGAAGGTGGGAGCTGAGGGCAGTCGCCTGCTGGTCACTAGTTCCCCAGAAGGGGGACATTGCCCATAGGATCAGCCCAGTCACATTCATTGTTGGTTTATTAACCTGAAGTTGTTTCAGCAAGAAACATCATGCGGATCAATATAATTAAACCTGCAGCAAATCTGAGGGGCATTATTTTATCCTTTGATTTAATAGTTTTCCCTTTTGGATCTGGCTTGTAAAGAACTGAGCCTAAATGCCTGTGTGGCCCTTGTGTGGTGATTTGGTTGTAAGATTTCAAACTCTATTCAATTTCCATCAGGGAAAAATCACATTTTATTACGGTTTTTTGGTATTTCCCCAAATTAAATCCCAGTGCCAGCAAAGTCATAACTGAGATGACTGTTTTAGTTCAGTTCAGTCACTCAGTCGTGTCCGACTCTTTGCGACCCCATGAATCACAGCACGCCAGGCCTTCCTGTCCATCACCAACTCCTGGAGTTCACTCAAACTCACGTCCATCGAGTCGGTGATGCCATCTAGCCATCTCATCCTCTGTCGTCCCCTTCTCCTCCCGCCCCCAATCCTTTTCAGCATCAGAGTCTTTTCCAGTGAGTCAACTCTTTGTATGAGGTGGCCAAAGTATTGGAGTTTCAGCTTTAGCATCAGTCCTTCCAATGAACACCCAGGACTGATCTCCTTTAGAATGGACTGGTTGGATCTCCTTGCAGTCCAAGGGACTCTCAAGAGTCTTCTCCAACACCACAGTTCAAAAGCATCAATTCTTCGGCGATCAGCTTTCTTCACAGTCCAACTCTCACATCCATACATGCTGCTGCTGCTGCTGCTGCTGCTAAGTCACTTCAGTCGTGTCCGACTCTGTGTGACCCCATAGACGGCAGCCAACCAGGCTCCCCCGTCCCTGGGATTCTCCAGGCAAGAACACTGGAGTGGGTTGCCATTTCCTTCTCCAATGTGTGAAAGTGAAAAGTGAAAGTGAAGTCGCTCAGTCGTGTCCGACTAGTAGCGACCCCATGGACTGTAGCCCACCAGGCTCCCCTGTCCATGCGATTTTCTAGGCAAGAGTACTGGAGTGGCTTGCCATTGCCTTCTCCATGACCACTGGAAAAACCATAGCTTTGACTAGACGGACCTTTGTTGGCAAAGTAATGTCTCTGCTTTTTAATATGCTGTCTAGGTTGGTCATAACTTTCCTTCCAAGGAGTAAGCGTCTTTTAATTTCATGGCTGCAGTCACCATCTGTAGTGATTTTGGAGCCCCCAAAAAGCCTGTTTAGATTACTTTAAAATAAGGTACTGATTTCTTTGAAACTATGGACCAGATAGTAATGGAGGGCATTAAAATTTGTCTTTTATATTGAACAATATTTCGGCAATATTAGACTCAGTGATTTACGACAATGGTGAACTGCTTTATTGAAATAATAGAGACAAATGAATTTCAAGACAGAAAGTCTGGGAAACAGCCAACTGGACCCGTGGGTTCTAGAACATTCACTCTGACGGCACTTTCCATCCCCAGGTCGTGAGGGATTTGGCATCACCAGGTTGAAGCTGGAGCTGTTCCAGAAGCTTGGATGGACAGGCGGACTGACAAGCCCCGGGTTTTGAGCCTCCCTCGAAGTTCCAAGCAGGGAGCGGCAGCCCCACAGCCCTGCAAGTGGGGAGAAGCTGCTGGTAATGAAAACACTTTTCTGAAAAAGCCTTCATTGGCGTAGAAGCAGCGGAGGGCTGGGCCTTACTTTAGTGGGATTTAAGGTCGGTAGCTGTCTGTCTAGCTGCCTGTCTGGTGACTCCACCAGCTGCTGTGGGCGGGGCTTGCTGGGGGCCCGCCCACTGTCTGCTCTGTCAGAGCAGAGCCCCCCACGGGCGTCCCTAGGGTCCTCTGAAAGGGCGCCCCCATTTCTCTTCCCCGTTGTCCGATTTGGCAGCTCTCACAGCTGCGGGCGGAGAAGGCAATGGCACCCCACTCCAGTATGCCTGGAAAATCCCATGAACGGAGGAGCCTGGAAGGCTGCAGTCCATGGGGTCGCTAACAGTCGGACACGACTGAGCGACTTCACTTTCACTTTTCACTGTCACGCATTGGAGAAGGAAATGGCAACCCACTCCAGTGTTCTTGCCTGGAGAATCCCAGGGACGGTGGAGCCTGGTGGGCTGCCGTCTATGGGATCGCAGAGTTGGACACGACTGAAGCGACTTAGCAGCAGCAGCAGCACAGCTGCGGGAGGCCGGCCTTTGTTTATGTGCCTGTGTACTGCAGTGAACTTGTGCACACACACGCACACACACGTGCACACACACGTGTGTGCACACACAGAGACACACGTGTGTGCACACTCACGCACACAGGTGTGCACACACGCACACACGTGCACACACGCGCACACGTGCGCACACACGCACACACGTGTGCGCACACACGTGCGCACACACACGCACACACACGTGCACACGCACACACACGTGTGTTGGCTCCCGGAGGGCCCAGTGTATTCACTGCAGGGTCGCAGGGCCACAGGTTGGGGTCTGATCTTCGCCACCTCCCGGGAGGGTTGGTTCCAGTCAGAGCAACACAGGGGCCGCTGAGGAGCCGGGCTGGTCGGGGGACAGTGAGAGGCAGGGGCACCGGGGGTCGGAGACGCTGGCTGGAGACCCTCAGGGCCTGCAGCCCGACCCGTCCCCCAGGAGGACCTTGGGTCTCCCTAAGGGCCCCTGAGACAGCGGTGAGGCTGGGTCACGTCCGTGTGTGAGATGTATCACTTGTAATACAGCTTGCTTTTAACAGAAAATGAAATGATGTATAGAAATAAAGCTTTGGGGAGACACAGAAGTTAATAGAAAAGATAAAGCTGACCATTGCAGTCACAGGCAACAAGAAAAACAAGCCCTGGGAGAAATAGCAATAATTACAGTAAAAGGAACTGAATTACAAGAAGCAGTGTCTCCGAGAGAGGAGATCAGCAGTCTATTTTGGGCTCCAGGCCTAACCTTGCGAAACTGCATGTTCAGTTCTGCAGATGGCAGTCCTGCGCATGTGTCTCGAAGAGCTGAGATTCCAACGGCGAATCGCAGCGCAGGGAGGCTGGCACTTCCCTTCAGACGCCAGGGCCACCCGTCTCCCTCTGCTCCTGCTCCCCTGCAGCAGGCAACTCCGGAATTCTCAGTGTGTCGATGTGCTGGGGTGGCCGACCTGACCTTGAGCTGGTGTTTGGGGATCCTTGCTCCAGGGATGCTGGATCATCCTGGGAGTGGAGGGAGGGGCAGAGAGTCCCACGGGAGGAGGAGGCCCCGCGTTTGTGGGTGGCGGTCCAGGCGCCCTCCGCCCTGCGTCTGCGGGAAGGCCCCTTGTTCTGTTTGCTGTGCCTCGTGCGGCCAGCTCTCTGTCTGGGACGGTGTGCTCGTGTCCTGGGGATGGACTGTCTGCGGGAGCCATGTGCAGGGTCCCCGGAGCCCCGGGAGCATCACAGCGGCCGTCTGTGCGTCTCTCCAGGACAACCTACCTGGCCCAGACACCGTGCCCTCAGCTCAGGGTCTTTTCTGGGAGGATTGGAAGCCGACATGTTATTATTGCTCCAGGAAAATGTTTTGTGCAGCAAATGTGTGCGTGGTAGGAATGGCCATGTGAGGTGCCCAGGACCTGCCGTGACACAGGCGGAGAGGCACCAGGGGAGCACAGAGGTCAAGGTCAGGGTCAAGGAACAGGGAGCAGGTGGGGTCTAGCCGGGCCTGGCAGAGGTGGAGGGTGCAGCCCCCTGACCTTGTGGACTGGGGGCCAAGGGGGCATCTCCACCGGAAGGTGGGCCTCTGACAGCTGCTCTGAGAGGAGAGGCCTCAGAGCTTGGGCTCCACATAGCCCCTCCGCGACCATCACCTGTTGTCCTGGGTGCCAGGTTGCGGAGCAGCCATAGGCTGCTCTCTGGGGTGGAAGTTCTGGTGACGACTGGTGTGTTGGCCGTGGTGGCCATGGTGACTCTTCTGGCCCGGCACCCCCTGGCTCCTGTTCAGACCGTGGCATCCAGACAGGGGCCGGGGAGGTGTGGACTGCAGCCCTCCTGCTTGAGGCTGTGAGCTTTGATGGCTTGTTAAAAATCGTTTGATGTTAAAATAATTAAGAGTTACAGAAAATGTTTGCAAAATAGTACAAGTAATTCCAGTAAACCCTTCACCCAGATTCCCCAAATATTATCATTTTGTTGCATTTGAGTCATCATTCTTGTGTACCTGGCACTTTCAGGTGGGTAGGAATCCAGGTAAGGGGATGGGTGGGTAGGTGGGTGGGCGGGTTGCTAGGTGGGTGGCTGGCTGGCTGGGTGGATAGGTGGGCAGATGGGCGGCTGACTGGGTGGGTGGGTAGGTGGGCAGATGGGTGGGTGGTAGGTAGAGGGAAAAGGGTGGTTGGATGGGCAGAGGGTGTGCATGTCTAATTCTTTCTCAGAGATTTCTTGATGCGTTTTGTATCCAACATGTCTAAATTACTAGAGCTACAACTTCTAGAGTCATATTAAAGTATCCATATTATGAATATTTTAGTAATAATCACCCTGCTAATTGGCTGAGTTTATGATTGTTTGGCACTTAAAAGCATCAGTTCCTTTCCTTCCACTTTTAAGGTCAGCATCTGCGTGTGGACCACAGAGCTGTTTGTCTCTGCTGCTCAGAGCACTGCGGGGTGGCCTGCAGTCACAGGTGGGCTGTGCCTCAAAGGTTAGGCTTCCTGACTGCTCCCTGTTTCTGATGAATGACACTTTATAAGGGCGCGGGCTAAGTTCTAACAGCTGAGTAACCCCCGACTTGATAGAAGAGACGTCACAAAGGACAGCAGCAGCAGAATCATTTGCTATCACTTCAGCCCCAGACCCCCACCGACTGTGCCTGTTTTCTCGGGGATGGTGGGGAGGGAGGCAGACCATAAGCCCACCCAGAGAAGAGCGGCCATGGTGAGGGGCTCCCCAGGGCACAGGGAGAAACGCCAAGGGAGGGGAGGAAATGTTCTGCTGTTTGGGGGCCGCAGAGGACACGAGAAAGGGTGGTCCCCGGTGATCAGAAGGCGGGGGGCCCAGCCTCGCAGGGGTAATTCCAAGATGCTCCCTGGGAGGGAGGGCTGGGCTGGGTGATGCTAGCTCTCATCGCTCTGGCTTTGAACTTGGTGGCACGTTCTGTTTGGTCCAGTCAGGAGCCGCCCAGTATCTCCAAAGGTGTCTGAGACAGTGGGGGACTGACTGCCCACGACCAGGTGGTGCAGACAGCTGGAGTGGCAGTGGCTCCATCGGTCACCCCTCACTGAGGAACAGGTTAGGAGTGGCCCTGAGCATCTGGGACGACCGTGCGCGGCTGCCCTCCCAGCAGAGCCCATGGCGCTGGGCAGAGGAGAGGCCTGACCTGGAGATGGGAAGCTTGGGCTCCTGGGGAGGACGTGTGCAGGTGGGGTGCGGCTCCGGGGCCTGGGGCCGGCCACCCTAATAGCAGGGACCAGAATGCAGAGGGGGAGGGGAGGGGTCTGTGTTGGGTGAGGGTTGGGTGCCCTGGGGAGGCCCTCCTGGGGGGTGGCCCCTCGAGCGCCCAGGCCTCCGGCACTGGGATGAACAGCACCTGCAGACCCCCTGAGCCAGGCAGAGCCCCCTCCCCCAGCGCTCACCCTCCTGCTCCCAGGCACACGGCCTGGCTCTGTGTTCTGGAGCAGATGCCTTCTCTGTGATGAGTTCACCTTCGGGCACGCTTCCTGGCAGCAGGGTCTTTCCAGCTTCAAGTCAGTGAGGAACAGTTCCTTTTCCAGACAGGCCCCCCAGCCCCTGACTTCTGGGTCCTCCAGCCTCCGCTTAGATTGGGCCACTTAGAACACAGTCAGGATTTGGCAAAATCAGACACATACAAAGGAATTCTCTTTTGGAGCAAAACAGAAGGCACAGGAAAACCTGGTGGAAAATGAGTCTTAAAAGAAGTTTAAAATGTGTCTCAGTCACGACGGAAGAGATCTGGTGCTCCGCATGGATTCCGGGACGCGGGAGGGCTGAGACCCCACCCTCAGGCGCGTCGGGTCCCAGGCAGGTCGGCCGTCAGAGCGCTCTTCTCTGGGATTTCGAGCTGACGGTGCAGCCACCCACGTCAAAGGTGGACTCAGTTTGGAGACCATCCCCGTTTCTGTGGCCAGCGGAGCTCCAAGCAAGTCAAATCTGGGCCACAGACGTGCAGACCAAAGCATGTTTCTTTACAGGCTGACAAGCAACCTTTTAACAGTTTGAATGTTTCCTTTTTTCAGTCCTGTTTCGGCTTCTCTATCTTAAGTCTGAATGTCCTTCCTTTCCCTCCCTCCTCCCCCACTCCCACCTTAGGTCCACGGGGGTGCATCTCCTCTCCGACTGTACCTCAGGTGCCGACCCCTGAGCTGGTCATGTGTTGGATGAAGTGCTGTGGCCTCACCTCGCCCAACCCCGGCCGGCAGGGGACATCACTGGCGTTGGTGATACAGCTGGGGACCTGGGTTCAGCTATGAGTCCACAGCCGGATGCCTCTGTTGACACAGGGCCCCTTAGAAACAACACCGGCTGAACGCTGGGCCTTTCTCTTCATGCCTGTTTCAGCTCTCAGGTAAGAAGGCACATGCGCTTTCCAGAGAAATGTTGGGAAGATGTGGGGAAGAATTTAAAGGGGAGAAACCATCACGTGTGTTGCGAAAGAATGGACTTTACAGCGAACACCTGTCCGACCCACTAAGAACGGCCAGTCACGCCTCACCAGATGCCGGTCTTCACTTCTCCACCCACTTCTCCAGCCTTCTAGCCTCTGCCCGCCCTAGGTCCACGCCTGTTCACAGTGTTTCTCCTTCCGGAGCACAGTTTGCACAGTGAATGCATGCACACTCACGGAGCTTTGACACGTGCCACCCTCAAACAATGTGGGGCGGCCCCTGCGGAGACAAAGTTCCCGGGGTGCCTCTGGGTCCCCTGCCATTTCCCTGATGCAGTCGTGGGTCCAACGTGTCTCCACCAAGAGCTGGCCTGCCTGTGGCCTCACAGGACAGGACGCATGCCAGGCTCACCTGTCGAGACTCACCTGTGCGGTGGGAACAGGAGGGACCTCTGTGAATACTCCCTGTTCTCCACCCTTCCTGCCTGTGGAGTCCTCTGCGGCAGGATTTCTGGCTGCTGAGCTTCTGCTTTGCGCCTTCTCTTCCTGAAAACATCTGTCTCCATTGCCCCTGGGGGTCTGGGCTGTAGGGGAGGCACGTGCTTAGCTTTATGGAGCTGCTGGGCATCCCCCCGGCTTGTCTTTGATGTTCTGGGTGCACAGGGCCCTCTCCTCACCGGTGCTGTCAGCTGCGTAAATTCTGCCATTCTTTCTGTTGTGCGGCATTTACACTTGACTCCCTGTGGCTGGTCTGCTGAGAGTTTTTTCATGTGCTTATTTCCCAGCACTTGGCTTGGTGTTCAAGTGTTTTCACCATTATTTCATTGAGTGGCTTGTATTACTGAATTTTTGATGTTATTTATTCTAGCTGTCAGTCCTTTGTCAAATATGTTTTTGAGAATTATATACATCTGCAGTCAGAGCTGTGATTTGATGAGCAAAGATTTTAATTTTGATAAAGTCTAATCATCAAAGGTGTGATTTTTCCAGTAATCATGTGTGGATGTGAGAGTTGGACCATAAAGAAAGCTGAGAGATGAAGAATTGATGCTTTGAACTGTGGTGTTGGAGAAGACTCCTGAGAGTCCCTTAGACAGCAAGGAGATGCAACCAGTCCATCCTAAAGGAGATCAGTCCTGAATAGTCATTGGAAGGACAGATGCTGAAGTTGAAACTCCAGTACTTTGCCCACCTGGTGCGAAGAACTGACTCACGGAAAAGACCCTGATGTTGGGAATGATTGAAGGCAGGAGGAGAAGGGGACGACAGAGGATGAGATAGTTGGATGGACATGGGTTTCAGTGGACTCCGGGAGTTGGTGGTGGACAGGGAGGCCTGGAGTGCTGCGGTCCATGGGGCTGCAAAGAATCAAATGTGACTAACTGAACTGAATCATAGAAATATGTGTGTCCTCCCGATGCTCACGTCTCCACGGTTCATGTGTTCCCCCGTGATTACTGTCTGTGTCACACGAATGCTGTGCCCCCACCGCGTAAGCCCACCATGCTCCCTGCTCTTTCGGTACAGCTGTCACCAGCAGGACGTTGACACAAACTCTAAGATGCAGTAGCTTTTTCTCTGAGCATCACGTGCAGCTGATACTTGTATCTCAATGTCCTGAACCCACACTGTGCAGCCTCTTGCTTTGTCACCACAACAAGTTTGTCCAGAGGTGAAGAATGCTGTGATGCAGGGTCTTCAGCAGCCTGGAAATTCCTGGAGGTGGTGCTGTCTGGGCACCAATCGTCTGGTGTGGCTCCTGGCCCCAGTGCGGGGGAATCCAGCTAGACTGACAGGTCCCTGACCTCCAAACAGCCAAATGTCTCCTCGAAGTGTTCTGGGCACCCCTGTAACAGCATCTAGGCTGCTCACAGTCCATAGAATGTGAGAGTGGTCAGCTATACCTGTCTGCTTCCTGGTGGCAGGCAGCGTAATGATGAATGTTGAATGGTTTTCAGTTTATGTTGACAAACAGCCTCAGCCAACCCACTGAAAGAGTAGTGCTGTCTGCATTTGGGAGCCCTTCACTTTAGTGTAATTAGGTTTCCCTCCTCCTTTCAGCTTCCAAGCAAAGCAGTGGTTCAGCTGTTAAAAGTCTGACACTTTAATTGGAGTTTTGATTAGAAATTTCAGGGTATGTAACTGTTACATGGCACCAGGTTTCTGTAGGAATGATGGCTTCATGTATGAGTCATATAAAATCTTCATAGTTTTACTGGAGAGCGTTACTGAAGCCTAGTACGGGGTTTTGAGGGTTTGTCCAAGACTGAGGAACAAAGAATGATCTTCAGATCTCTGCCCACCCTGGTAAATAGGCATGAAAATGAACGTTAGTCCCACAGTCGTGTCGGACTCTTTGCATTTCCATGGACTACAGCCTGTCCTGCTCCATGGAATTCTCCAGGCAAGAGTACTGGGGTGAGTTGCATTTTCTTCTCCAGGGGATCTTCCCAACCCGGGGATAGAACCCATGTCTCCTACATTGCAGGCGGATTATTTACCAACTGAGCAATCAGGGAAGCCCAAACAGGCATGAGAGTAACCAAACCTGAAAATATCACCTCCAGTGGTTTTTCTCCTAAAAGCACTGAAGTGGACCAGTCAGCATCGCTAGATGGGAAGACGGGTAAGTGAAGGTCAAGGACATTGGCATCAAGAGGGACCTTGGAGAGGTGCGCGTGCAGGGCTGACTTGTTACATGGTTAAACGTGCGTTACATCCGACAGGCCCAGCCCGGCAGACGCATCCTGGCCTCTGCCTCTTGCGTCAGGATACTTCCTTCCTAACTGAGCCCGTGGGTATTGGCACTGCTGTGACCCACATGAAATCGATGCTCCGTTTCCAAGTGTAGGTTAAAAAGCAGTCACTGTGGGTTGGTGGTGCTGTCTCCCGAATCAAGCTGCTGGCCGACTGGAGGGCCATAGGGAAGGTGTCCCCCGAATCAAGCTGCTGACCGACCGCAGGGCCACAGGGAAGGTGTCCCCCGAATCAAGCTGCTGACCGACCGCAGGGCCACAGGGAAGGTGTCCCCCGAATCAAGCTGCTGACCGACCGCAGGGTCACAGAGAAGGTCTCCCCCGAATCAAGCTGCTGACCGACCGCAGGGTCACAGGGAAGGTGTCCCCGAATCAAGCTGCTGACTGACTGCAGGGTCACAGGGAAGGTGTTCACGAGCAGAGAGGAGGTCCGTTCTGTCCGCTTCCTGAGGAGTTGGAGAGCAGCCTCGGGACAGTCTTCCCCACAGACTCTGCAGACGCCGGGGCTGGGGGCACCGAGGGGCCTCCTCGCCACAACCCAGGGCCCACCCTCCTGCCTGCGGCTGCCGCCCCACCCCCCACCCCGCCTCCCTCTAAACCGGCTGCCCTCCCCCGTCCCTCCCTGATGGACCCGCCCACCTGCCGAGACCTCAGGGCCGGGCGGTCACCCTGCACAGCTCTGGGCCTGGGGATGTCAGGGGGGCCTGGTCCCCTCCCCGGGTGGCCCCCTCCCTCACCCGCGTCCCCTGCGGGGCGCCAGGTGGCCCTGACCCATCACTGTCTGGCCGTCTCCCCCAGGGGGCGGCTCATCCGCTCCTGTGTCTCCTGCTGACAACCCCACGTTACCCCCAGGTGCCCAGCCCCTTCTCACTCTCCCGCTGTGACTCTGAAATCCGGGGAGGGCAGCCCTACGACCCTGCCAATCCCAGCCCCTTGGTGTCACCAACCCTCACGCCGACATGGATGAACCAGTGGGAGGTGTTTCTCACTTAATCACAGATGTGCCCGACCGACGGCGCACAAGTTCTGACGAGACCCCACACAAGTTCTGATGACAGCTGAGGGTGAACTGTGGGTTCCGGCGCCACTTTTTGGCATTGTAGCCACTGTTTCTGTCTTTCATCTGGGAGGTTTGCCTCGTCTGCGTTTCACGCACGTGCTGGTTGACTGTTTCTCAAGTTCTCTCCAAACTCATCTCGGAGGGAGCGTCCTCTGCTTCCTGTCCTGAAAAGTTTCTCCTGGCTTTATTCTTTACCTCACTGAAGGTCAGGGCTTGACGTCCTGGTTGGAGCGGGCCTGTGGCCCTGTGGTCCCTGCCTGGGGTGTTCTGTCAATCAGGGCCTGTTGGGGCCACTGAGATGGTCCTGAGAAGGACAGGGTTTCCACTCGTCCTTCAGGTGCCGCTGCTGTTGACTGGGCTTACGAGCGATGAGGTTTGCGTCGCTCATGCTTGGAGCCGCCCCGTCGACGGGTGCAGCCCACTCTGTCTCCGGGGCCCTATTCCTGTTAGAATGTGTGGAGTTGGTTCCTCAACTGTCCTCACAGAGTTGGACACGACTTAGCAGTTGAACAGCAACAGCAGCAAGCGGAGGGGAGGCCAGCTATCAGTGGGTGTGTTTTTAGCTCCATTTTGGAAAAAGAAAGACAAGATGGAGAGAAGCATAGCCGTCACCCCGAGGGGTATGAAGGCAGCAACGGAGCTTTTAAACGACAGAGAGGTTGGTGTCCACATTGGAGGCACCATACGGCTGGCATTTGGAGGGAAGGTGCTGGAGACCAGCACCCTCTTTGCAATTCAGAGACCCCACAGGCAGGTCAGAGGAGTGGCCTCTGCTTGCCGCTCACTCCTGATGCCTGGGGTTACGGTTGCATTTGTCCACTTGGGCGGCCATAACAAACTACCAGGGATGTAGTGCAAACAACAGGACATTTATTGTCTCCCGTCCTAGAGCCTGGAATCCAAGACCCAGGTGTGGGCAGGATTGGCCCCCTGAGGCCTCTCCCCTCGGCCTATGGGCGGCGGCCTCCTGCCCATGTCCTTGCGCAGACACCCTGTGTGTGTGGGTGTGTCCTGATCTCCTCTTTCCACGAGGACACCGGGTCTATTGGATCAGTTCTGTTCAGTTGCTCAGTCGTGTCCAGGTCTTTGATACCCCATGGATTGCAACACACCAGGCCTCCCTTGTCCATCACCAACTCCCGGAGCTTACTCAAACTCATGTCCATTGAGTCGGTGATGCCATCCAACCGTCTCATCCTCTGTCGTCCCCTTCTCCTCCCGCCTTCAATCTTTCCCAACATCAGGGTCTTTTCAAATGAGTCAGCTCTTCTCATCAGGTGGCCAAAGTATTGGAGTTTCAGCTTCAGCATCAGTCCTTCCAATGAATATTCACCACTGATTTCCTTTAGGATAGACTGGTTTGATCTCCTTGCAGTCCAAGGGACTCTCAGGAGTCTTCACCAACACCACAGTTCAAAAGCATCAGTTCTTTGATGCTCAGCTTTCTTTACAGTCCAACTCTCACATCCATATATCAGTACTGGAAAAACCATAGCCTTGACTAGACGGACCTTTGTTGGCAAATTAATGTTTCTGCTTGTTAATATGCTGTCTCTATATATATATATATATTATATAATATATATCTATAATATATAACATATATATAATATGTTGGTCATAGCTTTCCTTCCAAGGAGCAAGTGTCTTTTAACTTCATGGCTGCAGTCACCATCTGCAGTGATTTTGGAACCCAAGAAAATAGTCTGTCACTGTTTCCATTGTCTCCCTATCTATTTGCCATGAAGTGATGGGACCAGATGCCATGATCTTAGTTTTCTGAATGTTGAACTTTAAGCCAACTTTTTCACTCTCGTCTTTCACTTTCGTCAAGAGGTTCTTTAGTTCCTCTTTGCTTTCTGCTATAAGGATCCCCACCTGAATGGCCTCATTTAACTCAATCACCTGTTCAAAGACCTTGCCTCCAAAGGCAGGCCTGCTCAGAGGTGCTGGGGGCAGGGCTTCCACACACGCGTTCTGAGGGGCAGAATCTGGGCATCGCACCAGCCAGTGGCATTGCGGCCCTCTGTGTGAAAGTGACAGAGTGGCCCCCCCCACAGTTCTGGGGCTCAGCTCCTGGGGCAGAACCGTGGCCTGTCTGAGGACTGAAACCCTTGCACCTACAGCTCCAGGGGAGAGGACGTGGGTGTGCAACATGAGCTGGGGCCTGGCTTAGCATGGGGACGGTGGCCACAGGCACAATAGACCCTCTCCAAAGCGGCTGAGCCCTGGCGTCCTGTGCTAAGCCAGGGCCCCCATGATGAGGCCTCTTCCGAGTGCCTGTTGGGGCATGTCTGCCAGGGCGGGGTTCGTGATCCACGTGGTGACAGTCGGAGCTGGAGGTGCGGTGTAGACGCGCGTGCTCTGAACACAGGCGTGGCAGCGTGGGGTGACACGCTGACACGTCTGTGCACGGTTGGCACATGAGTGTCCTTTCAGGCGCCGATGCCTCACTCCGAGTATCGTGAAGGTCCTTGGTGTTTATTTACTGGACACGCTCCACCATTGCCTCAGACACGCCAGCCACAGCTGCGGGTGTTTGGGGCCACCCTGAATTTCTCTAACAGCAAAGAACATTTGAGTTCATACTGCTGCTGCTAAGTCGCTTCAGTCGTGTCCGACTCTGTGCGACCCCATAGACGGCAGCCCACAAGGTTCATGTTGCTGCTGCTGCTGCTAAGTCACCCCAGTTGTGTCCGACTCCGTGCGACCCCACAGACGGAAGCCCACCAGGCTCCCCCGTCCCTGGGACTCTCCAGGCAAGAACACTGGAGTGGGTTGCCATTTCCTTCTCCAATGTGTGAAAGTGGAAAGTGAAAAGTGAAAGTGAAGTTGCTCAGTCGTGTCCGACCCTTAGCGACCCCACGGACTGCAGCCTACCAGGCTCCTCCATCCATGGGATTTTCTAGGCAATAGTACTGGAGTGGCTTGCCATTGCCTTCTCCGAGGTTCATGTTACTTCTGTGTTATTCACACATCTGCCCCCTTGCCCTGGGGTCACTAGATCTTCCGTGTTTACACCTTGGCCTCCTCGTTGAGGGGGTGTGTCTGCCCAGGTGAGCTCTGTTACCTCTGCTTCAGCCTGAGACGCAGTGCGGTTCTGAGATTCCAGCCCGGACAAGGGCAGTGGAGGGGCGTGGACGTGGCCTTGGATCTATCATCCCAGGAACAGACAGTGATTGTGGAACGGTGAAAGTGCAGGACTTTGACCCTGACTGTGACCCCAAGCCTAACCCTTCCGATCTCATCTACCCGGTAGACACACAAGCTCCTCTTTGGTGGGGAAGACTTTTATTTTGAAAAATACTCTGACAGTAGCTAAGGGTTACCTTCCGGAAGGTTCAGTTACTCAAGAAATACCTGCCTTCAGGCCGTGTGTGAAGCATTTTGGGGGCGCATCAGGTGAGCGGGTGAGGCAGGCTTGGGGACCACCCGGCCTTATAATGTTCCTTCGCAAACGATGGCACTGGTCCAGGTGCGTGCCCAGCATGGACAGGTACAGAGAACTTTCCTGTAGAGGATTCAGTTGGCGGAGGCAGCTCAGTGTCGTTACCGGGCGGGTGGAGGTGTTCAGGAGGGTGGGACGCGGCCGGGGAAGGGGTGCCTGACCTCCTGCTACTGCTGCTGCTAAGTCACTTCAGTCGTGTCCGACTCTGTGTGACCCCAGAGACGGAAGCCCACCAGGCTCCCCTGTTCCTGGGATTCTCCAGGCAAGAACAGTGGAGTGGGTTGCCATTGCCTTCTCCGGCCTGACCTCCGAGTCTCTGCAAAAGACCCGGTTGAGCTCACCTGCTCCCTCCCGCCGGCAGGAGGAATGCGCCCAGAAAACTTCCCTTTTGTGGAACTCTGTTTCTGGGGCCCGTCTTCCTTTGCGGGCAGCTTCGGGGTCTGTCCGGGCTCCGCGCGTTCCCCCGCTTCCCTCCTGGGCCCTTGGCTCGTCAGCAGCCGCTGCCTCTCCCCTGCTCCGCGCTGGTTCCGCCTCCATGCTGCCGGCACCTCCCCTTCCCTCGCTGCCCCGCTCCTCCCTGGCGTCTTCGGGGCGGGTAGGGAGAGCAGGGGCCTTTCTCCCCCTCCCTCGGGGTCTCGGCTTGAGTCTCTCGCTGCTCTGCGCCTGGCCTCCCAGCGCAGGCGTGGGCCGGCTCCCTGCTGCTGGTTCTGGGGGCCTCGCTGACTGGCTTTCGCCCCTCAGGCCTCTCAGCTTCAGGGATGGGAAATGAATGCCCTTTGTGGTGAGAAAGGAAGCAGAGGAGAAAGAGGCAAGGCTCACCCTGTGACCAGGAGAGCTGAAATCAGAGGAGAGGGGAGTGACTGCCTGGGAGGGCGGTGGGCAGGGGCGGGGTGCGGCCAGGACCCCCTCCCCGCTACCCAGAGTGGCCCCTGCCAGAAACCTGGCGTCTCAGTCCCTGGGATCCTGCTGTAACGTCCGCTGGTCCCACTGAGACCCCACACGCTGCAGCGAAGGGCCTCGGGCCAGGCCGGGAGGGCACCGCCGTCAGGCCCCTGCTTCTTGCTGATAAGGGGGCCGCTGGGTCCCTTGGAGGGGCAGACTGGGTGCTGTCGTTCTCCCAGGCCCTTGCCTCTCCTCTAGGCACTTCCCTCTGTCACCTGTTTATGAATCTTGTCTCCCCAGCAGCCCGCCGCCCCCACACCCCAAGCCAAGCCCAGCCCAGGCAGCATCTCAGGGAGGGGGTGAGGCCACTGGTCACAACAGTCACAGTACCCGCATCTCAGCGCAGCAGGCCACGGTGACTGACTCCTTGGCAGGAGGCCCTGGGTTGGAGGGACGCGGAGGGTTGCTGACATCAGTGGGTCTCAGGCCAACTGCCCTGGAAGTGAGCCTGGGGCCCTGAAGGAAGGGGGAGCCGGGATCCCTGGCTCCCATGAGCTGCAGACCTTCTCTTTGCCCACCTCCTGGTCACGCCTCCATACCTCTGAGATGACAGGCTGGACCTGGGCCTGTTCTTACTTCCCCCGGCTCGTGGGGCTCTTCAGGGGCTCATCTCAGCCCCCAAGAGCCAAGGTCAGCAGATGGGGGACTCAGTCCTGCCTTTTACTGGTGAGTACATGTCGGATGGTCATAGATGATTAAGTGTTTACAGCAAATGCCTGGAGGACCGAGCGGCTTTCTGTAGGAGGCGTCCTCCTGCTTCAGGGGACGAAGGCCCATCCCCGTCTTCATGCCGGTCCCGCGTCTGTTTATGAGCTTCGCCACTCCTCCGGGCACTGGCGTCTGTCACCGCCACGCAACACCATGTGGCACGCTAATCCGCATTAGTGTGCTAATTTGTGCAGCTTTTTATTTTATTTTTTCAGGCTTGTTGATACATTTTATTGTGAGATGGGGAGTCTGGTAAAAAACTAGAAAATGACCATGGTGTAACAAGGAACTTAAAAATGAAGAGTCAGATTTGTAACTTACATACATGAATACAGGAACAAATTGGCACAAAATGTTAAATGTTGTTCCCAACACTGTTTACATGAGGTTATCCTAATTTGGCTTCCTAAGGAAATGAGAGTTTTATGGTTAGACTAATCTCTTAATAAAACCGCAGAGCATCATGCTGTTAGTCACACAGTGAATTTCAAAATTTAAGAGTTTTATATTAAAAACTGGGTAAAGGTAAAATGACTTGATTGCAGTTGTAAAACTAATGCATTCCCATTTAAATTCTGTTCTACAGTCCAAGGCAAGTATAAATGTTAACATACCACTGTTAAATCAAATCTCAATGCAAGAGAACCAATTGCATCTGTACTTTAAATCTTATCAACTTTCCAAATTTTCATACTAAAATATATTATTGTATTAATACAAACTACAGTATTATACACTACACTGTGTAATAAATAAATATAAAAATAAGACACATAAATATAAAAGTTTTCTAAAACTAAAAGTACATATGTCAGTAAGAAGGGTATTAATACTGCCAAGTTTGAAGACATACAGCACAAAAATGTTGCACAGATCTATAAACTAAAAGAAATAAAATAATACTGATAGGTAAAAATCAGCTAATGTTGTTAATAGACTGGGTCCATAATAACTAACATTTGGAAACAGTTATGAGCCAAATAACAATGGCAGGTCCATGTTTGAAATGCAAGTACATGGCTAAAGCAGAGTAGAAAATTTCCCTTTCGTTTCAGTAGAGAAATTCTGAAAGTCAATTAACGCAAAATGAATACTGAGGAATTAAAGGGTGAAATGCCCCAGTGTTGTCTTCGCCGACAGAGTCAGTGGTTTTTAAGTTTTATTTTGGAATTTTGATACAAGAAACAAATCAACAAATGCTAGTTATTGTAGGCCACGCATGAACGGAGGCTGGTCAGAGCCTTGAAAATACTGATAAATGGCACTTACAAAATTTGTGCAGTTTTTTAAAAAGAATTGTCTGCTATGTCCTCTGCCCGTTTTCCACTGAGGATTTGTGTTTGCTTCACACTTGCATGCATGATAATAAACACCTGCTTCAGGGGCAGCCCACCGCACTGCATTTGATGCAGTTAAACTTTATATTTCAAGTTGATGGTGACAGGAACACATGTGCTGCCCTGCTGATCTTGTCACTCAAGGAGAACAGGATTTCTGGAGGCAATTAGCAAGTGAATACTGAGTGTCTTAGTACATTTGAACTACCCCTGCATCCAAAAAGATTTGAGCCAGTTTTTGATAAAATGCTTCCATAAATAACTACACGAAAATAGAAATACATAATGAAAATTACTAGAGAGGGAGAGAAGATGCTGACATCAAAACCATGCCAGAAGCAGGTTCCTGCAGTTGACGTTCAGCTTAGTTCTAAAATTTTTAGTTATCAAGGCAAAGACACATCATCTTCAAATGCAAGTGCATTCATTTCTAAATTCGTTGCACCAACTAAGCTTCGGCCTAATTCTCCTAAAGACTGGGAAAGTGATCTTAATCCTTCTAGAAAGTATCAGAGCCACCATGCTCTCTGGTGTTTAACTTTTTCCAGGCAACACAGCTCACTGTGCCCTCTGGCAGCCCTCTGGCTTCATTTGACCTGAGCAGGCACACTGGTTCTTCAAGGGTGATTTTGAAAGTGATTTTGTTTCTATTTATTTTTGGTTATGTTATGTTGGCTTGAAGCACTGAGCAGAACTCCGGGGACGATCAAGCCACATCCATTGAGAGAGACTGAGCTGAGTCAACAGCATTCTTACTTGGGCTCCGAAAGAGTGCAGACTGCAGCACCATGTGGAAACGGCTGGCGTCAGGACCTCCTAACAGTGATACTCGCAGGAATGGTTGGCAGTGTTTTTAACTGAGAGTGGGAATGCGTGACCTGTGTTGCTGCATATTGTATGTTAATTATCACCTTTTTTTTTTTTTTAACTAAAAATGCCTGATTGTTAATGAAAGTAAAGAGACAAGACCTTTGGGTGTTATTAATGGCTCTGAAGAACCCATGATCTGTTGGTGTGCTTACATTTTAAAGATCAAAATTTATAATGAAAACATAAGAAAAGGGGGCATATTCATGTTTATCCAATTAAATCAATTTCTCTTTTTTGTGTTTAACTATCACAGGGGTCAAACCCTATGGTTTTCCCAGTAGTCATGTATAGATGTGACAGTTGGACCCTAAAGAAGGCTGAAAACTGAAAATTGATGCTTTTGAACTGTGGTATTGGAGAAGACTCTTGAGAGTCCCTTGGACTGCAAGGAGATCCAATCAGTCCATCTAAAAGGAAATCAGTCCTGAATATTCATTGGAAGGACTGATGCTGAAGCTGAAACTCCAGTCCATTGGCCGCCTGACGGGAAGAGCTGACTCATTGGAAAAGACCCTGATGCTGGGAAAGACTGAAGGCAGGAGGAGAAGGGGATGACAGAAGAGGAGATGGTTGGATGGCATCACTGACTTAATGGACATGAACTTGAGCAAACTCCGGGAGATGGTGGAGGACAGGGAAGCCTGACATGCTGCAGTTCAAGGGGCTGCAGAGTCAGACATGACCCAGCAACTGAACAAGGGTCAGCAGACTCTGAATCCTGGTCTGATTTGAGCCCATCGGTGTTCCTGTGAGTCAAGTTTGATTGGCACTCAGCCATGCCTGTTGGCCGTGCATCACCTGTGCTACTGTGGGCTTCAAGGGCAGACCTGAGCAGCTGTGACTAAGACCAAATGGACCCGGAGGAGAAGCAGTTTACGTCTGGCCCTTTGCAAGAAACCGTGCTGCCCCGGCTTCACCGTGTACCTTTCATAGCTAATCTAGGATTATCCAGCACTTACCCTGGCCCAGCACTGGGAATACCAAGGTGAGGGAAAGCCCCTCATGGGCTCCCCCAGGCCCTGAGAGGGACATGGTCAGACTCCTCCCACGTGCGGCTGAGCGCAGCGGTGGTGAGCGTGAGGAGCAGAGGGGCCCGGTTGGCACAGAGGGCTGACGGGCTGGTGGGGGGTTGGGGACACCTCTGCTTAGAGTTGCAGGATGAGCAGGTGTTACCCAGAAGACGATAAGTGGCTGAAGCAGAACATCGTAGTGTCTACAGCTCCGGGGGCAGGAGAGAGCCTGGGGCACTCGAGGAGTGGAAGAGCGGTGCTGGAGCCTGGAGACAGTCTGAGCTCAAGGCAGGACAGAGCTGGGAAAGGCTGGGGCTGAGGCCCACAGAGCCCACGGAGCACGGTGAGGACGCTATTCAGACCAAAAGGAAGTCACGGAAGGTTTTTAGGTGCAGGCCTAATGTGCTAAAGCGTCACTTTGAAGTGTTACTCCTAGCTGCAGTGAGAAGAGTGAATGGCAGTTCATGAAAGCTGATACGGGTGGGTCATTTTCTACTGCAGTAGTCCAGGCAGGAGGACATCATACCCTGGACTGTGAGCAGGCACGGAGCTGCAGAGAGAGGATGGCTCTTTCTACACATCCATCCCTCCACCCACCAGCCACCCTCTGTCTACCCAGCCACCCGTCCAGACGTTCATACTTTCAGCCTCCACCCACCGACCCACCCACCCTCCATTCGCCCACCCATCCATCTATCCCCTAGTGCCAACCAGGTCCTCCCACGTGAGCTGCCCACATCCGCCCCACATGGCCCTGGCAAAGGGCCATGCACCTCGGTGGTGGGGGAAGGGGCTGAGGAGGTGGCAGAGACCCAGAGGCTGGTGCTGGCCCATCGCAGCCTGGGTGGTGTCTGAGGTCAGACTGGAGTGGCGAGAGCCCATGCCTCTGAGGTCAGCCTCTGTGCAGTCCCTATGGGCACATGTCCTGCAGAAATACAGACCCAGGGCTGACCCCTTTGTCAGAGGCAGCAGGAAATAGGGTGTATCAGAACCAAGAGGCTCTACTGTCTATTATCTATCAATTATCTATCTAGAGACTGATTTATGTTAAGGAAATAGCCCACATGACTGTAGGGCTGGCAAATAAGAAATCTTCAGGGAAGACCAGCAGCTGGAGACCCAGGGACAAGCTGATGCTGCAGCTGGAGTCTGAGGCTGTGGTTGGGCACAGACCCCTCTTGCCCGGGGAAGCTCAATGTTTCCTCATAAGGCCTTCAGCTGACTCGAGGAGGCCCCCACGTTATGGAGGATGACCTGCTCTACTCAAAGTCTGCAGACTCAATTATCAATTCCATCTAAAAACATCTTCATGGTGACATCTAGGTGGTGTTTGACCCCAGACAGTACTGTGGTGCTATGGTCTCCATGTTCGTGTCCACCCAGATTCATATGTTGGACTCCTAATCCCCAGAGTGTCAGGAGGTGAGGATTTGGGGAGGTGATGAGTCATGAATGTGGGGCCCTGTGAATGGGGTTACTGCCCTTAGAAAACAGACCCCAGGGAGGTCACTGGAGAGGTCAGCATCTGCAACTGGGAGGCCAGCCTTCACAGGAACCCAATCAGGTCAGCACTTTAGTCTCAGACATCCAGCCTCCAGCTTGTGAGAGTTAACTGCTGTTTGTAAATATCTAGCAAATGTAACTTCCCATAGAAAGACACACAGCCTAGCCAAGGAGACATAAAATGAACCATCAGGTATTGGTTTAATTGCCACCTGATTTTTACTTTTTCCCAACTGATCAAAAGTTTTCTTTGGGCTGGATTTGTTCTTCAGTCTGAGGTTGGTACCTTGGCAGGGATGCATCAGTGAAGTGTGAGTGACAGGTAGGGGGTGGGTGGTCCAGCCACCCAGATGGACCAGATGATGATGGTCCATCATCTTCATGGTGATGCTCTCTTCCAGGACTGGTCTCTGAGCTCTTGGCCACCACCTATGACCAGCACAGGGCGAGGGGAGGGGACAGCCTGAGCAGAGGCCCACCTGCCTGCATTGGGTGGAGGGGGCCTGGAGGTGTGTAGCTGGGCCACACTGTCCTGTTCAGAACATCTCGCCCCAGCGGTGCCTCTGCAGCCCATGTGGAGCAGTGCAGATTCCAGACGTTATAAATGTGTTCTGTAGCAGTGGCATTTAGAAAGCAGGATACATTTAGCTGTGCTCACAAAAAGAAGATGCTTTATTGTTGATGAATATCTGTTCTCCTTTCTTTTGCCAAGAAATAAAATAGGAAAATATTAAAACATTTCCAGTTTTGTATTTTATCTGAGGATTCATCTGTGAAGAAATACTGAATAAATAGTCTTTGCAACCAAAGGAAAGACTTCTTATCTCCTTGCATTTGGAGTAATTACCCTATGTCTTGCATTATGGTATTAGGAAATGGACCAGAAAATATTCTGATTGAATATCATTTTAAAAACTAGCTCATAGGATGTGTTTGGCACCCAGCTCTGCTCACTGAAGCAGTTTGGCGGGAGGGACAGGACCTCCTGAAGTGTGGGGAGTCGTGGCTGGAGCCTGGGACGGCCGCATGCAGACAGGGGTTCTGGTGGGGAGGTTTCCTGAGGCTCTGGTTCCATTGCCGTGGACAAGGCCGGGAGCTCAGAGTAGATCCCCGCGGCCCTGGCTCCTAAGCTGAGACAGAGAGAATGAGGCAGAAACCGGAGAGGGACTCCTGGGGGCTCTGGGGCCAGGAGAGTGAGCCCATTTGTGGGGCCCCACCCACACGACCTCACCACCTCCCCAAGGCCCCACCTCCTGACAGCATGGCACTGGGGATTCGGGGCAACCCTGTCCACCACAGCACAGTTGCGTGTCCGGCAGCTCTTGCTGCCCTTGCCCAAAGCATGGTCAGAGCCCAGTTGGAGAGTGAAGCCAAGGCAGAGGAAGGCACAGCCCTGTTCCCAAGCTCATGCACGTCTGTCTGTGTCCCCAGGGAAGCGAGGACCATGTCTCATCTCAGTTTGCTTAAAGCTTCCTTGGAATCTGAGATCACGTAAGTAAAAGCAGAAAAGCAGATGGTGTACACAGAGATGTCAAGGGCTTCCCCTGTGGCTCAGATGGTAAACAATCTGGCTGCAATGCAGGAGACCCAGGTTCAATCCCTGGGTCAGTATACTCCACTATTCTTGCCTGAATTCCATGGACAGAGGAATCTGTTAGGATACAATCCGTGGGGTCGCAAGAGTCGTTTAAAACTGAACCACCACCCCAACACACCAAGAGTTCACCTTTGTTACATAGTTGAGGGTGTGGAAAGGAAAAATATATGCAAAGATATATCAGACTTAAATGAAACTATCTTTTGTTTTCACGTAAAAAATGTGATTTGTTAAAACATGCCTGAATTCACATCTGTAAGATTTCTTTTGAGACCTCAGTTTTTCTTGATTATTAAAGCTGTCACTTCAAACGAAGAATTTAAAAAAAGATAAAGATTGAAATTTTGCCCGCAGGGAAATAAAAGCACTCTGAAAAGGATGAAGGGAACCTTCTCTTCACACTTTGCTCTATTAGGGGCCAGGCGCAGGCGTCTGCTTCGGTGTGCAGGGTGGCCGCAGAGTGTCAGTGGAGACGCAGCCCTGCCTGCGGTCCAGCTCTGCCCAGCGCAGCGGTGTGACCCGGGTAGCCCAGGCTGGAGAACGGGGCCGTGGGGGCTGTGGCGGGGCGGGGGGAGGGCAGGCCGGCGGGTCGGCCTCACCATCCGGACAGGGGCCCGACGCCCGGAGACAGGAGAAGAATCGAGTCACTCTCGGGGGGTGATGGGCTTGGAACCGGGGCCCCAGGACTCGAAGCAGGGGAGGCAGGCAGCTGCCCCTCGGGAGGGGCTCCGGGCACCGGCTCCGAGGGGGGTCACCGGGGCTCCTGCCCGGCCTCAAACCCTGGGTTCAACCCCAAAGAAGCCGGGGGGCTGCCTCCCCTGCGTGTCCGTGGCCGCCACGTTCCCCGGCCCCGCCCCCACAACCGGGCTCTCCGCCTGGGGTTGGGGCGCGGGTCCACTGCGTCTGCCTCCTCCCGGGACAGGCCTTCCCCCAGTGGGGACCACCTGCTGGCTTCTCCAAAGCCCCCAGGTGGGCTAGCACTGCTCCCACCCGGGGCAGGGGGGCGGGGTGGGGAGGACCGCGGCTGGACCGCGTCGCTTCAGTTACTGTGAAGACTCTCCCAGACCCAGGCTGGTGGCCTGGCCTGGGGTCTCCGCTGTGCTCGGGGCCGGCCTGTGCCTCCCCGAGGGTTGGGGAGCTGGGGGTTCCCCAGGCACCTGGACTCACCTGGAGCCTGACCACGGATGCCGGGTGCCCCCAGGCTGGACCCACAGGTGGCCGCTCTGGGTGAGGCCCGCTGGTGTGGAAGGGATGGGGAGGAGCAGAGTGCAGAGCGGCCTGGGGTCCTCACTCCCCGGGGGCTCATGCGCGTGTGTAAAGGCACACTGGTCACTTCCTAGGCCTGTGGAGAATCGTAGGGAAAATCCCGCACCTGGGCGGCTGGCTGTCCTCTGAGTATGCAGAGGGACCTCAGGAGGCCCCTTCTGGTGGAATTCCTTTCTGCTTCTCCAGCGACTATTCCAGATGGTCAGGCTGCCCGCACTCCCAGGTTCACAGCCAACTCAGGCAGCGCAGAAGTCAGTCTCACCTCTCACAAAGGAAATCGGCATCTGACACCCTGGCTTCATTTCCTCAACCTCCAAAACCTGCAAGCTTTTCCTCCCCCCCCCACCCCCCCACCCCCCCCACCCCCGGCATCAGAGGGCGCTTCTGCCTCCTTCTCAAGGATACCTGTCCCCACACCCTCCCCCGCCTCCCCCCCCCCACCCCGTGCTCCTACCGCGGCTGATTCACACTGTCTCTAATTCCACTTTTCAGTGTTGTTCAGTCGCTCAGGCGTGTCCAACTTTCTGCGACCACATGGACTGCAGCACGCCAGGCTTCCCTGTCCTTCACTGATCCTGGACTTTGTTCAAACTCACGTTCATTGAGTGGCTGATGCCATCCAACCGTCTCATCCTCTGTCATCCCCTTCTCTCGCCTTCAATCTTTCCCAGCATCAGGCTCTTTCCCAATGAGTCAGCTCTTTGCCTCACGGGGCAAAAATACTGAAGTTTCAGCTTCAACATCAGTCCTTCCAATGAATATTCAGGGTTGATTTCTTTTAGAATTGACTGGTTTGATCTCCTTGCAGTCCAAAGGACTCTCAAGAGGGTTTTCCAGGACTAAAGAATTAAAAACATCAGTTCTTAAGTGCTCAGCCTTATTTATGGTCCACCTCTCACACCCATACATGACTACCGGAAAAACTATAGCTTTGACTATATGAACTTTAGTCAGCAAAGTGATGTCTCTGCTTTTTAATATGCTGTCTAGGTTAGTCATAGCTTTTCTTCCCAGGAGCAAGCGTCTTTTAATTTCATGGCTGCAGTCACCACCTGCAGTGATTTTTCAGCCCAAGAAAATAAAGCCTGTCACCGTTTTCATTGTTTCCCCACCTATTTGCCATGAAGTGGTGGGACCAGATGCCATGATCTTAGTTTTCTGAATGTTGAGCTTCAAGCCAACTTTTTCACTCTCCTCTCACTTTCATCAAGGGGCTTTTTAGTTCCTCTTCACTTTCTGTCATAAGGGTGGTGTCATCCGCATATCTGAGATTATTGATATTTCTCCTGGCAATCTTGATTCCAGCTTGTACGTCATCTAGTCCGGCATTTCACGTGATGCACTCTGCTTATAAGTTAAATAAACAGGGTAACAATATACAGCCTTGATGTACTCTTTTCCAATTTGGAACCAGTTTGATGTTCCATGTCTGGATCTAACTGTTGCTTCTTGACCTGCACACAGATTTCTCAGAAGGCAGGTAAGGTGGTCTGGTATTCCCATGTCTTTAAGAATTTTCCACAGTTTGTTATGATCCACACAGTCAAAGGCTTTGGTGTAGTCAATAAAGCAGATATTTTTCTGGAATTCCCTTGCTGGGAATGGTCCAATAGATGTTGGGAATTTGATCTCTGGTTCCTCTGCCTTTTCTAAATCCGGCTTGTACATCTGGAAGTGTTTGGTCCACATAATGTTGAACCCTAGCTTGGAGGATTTTGAGCATTACTTTGCTAGCAAGTGAAATGAGTACAATTGTGTGGTAGTTTGAACATTCTTTATCATTGCCCTTGTTTGGGATTGGAATGAAAACTGACTTTTTCTAGTCCTGTAGCCCCTGTTGAGTTTTCTACACGAAGGTCTACACTGCAGGTCCTTGCCTCACTGTGTAGTGCTATGCCTAAGGTCTTGTTCATAGCCTGGCTCCATGGCCAGCCTGTGTCCACCCTCACAGCTTCGTGGATGCTCTCTGGTGTAAACACCCACTCACCCACCCACCACCCACCTTGCTCCTAGCTAAACTCAGGAGGTTTGTGTTTTCTATGACAATGTCCAGTTGAAACATGTGTTTGACCTTCAAAGGCCTTCAAAGTGACCTTCAAAAGATCATAGACACGCAAATGAGGGAAACACAATGATGTCATTTAGCCACTAAATCAAAGAACAAAGGAAAGGGGGCTTTAGGAAAATTGTCCATCATCCATCTCTCACTCATCACCCACCATCTGCCATCTAACAGGCTATGCGCCAACCCGCCTGCCTACCCACCTCTGCTCCTGATCAGACACCTCTGTACACTCACCATCTAATAACTATGCCAGAGGCTTCTGGAAGATTCTGCTCTGGCACTTTCTGCAGCCGGTGACACCCCCACCCAGGCCCTGCCCCGACCTCTCCCTGATGCGACATGCGTGAGGGTGCTGGCAGCACAGGTGTGCACAGTGCAGGGAAGATGGATGTTGCCCAGAGTCTCCCCTGCCCTCTGGATGGTGGTGCGGCCCTGGCTGGAGGCCCTGAGGCACCTCGGGGAGCTCGGCCCCTCTGCAGACCGGCCTCTGTGAGGCATCAGGCCCGCTTCCCCTGGGTCATTCTCACATTCTTCCCAGGGTGTGCAGTTCCCACGGGAAACCAAGCTGAGGGTGAGAGCTCAGCCTCCTGGACACCCTGGGACAGGAGGTCCAGGCTGAGGCCTGCGCTCAGACACCAGGGTCCCCCAACCCTGGGGCCTGCCGTGGACAGAGTCCACACCGGTCACCTGCGCTCACCCACAGCAGACTCAGCCAGGAGACAGCGGTCGATGGTCCCAGCAAGGGAGCGTCAGAGGCACAGCCAGACCTAGCCATGTCTGTTACTCACCTGCAGGAGAGGCTCATCTGCCTCCCGGGCAGTTCCCGGCATTGCCCAGTGTGCTCGGACAGAAACCAGAAAATATGTTTTTAGTTGGAACAGACTCTATTATTTATGAAGTTCTATTTAATATTTGAAAATCAAAAGCTTGCAAAGAAAACATCCAACAGGGTCTCAGGGTAAACAAACAGGCCCTCTGATGCCACACTGCAGGGCCTCAGCTGGGGGGCTGGGGTGGGGCTCCTGGGAGGCAGCAGAGGCCTCGGAAGTCGGAGGCCTGCGCTGACATCCAGGTGAGCCTCCCAGGGTCTGTGTTAAAACTAAACACTCCAAGTTAACTTTTGGAACTCACAGCATCCCTCATGGATAAGGACTTCTGCATTTAGTTTAGAAAAATTTACTCCTAGTCCTAAATGCTACATCAGTTTTCTTTACAAAGCAGAAGAAAGTACCTGTGGAGGCTGGAGCCAAGTCTGCCAGTCTCCCTGTGAGTGTAGCTCCGGGGTAACCAACCAGTGTGTCTACACTGGGACAGGTGTGTCTTCACCGGGGCAGGCAGTCTAAATGGGGGCAGGTGTGTCTACACTGGGTCAGTTGTGACTATAGGAGGGCAGGCAAGTCTACACTGGGGCAGGCGCGTCTCCATGAGGGCAGGCAGGTCTCCACGGGGCCAGGTCCTTCCCTTGTTTGCTATACATTCTTTCCCAGGAGTTCTGTGTTTGGGGAAAGTTTAAAGCTACATCTTCCAGACAAATGAGAGCCAGCTGAGGTTGGATGCAGCTCCTGGGATGTTGGAAAGCTCCCAGGCCCCGCAGGACCAGCAGGCAGCTGAGCCGGGCCACAGCGCTGATGGTGGTGCTGCCCTCAGGAGGGAGGTCGCGGTGTGTCCACTGCCGAGCGAGCAGCTGGCAAGAGGCTGGAGGGTCTGGGAAAGCGTGCGCCGGGAGTCCTGTGTGTACAAAAGGAGATTCTCCAGCCACACGAAGGTCTCCGTGTGACTTGGAGGGGCTCCCGGCTGAGGCCAAATGCCTCCTCGTGGCTGCGACCCGTGGGGGGCCCACTCACCCCAGCCCCAAGCGACCCCGGTGTCTTTGGGAGGTGGCCTGGGGGAGGCGGGAGGCGGGATGGAAGAAGGAGCAGGTTCAGAGTTTAGACACAGAACGGGCATCTGACCTGTGCCGGTGGAGGGTGGGGGTCAGGGTAGAGGTGGGATTAGACCCTGGTGGGGGCGGGGCCCTGTGGACCCTTGTGCACCCCCAGCTCCACTCTGCACCCCTCACTGGGTGCGCCAAGGACAGGAGGAGCTCATGGTGCCCTAGGAACCTTGGTTCCCTCGCTCCACCCTCGGTCTGCGGGTCTGTGGGGTGACCTGCGGGAGAAAGCCAGCTCCCTCCCTGGGGGAGTCGGCCTCCTTCCCAAAGGCCACACCCCCGCAGGTGGCTCTGTCTGCTGCCTGCCTGCTCAGGGCCCCTCAGAGTGGTCCTGGAGCCCTCGGTTGTCTCTGTTGGTTTCGGAGTCTCCTTGCCTGCTCTAATCTCCTCACGCAGCAGATCTGGGGGGCGTGATTCCCTGCAGGGCGTGAACACAGAGGTGGGCACCCACTCAGGGTCCCCACACACTTAGCTTGCTCATTTTCTTTTCATAGAAATAAAGATCCGGGGTACTGTCTGTCCTCTCTCGGGACACACACCTGCATCTAAGCAGCCTTCTGGGGAGGCAGGAGCTCAGCTCCAGGGACTGTGGTGGATCCGGTGACATGGGAGTTTCTTCTGCAGAAAGAAACCAAAGCTCATACTAGAAAGTAAAAGTGAAAAACTGTCCACTTCACTGATGTTTGTAAAGATCATTCTTCTATTAAATCTCAGATGGTGAAACCGTTGTGAGTGGGTCACTGCTGCTGCTGCTGTTAAGTCGCTTCAGTCATGTCCGACTCTGTGCGGCCTCATAGACGGCAGCCCACCAGGCTCCCCCATCCTTGGGATTCTCCAGGCAAGAGTACTGGAGTGGGGTGCCATTGCCTTCTCCAATGCATGAAAGTGAAAAGTGAAAGTGAAGTCACTCAGTCGCGTCCGACTCTTCTCGACCCCATGGACTACAGCATACCAGGCTCCTCCGTCCATGGGATTCTCCAGGCAAGAGTACTGGAGTGGGGTGCCATTGCCTTCTCCAATGCATGAAAGTGAAAAGTGAAAGTGAAGTCACTCAGTCACGTCCGACTCTTCTCGACCCCATGGACTACAGCCTACCAGGCTCCTCCGTCCATGGGATTCTCCAGGCAAGAGTACTGGAGTGGGGTGCCATTGCCTTCTCCATGTGAGTGGGTCGAGAGGGTCTTAAATCACATTCAGTTCAGTTCAGTTCAGTCGCTCAGTCGTGTCCGACTCTCTGCGACCCCATAAATCACAGCACGCCAGGCTTCCCTGTCCATCACCAACTCCCGGAGTTCACTCAAACTCATGTCCACAGAGTCGGTGATGCCATCCAGCCATCTCATTCTCCGTCGTCCCCTTCTCCTCCCGCCCCCAACCTTTCCCAGCATCAGAGTCTTTTCCAGTGAGTCAACTCGTCGCATGAGGTGGCCCAAAGTATTGCAGTTTCAGCTTTAGCATCAGTCCTTCCAATGAACACCCAGGATCGATCTCCCTTAGAATGGACTGTTTGGATCTCCTTGCGGTACAAGGGACTCTCAAGAGTCTTCTCCAACACCACAGTTCAAAAGCATCAATTCTTCGGCGATCAGCTTTCTTCACAGTCCAACTTTCACATCCATACATGACCACGGGAAAAACCATAGCCTTGACATTACTTCTGTAAATTTCTGAGTTACAGCCTGAGGACCAGAGCGTTATTTTTCTTGCTACTTGATCCAGAATCAACCATCAGTCCTTTTAAGTTTCCCACTTTTGCCCCACATATTTGTTTTAAAATATATTTTTATGGATTTTTAATTTCATCCTATTTTTTGTGTATATCTTCTAATCTTTCATATATATTTCTTATTTCTATATTTCATGCTTCCTCCTATTTATCTATTTATCTAGCTCTTCTCTGAAAATTTTATACAGAGAAAAGAAAAGAGAAAAAATATTATGCAAGAAAATCTAAACTATTTGCATTTTTGTGTTCCTTCTCTCCTTTTCTTTCCAAATTCAGAAAAATATTGTTCCTCTGCCTTTTCTAAAACCAACTTGAACATCTGGAAGTTCATGGTTCACATATTGCTGAAGCCTGGCTTGGAGCATTTTGAGCATTATTTTACTAGTGTGTGAGACGAGTGCAATTTTGTGGTAGTTTGAGCATTTTTTGGCATTGCCTTTCTTTGGGATTGAAATGAAAACTGACCTGTTCCAGTCCTGTGGTCACTGCTGAGTTTTCCAAATTTGCTGACATATCAAGTGCACCACTTTCACAGCATCATCTTTTAGGATTTGATATAACTTTGTAGGACTGGCTGAAGAAGCACAAGCCCTATTTGCCACATAAAAACCATTACAGACCTAAACATATAAAGATTAAAAAGTGAGGAGGGAAAGATTTCCCCACACAATGAAAATCAAAAAAGGTGGAGTGGTAAATTGTTTTATCAAACTTAAAATAACAAAAGATGCTGCAAGTTAAACGACATTTCAGTTGAAGAAGAAAATTGTTAACATATGCACTCAAAAGCATATACTTCCGTAGACACAAAGGGGAAATCTGAGTAACTGAAAAAGAAACACCTATACCAATAAAGATCAAAACAGAAAAACCCTTTACACAAACTGGGATGTAAATTGTATCTTCAGTACATTGCATCCAAATGGGAATAATTATTAGGTGCATAATTCTCCGGAAGTCAATTTGGGGGTCACTTAGTAAATTTAATAAAATTTTGTATCAAGATCTTTTTGACCAACACGTGAGCAAAAGTATCAAGTACGGAAAAGAAGCACCAAAAACAGTGATGAAAATTACTGGAAAAAAAGGGGAATAAAAAAATTCATAGATGATAGACAGACTGAAGAGAAACTAAAAGCCCCTAACAACAGATAAAGCAATCTCAATAACCAGAAAAAAGCTCAAAGAAAGAAATGAAAAGGATTCAAAGTTAAATATAATAAAAAATAAGGACAATAATGAAGAAAGTATATAAACAAAACTATAGTTGAAGATTACAGAAACAATAAGATCACAAAGAATAAGGACTATTTTGACATAAATGACAACTTCGGGAGAAAATTATATGAGTTTAATAAGTTCAACATCAAAGAATGAAAGACATTCAGAAACTGTAACAAAAATTACTAAGCTCTGAGCCCCCCAATTGTGGTGAAACTCTCCTGAAAGAAAAAGGCTGGTCTTCACAGCTGAATTCTTCAGGTCATTTTGAAAGCTCTTAGAATGCATGTGTAGAAACATCTCCCAAAACAAGGGACAAGCTGTCCAGGCCATTGGCCACAAATTTAGAATCTTACAGGCAATACACGGATGAAAATAGGTCAAATTCAAGAATATAGAACAAAACCACAAATACACATACTAATCAAGTCTTAAGAGAGGCCACAGATCCTTCAAACAATCTCAACATACTTTTTGGGGTCAACTACAGCAATAATCAGAAGAAAATAATGAATGCAGGTTGTAAAAAGGAAACAGTGGGACAAGAAACCCTTGACACGCCATCAAAATTATGTTTAAGTTGATGAAGCAAAATGTCCCAGGATAGAAACACAGCAGAAGTCTCTTTTCCAAATTTCCCTTAATGAAGAGAAACAATTAAGAATCAAATCACACTATCAATTACAATAAAATAATCCAGCTAGGGACAAAGGAGCTGTGAGGGAGAGAGGAAAATTCCATGAATCAGGGTGGGAGAATAAAAATATTGTGGAAAATATTATATATAACCTTAAACAATTATCATAGGCAATTTTTCACAAGATTTAACCTTCCCCAGTCAAATAATATGATTGCTCACTCAAAGACAGCCAAGCAGATGAAAGAAAGGATGGAGGCCACAGGCTAACAGTGGATATGGATGACCGTCTTTTCAGTGCTGCTGGGAAAACTGGCCAGTATGTAAAAAAGTGAGAGCCATGTGCCTATACAGAAAATAAAACACAAAATGATTACAAAGACCCTGTAAAGACCATAACTTAACTTTAAAAAACTTATTTCAGTTCAGTTCAGTTCAGTTCAGTCGCTCAGTCGTGTCCGACTCTCCGCGACCCCATGAATCACAGCAGGCCAGGCCTCCCTGTCCATCACCAACTCCCGGAGTACACTCAAACTCATGTCCACAGAGTCGGTGATGCCATCCAGCCATTTCATTCTCCGTCATCCCCTTCTCCTCCCGCTCCCAACCTTTCCCAGCATCAGAGTCTTTTCCAGTGAGTCAACTCGTCGCATGAGGTGGCCAAAGTATTGCAGTTTCAGCTTTAGCATCAGTCCCTCCAATGAACACCCAGGATTGATCTCCTTTAGAATGGACTGGTTGGATCTCCTTGCAGTATAAGGGACTCCCAAGAGTCTTCTCCAACACCACAGTTCAAAAGCATCGATTCTTCGGCGATCAGCTTTCTTCACAGTCCAACTCTCACATCCATACATGACCACGGGAAAAACCATAGCCTTGACTAGACGGACCTTGGTTGGCAAAGTAATGTCTCTGCTTTTCAATATACTATTAAGGTTGGTCATAACTTTCCTTCCAAGGAGCAAGCGTCTTTTAATTTCATGGCTGCAATCAGCATCCGCAGTGATTTTGGAGCCCAAAAAAATAAAGTCTGAAACTGTTTCCACTGTTTTTCCATCTATTTCCCATGAAGTGATGGGACCAGATGCCATGATCTTTGATTAGACCATTCAGATATGACCTCAATCAAATCCCTTATGAATACACAGTGGAAGTGAGAAATAGATTTAAGGGACTAGATCTGATTGATAGAGTGCCTGATGAACTCTGGACGGAGGTTCGTGACATTGTACAGGAGAGAGGAACCAAGACCATCCCCATGGAATAGAAATGCAAAAGAGCGAAATGGCTGTCTGATGAGGCCTTACAAATAGCTGTGAAAAGAAGAGAGGTGAAAAGCAAAGGAGAAAAGGAAAGATATAAGCATCTGAATGCAGAGTTCCAAAGAATAGCAAGGAGAGATAAGAAAGACTTCCTCAGTGATCAATGCAAAGAAATAGAGGAAAACAACAGAATAGGAAAAACAAGAGATCTCTTCAAGAAAATTAGAGATTCCAAGGGAATATTTCATGCAAAGATGGGCTCGATAAAGGACAGAAAAAACTTATTTAGGAAACATAAATGTAAAAAGCAAACATTCAATTATTGCAGTAAGAATCCAATGTGATCCTACCACAAAAAATGAAAATAAAAACAAGACCTATAAATTAAAGTTAAAAACTTTGTAAAGAGAAACCCGGTTGAAAAGAAACCTCAGAATGGGAAAAGAAAAAGCAAAAAGCGAAAAAAAAGAAAAAGAAAGAAAAAAAACCTGACAAAGGAGATTACTTCCAAAACTATATGGGGAGCTAAATAACTCAATAAGAACACAGAGACCCCAAAAATGGGGACAACCAAAACACTCCCCAAGAATATGGATGCTAATAAAAAATGAAGAAGCTGAAATAAAGGTCTCATTTCAGAAAAAGCTACATGAGACAATGGAAAAAATCAGAAACCCACAATAATGTGTGGAGAGTGTAGGGAAAAGGGAAAGTGTTCACTGTGGTGGAACTAAAGAACACTAGAGAAAGGCCAAGGATATTAAAAAAAAAAACCCAAAAAATGGAAGAAGGAAAAGGAAGCAAAAAAGGCCACGGAGAGAGAAAAGGAGCTGAAGAAAGGAATCCAAAGTTGCAGCAAGCCTATGCCTTTGTAAATGAGCTCGCTTTGGGTCGTGACCCACGGCCCTGAAGGGAGAAAAACGTATGTGCCACACTCCCGGCATCTTTTGGTGCTAGGACCCTGAACGCTAGAAGAGTGGCTAGTGAGAAACCATGGAACTTGGAGTGGCCCTCACTGGAGAGCCAAGTTGAGAGCAAAGGGCTTAGTGTTGTCCGGGGAGGGGTTGTCCTCAGGCAGGGGTCTGGGGTGGGGATGACCGGTAAAGGGGAGCGGGCAGGTGGGCGGACAGGTGTGCGTTTCCACAAGTGTGTTAGGATCTGAATGGTGAGCCCACGGAATTCCTCCCCAGCCCGCATCTGTGTGCTGAACTTGGAAGCCCCGCGGCGCATCTCCAGCGGGCAAGGCCGGAAGGAAGGCCAAATGCCCGCGAATAACACTCGCGTCCAGAGCCCTTTGGTCCGGGGGGCCAGGTCGGAAGTGCGTGCGGGGCTTGGTCAGGGGGAATTCCCCGAGAAGAGGGTGGGCGGTGGGATGTGGCAGGAGTGGGAGTGACACGCCCTCGGCCGCCTCAGCCAATGAGGAGCCTGCACGTGCGGGGGCGGGGCGGTGGGACAGCCCCCGAGGGGCCGAGGGGGCGGGGCCCGGGCCCTCTTTCGGAGGCCGGCCGTCGGAGGGAAGGAGGCGTCGTGGTGCAGCTGCAGGTAGGAGATGGAAACCCTCGTGGGCCTTGTTGGCAGAGACCCGGGGGCTGCTTCTGAGCACGGGGGAGGTGCGGGTCGGTCTCCCTTCCACGCCTTCCCCGGAGGGCAAGGTTGTCGGCCCAGCGCCGCTGGTGCGGATGCCCTTCGGGGACCCTCTGTCCCCGAGGGGCCGTCGCCGGCGGTTGGGCGCCCCCAGCGGGGTGACTTGGCTCCTGGGTCAGCAGGGCCGGCGCCCGGCCAGGAAGTCGCCCTGAGGTGGAGGGGGCCGTGGGGGGTGGGGGCTGGGCTTCAGAACCTGGGGAACACCTGCTACGTGAATGCGGCGCTGCAGTGTCTGAGCCACACGCCGCCCCTGGCCAGCTGGATGGTGTCCCAGCGGCACGCCGCCCTCTGTCCGGCCCGCAGCCCCTGCAGGCTCTGTGCCGTGCGAGCTCACGTGACCCGAGCCCTCCTTCACTCGGGAGAGGTGATCCGGCCCCGCAAGGCCCTGCTGGCGGGCTTCCACAGACACCAGCAGGAAGATGCCCACGAGTTTCTGATGTTCACTCTGAATGCCATGCAGCACGGGTGCTTGAGTGCACCCCAGCCGTCGGGCCACCCCTCCGAGGACACCACCCTCGTCCGTCAGATCTTCGGCGGGACCTGGAGGTCTCAGATCCAGTGTCTCCGCTGCCTCGGTGTCTCGGACACGTTCGACCCTTATCTGGACATCAGCCTGGATATCTCGGCGGCTGAGAGCGTGGAGCAAGCGCTGAGAGAGCTGGTGAAGCCCGAGAAGCTGGACGCGGAAAATGCCTATGACTGTGGCATTTGTCTCCGGAAGGTGCCTGCCACCAAGAGGTTGACTCTGCACGGCACCTCCCAGGTCCTGGTGCTGGTGCTGAAGCGGTCCACCCAGGTGAACGGGGCCAAAAGGGCTCAGGAGGTGCGCTATCCCCAGTGCCTCGACGTGCAGCCCTACACGTCTGAGCGGAAGGCGGGGCCCCTGGGCTACGTGCTCTATGCCGTGCTGGTGCACTCCGGGTGGAGTTGTGAGCGAGGACACTACTTCTGTTACGTCCGAGCGGGCAACGGCCAGTGGTATAAGATGGACGATGCCAAGGTGACCGCCTGTGAGGAGACCGCTGCCCTGAGCCAGAGTGCCTACGTCCTCTTCTACGCCCGAGAGGGTGCGTTTTTGGAAGGGGGCGCTGGGCGAGGGGCAGCGGCCCCCCTCGGGGCAGACCCCACAGACCCCGGGCAGCCTGCAGGAGACGCCAGCGGCAGAGCTCCTGGGTCGGAGGTGTCCCCGGGGGACTCAGAGGTCGAAGGGATGAGCTTACAGCAGTGGAGACGCCTGCAAGAACACAACCGACCCAAGCCGGCCTTCGACCTCCGGAAGATCCAGTCCGCCCTGCCTGCCGGCGCAGTCGTGATTCACCACTCCAGGGGCGGAGGAGGGAGAAACCGCACGCCCCCCGAACAGGAGCTCGACCTGCGCGACCGTCCCGCCACGGACAGCCCGCCTCTGGGGCCGACAAACGTGGGCAACGGCCCTTGTGCCAGCGGGAGGGCCAGAGCGACCAAGGGGAAGAACAAGAAGCCACGGCCGTCTGTTGGTGATG